>NC_136731.1:10474320-10654320 GCF_936440315.1 Barbus barbus
AACCCAAAAGTTTACAGCACCTGGTATTCCCAGGCTGTCTCCCATCCAAGTACTAACCAGGCCCAACCCTGCTTAGCTTCCGAGATCAGACGAGATCGGGCGCACCCAGGGTGGTATGGCCGTAAGTGAGGGTTGCTGCCAAGAGTGGGATTTTTAAAGATCAGCCACCATAAAGTATTAGATCAGAAGTGAAGAAAACCCAAAAGCTTACAGCACCTGGTATTCCCAGGCGGTCTCCCATCCAAGTACTAACCAGGCCCGACCCTGCTTAGCTTCCGAGATCAGACGAGATCGGGCGCACACAGGGTGGTATGGCCGTAAGCGAGGGTTGCTGCCAAGAGTGGGCTTTTTAAAGATCAGCCACCATCTCAGCCATCATAAAGGCCAGTGTATTAGATCAGAAGTGAAGAAAACCCAAAAGTTTACAGCACCTGGTATTCCCAGGCGGTCTCCCATCCAAGTACTAACCAGGCCCGACCCTGCTTAGCTTCCTAGATCAGGCGCACCCAGGGTGGTATGGCCGTAAGCGAGGGTTGCTGCCAAGAGTGGGATTTTTAAAGATCAGCCACCATAAAGTATTAGATCAGAAGTGAAGAAAACCCAAAAGCTTACAGCACCTGGTATTCCCAGGCGGTCTCCCATCCAAGTACTAACCTGGGGCCGGTTGCATAAACTGTTTAGACTAGTCTTAAAAAGTTAGTCACCTATTTTTTTTCTTCAAGACTGGTCATAACTTTTTTTATTTAGTTATGAAATGGTAGATTGGTCTTATTTGTATTGGAAAAGTAAGACTGATTACCCCTTGGCAGTTACTAGTTGGTTAAACTAGTTCTTAAGACACAGTCTTAACATGGTGACTAAGTTGATGCAACTGGCCCCAGGCCCGACCCTGCTTAGCTTCCGAGATCACACGAGATCGGGCGCACCCAGGGTGGTATGGCCGTAAGCGAGGGTTGCTGCCAAGAGTGGGCTTTTTAAAGATCATCCACCATCTCAGCCATCATAAAGGCCAGTGATTTAGATCAGAAGTGAAGAAAACCCAAAAGCTTACAGCACCTGGTATTCGCAGGCGGTCTCCCATCCAAGTACTAACCAGGCCCGACCCTGCTTAGCTTCCGAGATTTTATGAGTTTATGTGGGGTGTAAATATACTCATCTAATTTGCATATTTATATTTAGATTTAGATTTATCATCAATTTTGCGACTTTGGCGCTTAGAGGGTTAAGTATGAGATTAAGAAATATTCGA
The DNA here is from genome assembly GCF_936440315.1 of Barbus barbus. Taxonomy (NCBI): domain Eukaryota; kingdom Metazoa; phylum Chordata; class Actinopteri; order Cypriniformes; family Cyprinidae; genus Barbus; species Barbus barbus. The sequence continues at coordinate 10,475,570 of NC_136731.1, forward strand.
TGAACTACTGTAATTTGTTACAAAAGGTTAAAAGAACTAAGGAGAGAGAAATAAGGAGAACTCTAAAAGAGGAGTTAAATAAAAATGAAGTAGATGTGCAAAAAGTAATTGAAATCGAAAATGCGTTGGGAAAAATAGAAGAGGAGAAATGCAAGGGGGCAATGTTAAGAAGCAAAGCAAAATATACGGAGGAAGGAGAAAAATGTAACAGATTTTTTTTTTTATCTTGAGAAAAGCAGGGGGAGAGCAGAAACAATTAAAGAACTAAAAAGTAGTAATGGACGGGTGGTCTCAGATACAGAGGGGATTTTAAAAGAAGTGAAATCATTTTATGAGGAACTTTTTAAGTCGGAGGGGGGAGATGAGGGAAAAAGGAATATTTTGTTGCAACAGATAACAAGGAAAGTTGGGGAAGAGGATAAAAAAAATTTGTGAAAGGGAAATAGAAACTGAAGAGATCATACAAGCCATAAATCAATTAAGAGTGAGGAAAAGCCCTGGAGTAGATGGTATTGGAAGTGAGTTTTACAAAGTTTTTAAAGAAAAAGTAAGCGTGATTTTAAATGAAATTTTTGAAGAAGTTTTAAAAAAAGAAAGAGTAAGCCCAAGAATGGGGCTAGGATTAATGAAATTAGTATACAAGAAAAAAGGAGACAAAACTGAGCTGAAGAATTTTAGACCCATTACAATGCTAAACACTGATTTTAAAATTTTAGCCAAGGTCTTAGTGAACAGGTTAAAAAATATCAAATATAATAGAAACGAACCAAGCGTATGGAGTAAAGGGGAGAGATATAGTAGATGTTACTAGCAGCATTAGAGATATAATAGGGTATATAAAAGAAAAAGGGAAAAGTGCATATATTGTAAGTATGGATTTTGAAAAGGCTTTTGACAGAGTGGAACATGGGTTTTTATTTGCGGTTTTAAAGGAATTTGGGTTTGGGAGTAATTTTATCAAATGGATTTCAGTTTTATACGCGGATATTTTAACAAAAGTAAAATGCAATGGTTTTTTAACTCAACCTTTTAAAGTTTTAAGATCCATAAGACAGGGGTGTACATTGTCGGCACAGTTGTACTCTTTGGTGGCAGAACCTTTAGGGATTTTAATAAATAGAGAAAAAAGAATAAATGGAATACAAATGGAAGAGGGAGAAGAATTAAAGAAAATATTTCAATATGCTGACGATACGACATTTGTGGTTGAAAATGTAGAAAGTTTTAAAAGAGTGATGGAGAAAAAAACTGTATTGTGAGGGTTCGGGTGCAAAAATAAATTAAGAAAAAACCGTATACATGAAGTTTGGAAGGGCGGAGGTTCTTACAGGGATCTGTAAGTTTAAGGAGGTACAAGAAATAATTTTAGGAGTAATTGTAGCAAAAAGAATGAAAAAGGAATGAAAAGAATGAAAAGGAGGCTATGGACAGTATGTGGGAAGAGACGGTGGGAGGGATGGAAAGAAGACTGATTTTCTGGAGAAGCAGGTTTTTAAGTTTAAAGGGGAAAATTTTTGTTGTAAACATGCTAATATTATCTAGAATGTGGTATACATTACATGTGATGCCATTGCCAGACTGGGTTTTTAAGAGAATAAAGAAATGTGTTTTAGAATTTACAGTCAGGTCCATAAATATTGGGACATCGACAAAATTCTAACACATTCTAACTTTTTCAAATGAAACTAACAAGATGTGCTTTAACTGCAGACTGTCAGCTTTAATTTGAGGGTATTTACATCGAAATCAGGTGAACGGTGTAGGAATTGCCTGAGCGTTGGTGGTTCAGTGGTAGAATTCTCGCCTGCCACGCCAATGCAGCTGCTGTGCTCTTTATGTCACTGCTGGTTATACTCTTTATAATTGTGTATGTGACGAATAAAAATCTTGAATACACTGGCCTTTATGGTGGCTGATCTTTAAAAAGCCCACTCTTGGCAGCAGCCCTCGCTTACGGCCATACCACCCTGGGTGCGCCCGATCTCGTCTGATCTCGGAAGCTAAGCAGGGTCGGGCCTGGTTAGTACTTGGATGGGAGACCGCCTGGGAATACCAGGTGCTGTAAGCTTTTGGGTTTTCTTCACTACTGATCTAATACACTGGCCTTTAGGGTGGCTGATCTTTAAATGGCCCGCTCTTTGTGGCAGCCCTCGCTTACGGCCATACCACCCTGGGTACGATTTGAGTTGGTACGATCCAGAAGTGTGAGTTGGCAGTTGGGAGAGACAGGCTCTCCTTCAGTTTTGGTTTTCTTTATTGTGTTTTCTTTTGATACGACTTAAAACTTATAAGTTTAATTTAATTTTAATCTTGTCTAAACCTCAGACAGTTTACTGTCTGGGGTTTTTATAATATATATATATATATTTTTTTTTTTCTTCTAAAAATGACGGATATCACGGCAACGGAACAAGAACGGATACTAGACACAGATCAAATGGATAAGGATTATGCTGAAAGGAACAATGGAAAGGACATGGACAAAGAGAACAATGAAACATGGGCAATGATTGTCACAAGGAGGAAAAAGAATGGAATTGATCTAAGGAGTGGAGGACGTGGAGAGCTGCAAATAAGTCAAGGTAAACAAGCAAGAGATTATACTGTTGAAAGACGAGAAGAAGGTCTAAGAAATGAGACAATGAAAATGATAAAAAGTCAATCGAAATATCAGAGAGACTACAAAAAAGAAGCAACTTTAACGATGACTGTTAATGATCCAGAACAAATAACTATGATGATTATAATAAAGGCTGTCGAAGAGAGAAATGGAATTGGAAAACTGTATGGACTGAGGAAAAAAAGTAATTTTGACTATGAATTAATAATGGAAAAAGAGACCGACTGTGACAAGTTAATGGATGGATTATTAGTGGATGGACAATTTTGTGAGATAAAAAAACTATGTAAAACTGAAAGAATGGTGTCTTTTCTGCATTTGCCCATTTACATTGTTACGATTCTTCTCAAAGATCGCAACAAAGTAAGGGAGACGCCACAACACCGCTGCGTAAACAATAAGATTTATTTAAATAAAGTAACAAACATGAAATGTCAGGAGATCAGTATAAGTGTTAGTCAGCGTGTAAGCATGTAACTGTGTAGTAAACTCAAGTGATATCAGTTCAACCAAACATAACGAGAAGTCCAAATCAAAATATCGTCATCAGAGGAAAGTATATCACATCAGATCTCCGAAGCGGTTGTGCTCTCCCATAGCCCACACGTCCCGTCAGCTCTCTGGAAGCCTCCAGAGCCGTAACAACACCAGCGAGCCATCCTCTCCCTCTCTCTGTTTGACAGAGTGCGTCTTTTAAAGTAGCCTGATCTAGTTCAGGTGTAAAGCCACGCCCTCCAGCAATCAGCAGCAATCAGCCTGTAACTCGGGACAAACACAAAAAGCACTCACTGCACAGGAACTCATTGAACCGTCACAACATAAAAGATGAAGAAATCATTCAAAAGCTGGTGGATTGGGGAGTTAATCCTATTCTCCCGTTAAGAAGGAGATTTTATCAGGGCACAACTGTTGCGGATGGAACAAGGTTTATAAGAGTAAGATTTCCACAGGACATTGTGACTTTGCCATATAATGTGAGATTTGACACGGAGGAAGGACTGAAATATTTTAGAGTAATTCATGATGACCAACTAAAGACTTGCAGATTATATGCAAGCACAGAGCATGAGAAAAAAGACTCAATATACAGGTCCTTCTCAAAAAATTTGCATATTGTGATAAAGTTCATTATTTTCTGTAATGTACTGATAAACATTAGACTTTCATATATTTTAGATTCATTACAACACAACTGAAGTAGTTAAAGCCTTTTATTGTTTTAATATTGATGATTTTGGCATACAGCTCATGAAAACCCAAAAAATTAGCATATCATGAAAAGGTTCTCTAAACGAGCTATTAACCTAATCATCTGAATCAACTAATTAACTCTAAACACCTGCAAAAGATTCCTGAGGCTTTTAAAAACTCCCAGCCTGGTTCATTACTCAAAACCGCAATCATGGGTAAGACTGCCGACCTGACTGCTGTCCAGAAGGCCATCATTGACACCCTCAAGCAAGAGGGTAAGACACAGAAAGAAATTTCTGAACGAATAGGCTGTTCCCAGAGTGCTGTATCAAGGCACCTCAGTGGGAAGTCTGTGGGAAGGAAAAAGTGTGGCAGAAAACGCAGCACAACGAGAAGAGGTGACCGGACCCTGAGGAAGATTGTGGAGAAGGACCGATTCCAGACCTTGGGGGACCTGCGGAAGCAGTGGACTGAGTCTGGAGTAGAAACATCCAGAGCCACCGTGTACAGGCGTGTGCAGGAAATGGGCTACAGGTGCCGCATTCCCCAGGTCAAGCCGCTTTTGAACCAGAAACAGCGGCAGAAGCGCCTGACCTGGGCTACAGAGAAGCAGCACTGGACTGTTGCTCAGTGGTCCAAAGTACTTTTTTCGGATGAAAGCAAATTTTGCATGTCATTCGGAAATCAAGGTGCCAGAGTCTGGAGGAAGACTGGGGGAGGGAAATGCCAAAATGCCTGAAGTCCAGTGGCAAGTACCCACAGTCAGTGATGCTGGTGTTGGTCCACTGTGTTTTATCAAGGGCAGGGTCAATGCAGCTAGCTATCAGGAGATTTTGGAGCACTTCATGCTTCCATCTGCTGAAAAGCTTTATGGAGATGAAGATTTCATTTTTCAGCACGACCTGGCACCTGCTCACAGTGCCAAAACCACTGGTAAATGGTTTACTGACCATGGTATTACTGTGCTCAATTGGCCTGCCAACTCTCCTGACCTGAACCCCATAGAGAATCTGTGGGATATTGTGAAGAGAAAGTTGAGAGACGCAAGACCCAACACTCTGGATGAGCTTAACCCTCTGGGCCCTGAGGGTGTTTTGGGGGCCTGGAGAACTTTCGACATGCCCTGACATTTGTGCTTTTTTCAGTTGCTTATAAAAATATAAATGGCTAAAGTCTAATAACACTGTAAACAGCACAAACTGGGCTACAATGTTATGTTAGCAGCATTTGTGTACATGATTGTGTTTTTGAGAAAACAACGTTTATGCGTGGTTAGTGAAAAACTAAAATTTTGAAGTCACTGAAATAAGACCATAAAACACATACAGAACAATTGTTTACAAGACTTTTGAGAACCAGATCTTGTAGGCTAGAATATTTACTTCACAATTATGTGAAAATCATTCAGCTTACTCATTCACAGAAAACAATATATTGATTTAAATGTTTAAAGACATGTTTTGTTATTGAAAGCCAATATGCGAGGGAGTGGAAATGGGCTTGAATATTAAGTGATTCTCACCTGAGAGACAAAAGGCCCTCCCCTAAAGCTGCTAATGGCCCATCAGTGTGACTGTGACTGAGGCAGGTAAGAGAGAGAGTGTGAGGAGACTGAAAAAATGGGTTTTTAAATGATTTGTATTTTATTTACAACACAGTATAATCAAAACACACATAATGAAGGTCAAATACACATTATTGTGCACACTGATCTAACCACAGAGATGTGAACAGACTTTGACTCGTTCATGCAACAGATTCTGTTCAACAAGTGAAACAGATAAATCATACCTGATATTTACGTGTTATTTAAGTGTTTCTGCTACTTTCCATGGATTCAAGAAGAAACTGTTCTTCTGATGTTGGTGCAGCGCTCTCAGAGGAAAACAGTTGGAAGAGACTGAAAGTCAGCAGGATTCATCATCTGTGGTGCAGGTGTCTGATTCAATAAAATACAAACAACCAAAAAAAGAGAAAAAACATTTGTGACCATGTTTATATCAGGAGCATCTATATATATATTAGATTAGATTAGATTAGATTCAACTTTATTGTAATTTATGCAGAGTACAAGTACAGAGCTAATGAAATGCAGTTAGCATCTAACCAGAAGTGCAAGAATATAGTGTTTTATATACATATAAGTGCAGAGTAAGTGAAGGTGTGATTTACAGAATATACAGTGGAATTGCTATATACAGTATTGAGCAGAGTATATACAGAATATAAAATAGGAATGCAATGTAGGGATTGTATGTACATTATGAACAGAGCAATGTAGATTATATAGATTACAGATTATATATACACATTATGAACAGCAGAAACGTGAGAACAGTGGTAATAAATAAATACAGCTGGATGAGTGTGCAAAGTATTGATAGAACAATGTATTCTATGCAAAATAGCAGTAGTGCAATATTTTAGAAATAGTTTACTGTGCTTGTACAGTAACAACTTTAGACAGTTTATAGTGTAATGACTTTGACAATGTGCAGTCTGTGCAAAATATGAGTAGTGCAAATGCATGTGTGTAAAGTACTGTGACCAGTGCAGTAATAAGCAGGTGCAGGTTAGATTGGTGGTGTGGCGTTCAGAAGTGTCACAGCTTTGGGGAAGAAGCTCTTCCTGAGCCCACTAATGCGAGAGCGTAGGCACCTGTAACGCCTGCCGGATGGAAGGAGGGTGAAAAGTCCATGGTTAGGGTGAGAGGCATCCTTGATGATGTTTCTTGCCCTGCCCAGACAGCGCTTATGATAAATGTTCTCAATGGAAGTTAACTGGGTGCCGGTGATCCGTTGAGCAGTTTTCACCACCCGCTGGAGTGCTTTGCGGTCAGATGCGGAGCAATACAGCGGTAGAATTCCACAAGGATCCTGGGATTCAGGTGAACTTTCTTAAGGCTCCTTAAGAAGTAAAGGCGCTGCTGTGCCTTTTTGACCAGAGTAGAGGTGTTATGGGACCAGGTGAGGTCATCAGAGATGTGGATGCCAAGGAACTTGAAACTCGACACACGCTCCACTTCAGCTCCGTTGATGTAGATGGGTGTGTGTGCATGACTCCTAGTCCGCCTGAAGTCCACAATGATCTCCTTTGTCTTCTGGGTGTTTAGCTGTAGATTATTGGTGGCACACCACACAGCCAGGTGCTGCACCTCATCCCTGTAGGCTGACTCATCGTCATCCTTGATCAGACCTACCACCGTGGTGTCATCTGCAAATTTGATTATGGTGTTGGAGCCATAAACAGGAACACAGTCATGGGTGAAGAGGGAGTACAGGAGAGGGCTCAGTACGCAGCCCTGTGGCACGCCGGTGTTCAGGGTGATGATGGAGGAGGAGAGGTTATCTAACTTGACGGACTGAGGTCTATTAGTCAGAAAATCTAGAATCCAATTGCAGATGGGTGTGCTGATTCCAAGCTGGCTGAGCTTGGAGATCAGCTTGGAGGGGACTACTGTATTAAATGCAGAACTGAAGTCCATGAACAGCATTCTCACATGTGTGTTTTGACTGTCCAGGTGGGTGAGGGCAGAGTGAAGCGCTGTTGAGATGGCGTCCTCTGTTGACCTATTGTGGCGATAGGCAAATTGGAATGGGTCTAGTGTAGCAGGGAGACAGGATTTTAGGTGGGATGCAACCAGTTTCTCAAAACACTTGGCAATGATGGGGGTGAGTGCAACAGGACGGAAGTCGTTAGGGACCGAGGCAGTGGAGTGTTTCGGTACTGGTACGATGGTGGAGGTTTTGAAGATAGTGGGGACAGTTGTTTGGGCCAGGGACAGATTAAAAATGTCCGTGAAGACCTCAGCTAGCTGCTCCGCACAGGCTTTAAGCACACGACCAGGTATTCCGTCAGGGCCAGCTGCCTTCCGTGCATTCACCTTACGCAAAGTGGAGTAAACATCTGATGTGGAGAGTGTGAGAGGCAGTTCACTGGGTTGATGCTCAGCTTTGAGTGAGATCTCCTTATTATTTTGATCAAAACGAGCGTAAAAGTGATTGAGCTCGTCTGGGAGGGAGGCAGAGCTGGAGGGGGGCACAGAGTTAGGTGGTTTGTAATCCGTGATAGATTGTATGCCTTGCCACATACGCTGGGGGTCTGAAGAATTGAAGTGATCTTCAATCTTCTGTTTGTGTGTGAGTTTGGCCTGGCAGATACCCTTCCTCAGGTTGGCTCTGGCTGAGCTGTAAGCCTCCTGGTCTCCAGACCTGAAGGCTGCATCTCTTGCTTTGAGCAGGAGGCGAACCTCTCTGTTCATCCAGGGCTTCTGATTGGGGAAGATTTTTATTTTTTTGTGTGTAGTCACTCTGCTCACACAGCTGTTGATGTGCTCCATGACAGAGTTGGTGTAAGTGTCAATGTTAATCTGAGAGTTTGTGGTGGCCTGGGCAGCAAACTCACTCCAGTCTGTGAGCTGGAATTGATGTTGAAGAGTGGAGTCAGCACCTTCCAGCCAGATTTTAACAGTCCTTGTTGTAGGTTTCACACGTTTGATGACCGGGGTATACTTGGGGAGCAGGAACAAAGAGAGGTGATCAGACTGACCCAGGTGGGGGAGGGGTGTGACTTTGTAGGCATCACTCACATTAGTATAAACGTGGTCCAATGTTTTATGTCCTCTTGTAGTGCAGGAGACATTTTGATTAAATTTAGGGAGAACAGATCTAAGAGTGCAGTGATTGAAGTCCCCAGCAATGATAAAGGCTCCATCCGGGTGCAGGGTTTGTAATTTGCTAATAGCAGCACAGAGTTCTTTCATAGCCACGTTAGCATTAGCGTCCGGAGGTACATAAACTGCAGCAGCAACAATGCAAGTAAACTCACGTGGTAGATAGAATGGCCTGCACTTGATAATCAGGAACTCCAGCTCAGCAGAGCAGTAGGTATCAACAATGACAGAGTCTTTACACCATGATTTATTTACATAAATGCATACTCCACCACCCTTGTTTTTACCAGAGGTTGCTGCTACTCTGTCAGCCCTGAAGAGAGCACGTCCATCCATATGCACCACACTGTTTGGGACATCGTTGCAGAGCCATGTTTCAGTGAAGAACATAACATTACAGTCCATAAGCCATTTCTGTGTGAGGGTCCAGATCTTTAGTTCGTCCATCTTGTTCATCAGAGACCGTACATTGGCAAGGAAGATGCTGGGCAGAGCTGGTTGATGTGGGTTTAGCCTTAGCTTAGCACGCAGCCGTCCACGCTTTCCCCGTCTTTGTTTACGGTCTCGACGCCGACGCCGAGCATTTCCGGTCGGTACGAGTGATCCGCTTGTCCGCGGTGATCTCAGTAGCTCCGGCGGGAGTTCGCTGAAGTCGAAAGGATGATCTAAAACTATGTTGGAACACTGTTTGTTGATGTCCAAAAGTGATTGTTTACTATAGCTGTAGTTCGCATAACTGGATCGTGCGAACACGAGTGAAATAACCAGGTAAATTAACACTATTTTCCAAAATCTGGTAAGACGCTGAGCCTCGCGATGTGTTCGCGCCGCCATCTTGATGTTAGTCTAGATGTGTGTGTATACATGTATATATATATATATATATATATATATATGTGTATATATATGTATATATATGTATATTATATATATATATTTATATAGGTTTTGTAGTCATAGACTCATTCATGCTTTGTATTATCGTAAAAAAAAGAGACATTTTATTTTTGAGAAACTAATTATTGTTTAGCATGCAATTATACTCTATTTTTGAACAGAGTAGGCTATTAATCATAAACATGTTCTAAACATACTTAGACTCGTAGCATTCATCATATTACAGCGTACTCTCATATTACTTTTATTGTTTTATAAAGAGCATGAAAACATACTCGCGCCGTAAGAAATTTAAATACAATGAATTGCCCATCATATTCAAAATGTTTTACTGGATTTCAAACATTTTAGTCAGGAATTATAGTTTGGGGAAAACCCAACTATGTAGTTATATAGCCATCCTGAACATCATGTATTATTTTATACTATAGAGGATATGATTCTGCAGTCATGCTTTATACTATAAAAGGATGAACTTTGCACTATAAAAATATATTTTATATCTGAGAACTAATTGTTATCGTTTAGCACGCTATTAAAATATATTTTTGAACAGATATTATTAATAATAAACATGGTCTAAACATTCTTAGATGCGTAGTATTTATCGTGTTGTAATTTGGGAACAACCCATCTAGTAATGTGTTCAAGTTTATGTCACAATGACACGTTAACTAATGCAAAACATAAACATTACTTACTTATTCATCAAACTCTTGAGGAAATCCAGCCTTTACTCAGCGCGTCTTCTTCCAGAAAGTAACAGTAGCAGCGATGAACTCGTCACTGACGCTTTGTTTATGCTCCGCGCGCGGGTCACGTGGTTATTTACATGTGAACGCGAGGGGGCGGGATCTCATTAAAAATAATGAGTTAGACGGGACAGACTGAACATCGTGTTGGTTTCATACGGATTACTTCATCACAGAATATTTGTTTTCGATATGACTTACTGCATTTGAAAGAAGACACTTCAGGCTTTCTATAGAGATAACTCATGTTTTTGTGTTGAGTATTCGCTGAGTTACACTTCATTTTAGTGACGCATTTCTGAAAACAGATCGCGGAGACGGAGAAGACAGAGAGCGCATCCTGTTTGTTTTCTTTATTCTTCAAAAGCACAACGTTTAGTTGTTATTATGAGTGTATACAAAAAAAAGAAGACCCCTTACAGATTCGAATGGTGTGTTGCTCTTATCCGAACGATCAAAAATGGCAGAGTAATTCAAGCTCATTTCTGCCTTATCAGGAAAATCTGCCCCAAAACGCGTATTCGCGTTTGTCGGGCTCAGAGGGTTAAGGCCGCTATCGAAGCATCCTGGGCCTCCATAACACCTCAGCAGTGCCACAGGCTGATTGCCTCCATGCCACGCCGCATTGAAGCAGTCATTTCTGCAAAAGGATTCCCGACCAAGTATTGAGTGCATAACTGAACATAATGGCCATTCTTTTATTGGTCGGATGAAATATGCTAATTTTTTGAGATAGGAATTTTGGGTTTTCATGAGCTGTATGCCAAAATCATCAATATTAAAACAATAAAAGGCTTGAACTACTTCAGTTGTGTTGTAATGAATCTAAAATATATGAAAGTCTAATGTTTATCAGTACATTACAGAAAATAATTAACTTTATCACAATATGCTAATTTTTTGAGAAGGACCTGTACCTGCAGAGAATGTCTGGAACAGGGACATTTTGTGCGGGACTGCCAAGCCTTGCGGTGCCAAAGCTGTGAAAAGACATGGGTGAGGTGCACGTGTGAATCTGAAGAGGAGCACAATACAGAAATGGAGATAGAGGTGCAGGAGCACATGGAGGAGACAGGTAGCGACAGAAGGAAAGACGAAATACAGGAGGTGAATGGAATCTCTGAGGATTTACGTAAACAAGAAACGGAGGACTGCACGAGGAGAGAGGACAACGGAGATAAAGAAATTGAAGTGCATACAACAGAGACGGAGACACAGCCAACTATTGCTAATGATGGCCAAATTAAAGAGAAGGAATGTGCAACAACGAGTGAAAATGCAGCTGCGCCGAATAAAGAGGAGGTAAGCGATGAGGAAACTGTTGAAATGAACTTTGAGCTTGGAAGTAGAACACTGGACAGTATGAACAGAAGACGTAAAATGAAAAAAGTTGTGCAAATAAACATAGAACAAGTATTAAAGAAACAAAAATTAAGAAAAGAAGCGAAAACTAGGTTAAAAGATGATAGAAAAGATCTATAATTTTAGATCTCAAGAGAGACCATGAATGGATTATGGGTTGTTTTGGTTTTGATTAATTTATGTTTGGTCTCGATTAATGTTAGAGGGTTGTCATCTAAATTGAAGTTTGAAAATGTAATTAATTTAACAAAACAAAGTGATATTTTATGTATACAAGAGACTGGATGGAATGAAATAATAGTTGATGATTTTACAAAATGTTGGGATGGAGAAATATGGTACAGTAATGATTTAAATAAGAAAAAAGGTCTGGCGATACTTATCAGAAGGGGAGTAGTAGAATCAACTACTGTTTTATTGAAAGATAACAAAGGAAGCATTTTAATTGTCAAAATTATGGATAGGGGGGAAGAAATAATAATATGTAACGTACATGCTCCAAATGAAGATATAGAAAGAGTTACTTTTTTAAAGAACTGAGTATTTTAATCAATGGATGGAAGAATGTTATTGTTATAGGAGATTTTAATACTGTTTTAGAAAGAATAGATGTCGAAGATCATATGGTGTACAGAGCTGATGTTGGAAGAAATGAATTGAAATGTATGATGGATAAACACAAATTAGTAGATGTATGGAGAGATAGAAAGAGAGTCAAAAGAGAATATTCAAGAAGACAGTGGGTGAATAACAGTTTAAAACAAAGTAGGATAGATTTTATTTTATGTGACAGAAGATTTGAGCACTTTATTTCAAAAGTTTTTTTTTTAAATGTATAGTGGGAGTGACCATGATTTTTTATATGTAATGATGGATTTCAGCGGAGTGGAAAGAGGACCAGGTGCCGGATTCACGAAAATCTTCTTAAGAAATTAATTAAGAAATATCTTAAGATAAATTCTGAGAAGTTGGTAAGAATTTTCTTGTGCAATTCTTGAAAAAATCTTAAGTTCTCAAATTTGTTCTTAAGAACATCTTATTTTTTTTCTTAAGAAAAAAAAATTAAATAAAAAAAATGAGCAACAACAAATTAATTACCGCTACATTTGAATTGTATCACTTTATTATCCTGTTTTAAAGTAGCAGCCACATCCCGGTCAAGTATTTGAATGTAAAGCGCGTGAGATGTGTTCGTTTAACGACATTAACCGTCAAAAGAGAAATTTACTCGCAGAAAAGCATAAACTACTCCGCTAATTTGACATGGATGACAAGAAAAGAAACAAAAACTTCACTAGGCAAGAGATGGAGGTTCTTATCGAGGAAATTAGCGCAAGGAAGAAAGTACTCCTTGGGAGACTGGATAACAGTATCTCGATGCAAAGTAAGCGACGCGCATGGGAACGGGTGGCGGAGGCCGTTTCAGCGGTGGCCAACTCCATTAGAGATGCGGATGGGGTGAAAAAGACATGGGCAGACTTAAAGTCGGCAGTTAAAAAAAAAAGATCAAGGGAGCAAAAAATGACAGGTGGTGGATCAGCGTCTATTATTCTGGATGCATTTGAAGAGAAGGTTATGTCAGTCATCGGAGATACAGCAGTGACAGGCGTCAAATCCGGTGTGGATACAGAAGAAGGTAAGCAGTTATCCCATTTGTTTAGGTACAGTGAACATCAGCTTATTGTTTTTATTATTCACATAAGTTAGTAGTATTTTTTTAATGAAACATTGCTAGTTACAGACGCTATCTACAATAGCCGGATTTAATGTTTGCTTAACTGTTAAAACGTAATTATAAATTACAACTTTTAACGTTGTTTTAACCCAAACACAGTAGGCCTATATCAAACAAGTCAGCAAGTGCCAAGAGTAATGCTTTATTTGCTATGCAGTGACCTTGACATTGGAGCTCCTGCCGGTTGTTTCACCTTCCACATTGGACCTTGCTGGTGAGAGAGCAGTTGAAGAGATTTATTTTGTTTAAGGCCCCCCTGGAGCCTGAGATGAATTTATCCCAGATCCTGTTAGATGGCAACCCTCCTCTGTGCCAAACTCCCAAGCCAAAAAGGTTCCGCACAGAGGAGATGATTGACATACAGACCCAGCTGCTGAAAGAAGTTGCTGCACTCCGAAAAGTTCAGGAGGAGTTGCTTCAGGTGGAGAGAGAGAGGCTGGAAATAGAGAGACAAACACTAGAAATAAAGAAACGTAAACTGCAGTAATTCAACAAATGTTTATTATTTACAAATATGTATTATATACATTACATACAAATATTTATTCTGTAGAATTGTAGTTCAAGAAATATATCTTATAATATTATAATATAAATATATCTTTTATGACAGAATTTTAATAATTTGATTGTATTGTAAAAATTTACTTAAAATATAAAATCTATTTTTTATATGAAAAATCAAATGTGTCAAATGTTTTATGAACAAATACAGTGAAGTTTTAAAAATGACAGTGAATGTGGTGTTTTTAAAGTAACAGTAAAGCATTATTAGTTTTTCTCAGGTGAATCGTTGTGCTATTAGATTATTGCGTGCTTGCATTCCTGAGTTGCTTGGAGGGTTTTCTACATCCCTCAGAGGCTCATCAGGCTCATCAGGGGCCTCTGCAATGTTGGGACGTGGCACACGATGCATCAGTACACACACTGCTGCAATAATTTGGCATGCCCTCTCAGGTGTGTACAAGAGCACTCCACCAGAGTGATCAATGCATCGGAATCTAGATTTCAGAACTATAATGCATCTCTCCACTACTCCCCTCATCTTCCTTTGTGCCCTGTTGTATCTTTCATGTGCCTCTGATGCTGGATGAAGAATTGGAGTCATCAGCCAAGGTCTGTCCCCTGTAAAACACAGGTATTTTCTGCTAACTGAACACAAACGTAACAATGACATTCCCAAACTAAAATATTCATGATTTTTTATTTTGTTTTGTTAGCATGTGTTCACTTTTGAAAGAATTTACTAAAAACATGAGACTGAAAAAGATAATCAATGTAATAAGTCAAATTAATTTGTGGTTGATATGCCAAAAAAAAAAAAAAGTGTATATATATACACTCACCTAAAGGATTATTAGGAACACCATACTAATACTGTGTTTGACCCCCTTTCGCCTTCAGAACTGCCTTAATTCTACGTGGCATTGATTCAACAAGGTGCTGAACGCATTCTTTAGAAATGTTGGCCCATATTGATAGGATAGCATCTTGCAGTTGTTGGAGATTTGTGGGATGCACATCCAGGGCACGAAGCTCCCGTTCCACCACATCCCAAAGATGCTCTATTGGGTTGAGATCTGGTGACTGTGGGGGCCATTTTAGTACAGTGAACTCATTGTCATGTTCAAGAAACCAATTTGAAATGATTCGAGCTTTGTGACATGGTGCATTATCCTGCTGGAAGTAGCCATCAGAGGATGGGTACATGGTGGTCATAAAGGGATGGACATGGTCAGAAACAATGCTCAGGTAGGCCGTGGCATTTAAACGATGCCCAATTGGCACTAAGGGGCCTAAAGTGTGCCAAGAAAACATCCCCCACACCATTACACCACCACCAGCAGCCTGCACAGTGGTAACAAGGCATGA
Organism: Barbus barbus; assembly: GCF_936440315.1. NCBI lineage: Eukaryota > Metazoa > Chordata > Actinopteri > Cypriniformes > Cyprinidae > Barbus > Barbus barbus. The sequence goes on from NC_136731.1 coordinate 10,490,671, forward strand.
TGGATCCATGTTCTCATTCTGTTTAAATTCTGACTCTACCATCTGAATGTCTCAACAGAAATCGAGACTCATCAGACCAGGCAACATTTTTCCAGTCTTCAACCGTCCAATTTTGGTGAGCTCGTGCAAATTGTAGCCTCTTTTTCCTATTTGTAGTGGAGATGAGTGGTACCCGGTGGGGTCTTCTGCTGTTGTAGCCCATCCGCCTCAAGGTTGTGTGTGTTGTGGCTTCACAAATGCTTTGCTGTATACCTCGGTTGTAACGAGTGGTTATTTCAGTCAAAGTTGCTCTTCTATCAGCTTGAATCAGTCGGCCCATTCTCCTCTGACCTCTAGCATCAACAAGGCATTTTCGTCCACAGGACTGCCGCATACTGGATGTTTTTCCCTTTTCACACCATTCTTTGTAAACCCTAGAAATGGTTGTGCGTGAAAATCCCAGTAACTGAGCAGATTGTGAAATACTCAGACCGGCCCGTCTGGCACCAACAACCATGCCACGCTCAAAATTGCTTAAATCACCTTTCTTTCCCATTCTGACATTCAGTTTGGAGTTCAGGAGATTGTCTTGACCAGGACCACACCCCTAAATGCATTGAAGCAACTGCCATGTGATTGGTTGATTAGATAATTGCATTAATGAGAAATTGAACAGGTGTTCCTAATAATCCTTTAGGTGAGTGTATATATATTAGGGATGCCACAATTTTCAATATAATATTGAACCGTTCGGTACGACATCCACGGTTCAATACGCGCTTGTGAATTGCGGTTTTTTCGGTTTTACGTTTAAATAATTTATGTGCGTTTTATTTCTCTCCGAATTGACTGTTTGTGTGTGCCTGTAAGTCTACGAGCTGAGATGAGGAAACTCCTTCCCGCGAGTGAATATTCAATCATATGCTCTAAAGTTAGGGGGCGCTTAACCATCATTCCACACTTTAACATGACGAGCGGCGGTGAAGTGAGGCAACAGTACGAGGAAGCGCCGGCGTCTTTCAAATCCGCGATGTGGAGACATTTCGGTTTTGCCGTTGAGTATAATCAAAGACATGTCACTCGTATTGTTTTAAATGGGGAAAAATGCAACGTTCAATATGGCCAAAATCGCAGGAAGCCCCGCCTTCTGAATGAAAGAACCAATCGTTAATCAGTAAAGTCAGCGCGTCACTGCAGCTGCCGTTAGAAGTCCCGGTTGCTATAGAAACAGTCAGCGCTCTGAACTGCGCATGCGCACTGGCTGATCTAGCCTGAGAAATAAGCTTTTTATAACGCTATTTGAGCAAAAGAAACAACAAATTTATGTGTTCCCCAGTTTGTACATGGGCTACCAGCAGCTCTAAGATTTCAGTGTTAATTTTTTATTTATTATACAATACACTAGGAACTAGTGTAGGCTACTGTTCTTGGCTTTTAAGTAAAATAAAGGAGCATTGCAATAAATCGTTTTTATTTTTTTCTCCTTAACCTCTTACTGTTCCTATTGCCTAAGCATAGAATAACAAAAAAAAACACTTATGTGTCAAGCCATCAGAACCGAACCGAACCGAAAACCGTGTTAAAAAACCGAGGTATGTATTGAACCGTAGGCTAACTGTATTGTTGCATCCCTAATATATATATATATATATATATATATATATATATATATATATATATATATATATATATATATATATATATATATATATATATATATATATATATATATATATATATATTTACCTAATAGCCACCCATCAGAGATTTGGCCTTCACTGAATTGTTGACCCAGCGCTGAGTTGGTGAATATGAAAGAATCATGGGTACTCCCAGGCCATTTTGCTACAAGGTTTGTTATTTTCAGTGAAGCATCACAGACTATCTGGGTTATTTCTAATTGAATGAAAATTCTTCCTGTTGACATACAGTTCTTCATCATCAGATGGTGCCTACAAAGATAAATTTAGAAAGCAAGTTAAAAAGAAATAATGTTAATCTACCTAATTCATGTATTACATATTATTTGCCTTAATGGCAATGTGTGTCCCATCCACTGCACCCAATACATTTGGAAATGCTGCAATCTCAAAGAATTTGTGTTTAATAAGGATTTGCTCTGCCACTGTAGATGGAAACTTGATGAAGTTCTTCGCCATTCTGCTGAGAGCCCTTGACATGTTGAAGACAATTCGGCTTACGCTAGATTGACTAATTCCCACAGTATTACTTAAAACTGCTTGAAATGACCCAGACGCAAAGAAGCGTAGGGCAACCATTATCTGCAGTATAACGAGAAGGGGAGAGGACCTTTTTGTTTTTCGCTGCAAATTATCTCGCAGAATATGTGCAAGATACATTACTGAGTTTCTTGGAAGCCTATAAAGTCTAAGCAGAACATGGTCAGGAAGGGTGAGAGATCTGCTCTGTCTCTAAGAGGCCTTTCTGGCTCTGGCTCCCTGTTGACAACCCATAGTATTTCCATCTGGAACACAGACATCTAAGAAGACAACTATGCTATTTTATACAAGTAAAATATTGTAGTAGTTACACAGAATGTTATAAGTTTTATAATTTTGTAATATTTAATATATAATATAATAATTTCATAAAACATCTTACCCTTTATGCATCTACGACTAGTTGGCAGTTATCCTAACTTTGAGAAGTTATTTAAGATGATTTTTAAGAAGATTCTTTTCAAGAATTTGAATTTTTTTCAATCTTAAGAAAAAGATAAGAATATTCTTAAGAAGAATGTTTGGGAATACAAAATATTCTTAACTTTTTTCTTAAGTTAAAAAATAAGAAGAAAATGGCAGTTAAGAAGAAATTTCTTCTTAAGAATGTTTCGTGAATCCGGCCCCAGAACCGTTTGACATAAAGACCGCGAGTCACGAGCCGAACCACACCCGCATTAATCTACAACATCAGGTGGGCAAAATTATTTATTTAATCATGTAACACAAGCAATCAGTCCAACATTAGGCATTATAAGTTGGTGCTTTGAAGAAAAACAGATACTTAAATAACTTTAAATGTTGTCATATCTGCTCACAGATCAACCTTTTACAAAAAAAATAGGAATAGCATTCATATAATTATATACATGTATGTTAAATGTTCACTGTTCCACATGACTTTTATGGTTTATTAATTTATTTTTATTTTTTTAAGTTTACAACACTATTTCACAATCAAATACTAAATTAATCTTGATAAACTACATATAATTTGAAAGGTCTAAGTTTATAATGCACTTTTCTAATAAAAATAAATTGATTGGGTGAGTGTGAACGGTAACAAGATAAATGCATGTTGGGCAAAGGAATTCCTTTTCAATCTGCATTTTTCACATTGAATGTGTACAAAAAAAACAGTTTGAAAAAAAGCTGTAAGCTACAAAACAGGCATATAAATGTTTTAATTTAAGTGCTTCTTCTCTTGATGCCACATAATACCTTCACATGTTAACATATTATTTGATTTTTTAATGAAGTGCAGACTCTGAAATGAATAACAAAAAACTACAAAAAGCTTAATGTATTCTTATTGCTTTTTGTAAATTATTAAGCCAAATAATTGTAGGTAGCCTTTAAATCAAACAACTGTTGTTTAAATGAGAAAATTAAGAGGAGCTGAAGTCACTTTATTAAGCATTATAGTCACATGCATTAAATAAAGAGGGGTATCATTTCAGTAGCTTTAGAAAGTGAAAGTGACGTGACATACGGCCAAGTATGGTGACCCATACTCAGAATTTGTGCTCTGCATTTATCCCATCGAAAGTGCACACACATAGCAGTGAACACACACCCGGAGCAGTGGGCAGCCATTTATGCTGCGGCGCCTGGGGAGCAGTTTAAATTTAACCTGTCACACAGATCCTACTGTAGCTATCAATATCTAATCAATGTGCTTTATTTATGTGAAATAGAAAGAAGAGGAGCTCACACATCACGAGTCACTTTATTAAACATTTATAGTCGGTTATTATGAAATAAAGAGTGGTAACATTTTGATAGCTTTTATATGAATTTTTACTTGTCAGATTCAGTGACCCTAGCCAACTGCAATCAAATGCATTTGTAAGGAACAAACTGTAGATCTCCAACATTATTGAGTAATTACAGTAAATGGTAATAAGAATAAAGATAAGACCTACATTTATCAGATAATTGGAATATGTTTTACAACATAAGCGCTAAAACATATAAGGAAACCATTCTTAGTGGTAGGCTAACACATTAGCAGACAACAGCAGCATTAATGTTTCAGTTATTTTCTGTATAAGAAATTAGATGCTCGTGACAATATCTAGCTTGTTTTCTTTAGTCTTAAGACATGAAACCACTCCTCTCCCATTACGCTGATCATTTGGCTTCAGCGTCTGATCTAACATGCACGCTCCCGTGCAAACATTTGCTGAACAGCGACCCCTGGTCACAGTTTTCAATAGGTCACCGATTTCGGCACAACACCAGGTGCGAGTTAACAGGTTAACTGACTTCTGTGACGTGAGGCGGCTAGTAGATGGTCAGTTTAGCCAGTCTGTCTGCTTCCTGACCTGGGCCCCAGTTAGTCAAGTACGAACTCTAAGACTATGTGTCATATTTCTAGAGAGAAGGGCAGCACCACCCCAGAAGGGATGAACACCATCTCTTTTCAACAGATCAGGTCTGCCCCAAAACCATTGCGTGACAACAGTCTGCTATGAATCTCGTCACCCCGGTAAGCAGGAAGAGGACCAGAGCATATTACAGTGTCTGACATCGTACTTGCAAGTTCACACAACTCTTTAATGATTTTTTTAGTGATCTCCGACTGGCGAAGTCGAACATCATTAGCGCCGACGTGATTAACAATCTTACTTATTTATAAACAATAATCGGCGTAATTATGTTTGTAGTGCCGCTCACTCTGGACTGGACCCTACACACTTTTACTGTGTGATAGAGATTAAGTGAACAGGATGCTTTATATTTACAAATTCAGATCAAATATAGGCTTATCGCTCTCATGAATGGAGTTAAGCACACCAGAAATATGGATATACTGCTTCTGGAATAGACGCACTTTATGTGTTAATGTTAACTTATCTGTGAATATATGTGCCTTAAATTGTGTTATATTGCAGAAATTAAACTCTGTGGACAGAGAAAATATCTTTATCAGAATAATGATCAACAATGCACTCTCGATTCAGAAGATGACTCAGCAACATACATAATCTGCTTTCGGTGATTCAAAGAGACACGCTTACTGTAGCGCTGCCGCACATGTGCACTGGTGTCCTGCAGATACTGTACTCTACACATCCAGTCCCGAACGCCATTACTATCAAATATGCTCATGAGTAATATGTGTTTTAAATATGCACTTTGAAAAATATGCGTCCCAAAAATGCATATTAAGTCAAGTCAAGTCACCTTTATTTATGTATATAGCACTTTTAACAGTACAGATTGTGTCAAAGCACTTAACAGTATCAAACTGGAGGATAGAGTGTCAGTAATGTATAAAAATAAGATTAAACACTCAATTTTCAGTTAAAGGCATTTCATTATTAAATTCAGAGATGTCATTGTCTAGCTCAGTTTAAATAGTATCTGTGGAATCAAATTGACGATAATCACTAGAAATTAAGTGTCATTATATTACAAAAAATACTGCACATTTTAAAAATGCACAAAAATGCCATGACATGAAAAACATAATTTTTTCATGCAATTAAAATACATATAACTATAATGTTGTCTTTGTTTTGTGTTTTTTAAACCTACCAGGAAAGGTAGCCTAATTTTGGCAGCATCTGAATTTTGTTGAAAGGTAGTTTATGTACTTATTCATTAAATTAGGCTATCAGGGCCGTAACCACCATAGACATTGTGGACTAGTCCACCCAATAATTAGAAATGACCAGTCTGTCACCCCCCAGTATATAAAAAAATTCACTGATCTGCTGCACTCCATTATACAGGGCTCTGTTTTTTAGGATGACAAAAAATTTAAGAGTTACATTTTCAGTCTGTTCTACCTCTGTGGTGTAACAGCGCTTGTCAAAAGACCTTTATCACAGAGGAATTGATAATTGGAAGTGCTCGTCGAAGCAGTGTATTGATTCTTTCGGGTATATGTATATTTTACCCATATTATTTTTTGTTAAAATGAGCATCTGCAGGATAATTTCAAAATTTGGACATTTTTAGAGACAGATAAAGAGATATTCTGACGATTACTGTGCACAGAATTTTCCAAACTCAACGAAACTTGTAGTTTTATTCTAACGTAGGCCGATCTGAGAAAGCTGTGGCTCGTAAATGTGCGTGATGAATTCACCACACTGTGTCAGTGCTGGTTTAAATAGTGACTGCAATGCTGCAGTGCGTGTGAGACCTGAATAAGATCAGAACATATATATTCATTTGTATTAATTTTTTGTCATTATTTTGTCATTTTGCATTGACAGTCATTTCACTGTATGTAATTCACATATTTATGCCAAAATCCGTTATTAATATTCAAACTCACACTGACAACACGTTATACTGTTTTAGATTAATTAGCCAAAAAATTTTTAAAGCTGCAGTCCATAAGTTTTGCCTCTTAGTTGCCATCTCTGTTTGAAAACCTGCAATTGCAGTTATTTGTGGAATTATCCTACTATAGAAATACAAAGACAGTTCACACCTGTACTTATGAATGGGAGAAAGTGCAATGTGCAATATGGCAGGATAGTCCCGCTTTCTAAATGAAAGAGCCAACTGTTGATTGGTAAATTCATTGCATCACTGCAGCAGCCGGTAGAAGCTCTGGTTCCCATAGAAACCTGAGACTGGACCAGCAGCTGTGCATGCACAGTCATAAGCGTGTTGGAGTTACGCATGCACATTGGCTGGTCTAGCCTGAAAAATAAGCTTTTTAAACTCTGTTTGAGCATAAGAAACAACATTCATGTCGTTCCAAACCCGTAAAAGCTTAGTTCGTCTTCGGAACACAATTTAAGATATTTTGGATGAAAACCGGGAGGTTTGTGACTGTCCCGTTGACTGCCAAGTAAATAACACTGTCAAGGCCCAGAAAAATATTAAAGGCATCGTCAAAATAGTCCATCTGCCATCAGTGGTTCAATCTGAACTTTATGAAGTGCCGAGAATACTTTTCTACGCGAAGAAAATAAAAATAACGACTTTATTCAACAATTTGTCTCCTCTGCGTCAGTGTAGCACCATATTGTAAAATATCCGCTGGACGCAAATAGCATACGCTGTTCTGTGTCAGCTGCGCCACATGACAGTTCAAAGACAGTAATACATTTGGAATATGACACCTCCCACTAAGGGGGAGGAGCCTGTTAAAATATAAAAAAAACTGTTAAAAAATTTAAAGTACCATTTCCATGGTAACGCGATGTCCGATTTTCACAGAATACATTTTGAGGATTTAAGCTTTCAAATGTTATATTGATTGACTGATTATTACTAAAACATGTAATATGGAAAAAGGAAACAAAAAATAATTTTTGTGACAAAGGTCAGAACTCCTGTTATGATGTAGCTGTTTTGAGGTGCACTCTTAAGATAAATTAATCTATTACTGTTCCTACATAATTTTTAACCACAAACAGTGGTATAATACATATTTAGGAGTCTTAGATATTTCCAACGACATATAGTTTGTCATGATTAGATTAGGATATAATAGTATTATATTGAAGTAAACTTAGGCGTCCTGCTAGTGAGACGGTATATGTCTTGAAATGACACAAAGCAATGAAGTATATACACAACCAGAATACAAAACACAGACAAATAGATAAAAAGAAATATGGACACATAAATAAACAAGAACTTAACAGAAAAATAAAAAAGCTTCAGAAAATAATCAGGAGGAAACCATTACAGTGAAATTATATTTTTTTCATCAGTATAGCTGTTTTAGCAGAAAGTGCAACCTGGATAAGTTTATTAATTTTTTGCTTTGATATTTGACTTAATTTTGGTCGTTTGTCCTATGTACCTATTGATTACCTGCAGGTGTGCAAGGACAATTGTTGATTGATTCCAATTAATTAATTGGCAAAAACATCAGACTCCTTTTTCTTTAATTTGCTTACTGTTTATTAAAGCCACCTTTTACATGAATACTTTGATCCAGTGAAATACAAGCATACAAAATATGGCAAATTATTAAATTATGCTCATTGTATCATGATTATGCAAGGACAGTTAAGAATACAGTGACGTAATACAGAAATAATCATTTTCAGAATGATTTGTGAGACAATCTGAAGTAAGAGGAATATTGCAGTTCCAGTTTATATCAGAAAATGAGAATATATGTTTTATTTTGCATACTTAAGATTCGGGTTTGGCTTTTTGTTAGTTTATCCATTAATCAAAAAAGTAAGTGATTAAGTAATGAAATCACACCAAAAATTGTTTTTCTAACAGTAATCCCTAAAACCTACATAAGCCTGCACCTCTGTATTATTTGTGTGTGAAATCTGAGTACAAAGGTTTTCACAAACAAACCATGATATGTAAATTCACAAAAAAAAAACCCAGGAAGTATGTGTTTATAAACAAAGCCTTATAAACATTAAAGATATTTAGAGAGCATTATGTTTTCTGAAAGGCTGATGAAAGTTGTTACATCCACCAGCTGAAGTGCCCATGATCATGTTACAGAATGACCAACAACTACCTTATAATGCTGCATTCATATCATGTCATAATCACTGTAATTCTGAGATGACAATTCGTGACATTTTACTCAGAGCTTTCCATGTCCTCAGTCTCTGACGCCACATTTACACTGCAGTTCAAGTGACACAATTCCGGGTCAAATATGTCCCACGACCGTGTAAGCAGGAAAAAAATTGAGATGGTCCTCACTGCAGAACACAAGATCCAGGGGGCGTGGTTGGATCTAGATCCAACTCCTCCCACCTTACATATACCTAAACCTACCTGTCTCCATCCCCTAGATATGGATCCAACCCCGCCCCCTGGATATTTTTTTCTGCAGTGAGGGGCTACTGAAAAAATTGCATGGGTTCCAATATTCTCCGTTCGGTTTCAGGCCTCATTCATATGTGGAAATAAATCAGATATGAATCGGATGTGTGCATTTGCACCTGCCGTATAAGCGGTCAGATCGCATCTTCCCCTGTAAATGCGACTCCTACGTCATCGAAAAGTGAGTTTTTTAGATAGAGACATACTTGAAACAAATGAAATATCTCTAGTTGAGTAGCAGAGTATTAATTTAGTTTGTTTGTGTTAAATAAAAGACAATCTGACGCTGAAGTGTGCTGCTGTTGTCAGTGGCGACGGCTCGTGCACAGACGAGCGCTTCAATCCCGTTCGTTCTATTGAAACCACAAAATAAAATGTACACAAACATGTCCCTGCTTTTGATATAAAATCACTGATGAATACATTTGGTTTTAATTACTAAAAACACACAGATGTGACATGCTTAACATTATCTACAACCTGAGTATTATTCCACTCGCAAGCTCTCAGCGGAGCTGAAGATCATCACTGTCCTGAAGAATTTGTTCTAGGCTGTATAATTATTTTGATGATATAGATTTGCATTACAAACGTTTCCATATGAATTCCATGTCAATAAATTAAATTCAATGTACTATTCAAATTTATTTGTGATGTCATATGCTGTTTTTGGCTTGTTTTACTAAGCCCAGTGTAAAATGCACACATCGGATACGGGTCACTTTTAAAAGCAATGTAAGCACGTCGTCCAAAAAAATTGGATATTGTCACAAAATCGGAATTGGTCATCAAGACTTGCAGTGTAAATGCAGCCTTAGTCAGCACCTAAGTAGCGCCTAAATTAACCTGCATCGGTCAGGTGGTACAACGGTCTCATGGTCCAAGTCGTAGCTCTCAGAACATTCAGAGTGTACAAGTTGTAATTACGAGTTCTGGAGCACATGAAGGCTTTGGCATTGATAGTGATATCACAGAAATACATAATGCAGCTCCGAGTAGAATGTCATGTGTTGTCATCTCAGAATTGTGGCAATTACAATATGGCGTGAATGCAGCTTTATATACACGGACCTTAACAAGCTAATGACACACACTTACTGTGTGTGTAAACACACAATAATGCGTCCAGGCAAAGGTTAATGGGAAATGTAGTTTGTGATGCAATGGTAATGGAGTAAAGGAATGCCCTCTGGTGGAGCTCATGGCACTCCAGCTGGCAGCTGGTGATCGGGACAAAGTGCTGAAAGGCTGTGATATGTAGATGGTTTGGACATGTTTAATTCAAAATTCATTAACATTGGACCATGGTTAGGAATTATTATTACTTTTTTGGGAAATTTCTTTTGTGCATGAAAATAAGAATAATCCATGCACTTATTAGTGAATGAGATTCATTTTCTTATGTTTAATACACATAAGTCCCTTTAGGTCAAGTCATTTCACTTGGTGGCCAACTTTGAACCGTCTCTTTGCACTCTCAACTTTACCAATAAGTGATTGCCTCTTTTATTTAGAAGGCATAACTATTCCACCAGAGTGCACCGTCTTTGTATATCTAAAGTATTTGATATATAACCTGATATTTACAACATAGAATGATTGCAAAAGTCTGACCTCGTACATCACAGGTCTTCTATTGTTTGACTCAGTAAAATATAGACATTTAAGTACCATTTATCTTCACTAAAGCTCACGGACAAATCAGTAGGATGTTGTGTGAGTCTCTGACTAGTATCATATTTATATGTTTGAACTCTCTACATTTCTGAAAGCCCTGGCCTCTGTTATATACTCATTTAGTTCATTTCTTGTTTCTTCGAATTCCTTTAAGAGATTCAAAAGATCAGTATGTGTTTTCCTCATCTGGGCAATGGACTTGAGTAAACTTGATTTGACCTTTTCTGGATCATTCACTTTTCCCTGTCTCATCTGATGAATGTCTATAGCATCCACTGCTATAAAGGCAGCATCAACAATGACTAGAATTCCACTCAACACTCCTGTGACTGCAGCTACTGCTTCTACTGCTGCTCGTCCTACTCTGGCGCTTTGAGCAGCAATCCTGCCAACATTTGCCAGCAGACCTAGATTAATTAATTCTGTGGCAAACAATACTTTTCTTTTGTGTGCATTGTGTGACATTTCTGCATTGCCAGAAGAGTCACTGACAAAATCTCTGAATTTTCTGATTGTTCTCAGTACCCTTCTCAGTGAATTCAGTGAATCGAAAAGTGGTGTCAAATGTTTAAAGTTCCGCTGAATTCTTTCAATGTTGTCACGGAGTGATTTTTGTTTGACTGTATTGGTAATGCTGGATGCAGCACCTGTTACACCACCTGCAACTCCAACTCCAATACCAACACCTGTAACAATCAGAGATGCTCCAAATGTGAAAGGAGCCAAAATTGCACCAACTAACGCAGTGACTCCACCAGCTGCTCCGATCACTGAACCTGACAGTGTGCCTATTGTGCATTTACGATGTATCTCCTCTAGTGAATCTGTTGTTTCTCCCCACTCATTAACTAAAGTCTTAAAATGATTATAGTGCTGATTGTAGGCCTCATCAAAGGTATTTAAGGACACCATAAACCTTCGTTCAAGTGCTTGTGGAATTCTCCTGTTTTTCCGTACTGCATCATTCAGGATCGGTTTTGCTAGAATCTCATCAGCTGAAGGTCTGTTGTTAGTGTCACAGCTGAGCATTTCTTTGATTAATTCCTGTAGATCCTTTGAGTACCTGTCTGAGAAGTGAAGGGGATATCCCATATCGTGGGAGGCTTGTTGAAAGCGACGATTTTTAATATCTGACTGTGGTAGAAAATAAAGGGAAAAAGGAAAATCTGGTTAACCTTAAGATCCAAGATTGAGAAACACTTATTTAAAAACTATTTGTTATGATTAATGACATCCCCAGCAGAGAATCAAGTCACAGTTGGGAATATTATTGAATTTCAGCTCCTCCCTTTGGGATGATATTAACCCTCTACAGCATAGCAAGTTTTTCTTATTCCCCATGTTCAGTACATTTAAAAAAAAAATTTTTTAATAATTGCAACCAATTAATATGTTTGAAAAGTATCAAAGAACAGTCCAATAAGGTGTGGGAGTCACTATCAATCACCGTTTGTAGACAGGACTTCCTTTTCTGACACATGGTCACAGGAGCACAGGGTGTGAGAAGGCGGCAATATTATTTGCTTTAGTAATCTTATTTAAATTACATTAACTGTACATAAAGTGTGTGTGTGTGTGTGTGTATGAAGGTGTAGAGAAGACATTTGTCAGTTTTTTTTTTTTATTATTTTATTTTTATTTTGCATGCTCAGAAATTCAGTTTTGCTTGAGGTAACACTGTGCGATAAGGGGTAAGGAAGCAGGGGTCCTCAACTCCCATCCCTAACCAGGATTTCCCATTGACAATACATTTGGAGAAAATAATGTGTGACAAAAAGGGAAGGTTCCTGTGTGAAGGCAAAGTTCCTGGGTGCACAGGAACACCCAAAGTGATGTGCAAAAAGTATATTGTGCACCTCTGTTTCACAGCAGAGAAGTGCTTTTTGAAGTTTCACACTGACTAAAATCTCATTCCATGAAGTAAATGATATGACACAACACTATATCAGGGCTGGGAAACTTCAGTCCTGGAGGGCCACTGTCCTGCAGAGTTAGCTCCAACCCTGATCAAACACATCAGAACCAGCTAGGGGTGGGCGATATGGCAAAAATATCATATCAGGATTTTTTTTTTAAATATCACGATTCACAACATTATTACTGGCTCAGAAAAAGCGCACATTAGAACAGCACGTGAATTAAATGTTTAACTAGTAAGGCTACTTTTGTGAATGCGAATAAGCGCACTGATGTGAATGTATGTGGTGTTGTACAGTATATTAATACGGAGGCGCCAGAACTGGAGCTGATAGAATGCATCGCTGTAGGACGATACTACGATATTTCTCCAAAAGCAGAACGTGGAGACATTTTTATCATCCACGATGAAAAATCGTCATATCACACACCCCTAGAACCAGCTAATAAATGTATTTTAAGATCACTAGGTGGCGATGGAGACAAGTATAGGTTTAAACCAAATGCTGTACCATCAATTTTCCCCCACATGGAGTCTAAACACCCCGGATATCAAGGGAAATCCACGCTGAGAAACTCCTCTAGCGGCCGCGCGTCATGATTAGCGTCAGCATGTTTACATCCTAACAGATGTAGAAAGCTACAGACAGCTGTGTTTGATTAGGGTTGGAGCTAAACTCTGCAGGACAGTGGCCCTCCAGGATCAAAGTTTCCCAGCCCTTCACTACAACACAAGCCTATGTCTGTATCAAATGCAATATATCAATGTGTTTCAAGTGACAGATGTGTGATTCTGTATTGCTCTCCAAACATTGTCTTATGATATGTGAATGGAGAATTTTCTCTGATGAGAAATGGTGCAGATGGTGCAATGGTGCAGATGTGATTCTGCACCATTGTTGCACAACAAATATTTTGGGATGGGGGGTGAGGGTAGTAAAAAAAAAAAAAATAATCAATAAAATGCTTTCATCAGAGAGTGCTACTGTGAAACAACTAGTAGCTTAAAACTTGTAAATAGTGCCTTAAAATAAGTTTTAATTTGTTAATATTTAATGTATTAGATATTATGAAATAACAATGCACAATCATGTTTAGGGATTTTGTAAATCTCGGTTCATGTTACTGGGGTGTCATTTAGGACTCCACTGACTGACTTTGATTGTATTGACTTTGATTGCATTTTTTTCTGCAGATGAAGGAAAGTAATACGGATTTTAAGCAATTTAAGGATGAGAACATGTCAACAGAATTTACATTTGTTGGTGAATTGGCCCTTTGTGCTGCCTCTCAGAGCAACTTTTCACAATAAATGATTACTCGAAACACGAGGGGCCTCATGTATAAACGCTGCGTACGCACAAAGTGGGCATAGAAATGTGCGTACGCTGTTTACGCACATATTCGGATTCATAAAAAATAAACTTGCCATAAATATGTGCGCACCGTACGGAGGCTCTTGAATGTGCGTACACACTTTTTTCTGGAGTGGAATAGGTCCAATGATGATAACGTATTGTACAACCGTAGCTGCACGGAGGTGTTGATGGCGTCAAGGCATATTCACAACATTATGAAAAATACCAATGTATTTGAAGGATATAGCTTGAAAAAAAATTTAAGATTTGAGTGTTTCCTTTTTAAAATACTTTGTCAGTGATGCGCGAGTCAGACAATTGTATTTAAACGGCAATAAATGGCTTACCTGTTTCCACTAAAAATAGCTAAAAGATGTTAACTTTTCAGCAAAACTACATAAATGTTATTTGATATGAGTTGTTTAAAACAATTGAAATACTATTTGGTCAGTGGAAAGAATGAGATCAAGTATATTCTAAAATAGGCTATTTATCTGAGAACTAAACAGTTTTGTTTTTATGGATATTTTGATATATTCATTTCAAGATTTTTTTTATTTGTCACATACACAATTATACAGAGTATAACCAGCAGTGAAATGTAGGTTTTCAAAACATTTCAAAACATTCTGGATGATTTTGGCGATAAAAATTAATGTGGCACGAATGGCATTTAGTCCGTATCTCATATTTCCTTAACGTCTTGCACCTTTGACGATGTTAAACATGGTGTCACATGGATGAGAATATGCATGGAAATTACAGGTCCTTTTCAAAAAATTAGCATATTGTGATAAAGTTCATTATTTTCTGTAATGTACTGATAAACATTAGACTTTCATATATTTTAGATTCATTACAACACAACTGAAGTAGTTCAAGCCTTTTATTGTTTTAATATTGATGATTTTGGCATACAGCTTCCAGCTTGGCATACATGCAATTTTCAAAAAATTAGCATATTTCATCCGACCAATAAAAGAAAAGTGTTTTTAATACAAAAAAAGTCAACCTTCAAATAATTATGTTCAGTTATGCACTCAATACTTGGTCGGGAATCCTTTTGCAGAAATGACTGCTTCAATGCGGCGTGGCATGGAGGCAATCAGCCTGTGGCACTGCTGAGGTGTTATGGAGGCCCAGGATGCTTCGATAGCGGCCTTAAGCTCATCCAGAGTGTTGGGTCTTGCGTCTCTCAACTTTCTCTTCACAATATCCCACAGATTCTCTATGGGGTTCAGGTCAGGAGAGTTGGCAGGCCAATTGAGCACAGTAATACCATGGTCAGTAAACCATTTACCAGTGGTTTTGGCACTGTGAGCAGGTGCCAGGTCGTGCTGAAAAATGAAATCTTCATCTCCATAAAGCTTTTCAGCAGATGGAAGCATGAAGTGCTCCAAAATCTCCTGATAGCTAGCTGCATTGACCCTGCCCTTGATAAAACACAGTGGACCAACACCAGCATCACTGACTGTGGGTACTTGACACTGGACTTCAGGCATTTTGGCATTTCCCTCTCCCCAGTCTTCCTCCAGACTCTGGCACCTTGATTTCCGAATGACATGCAAAATTTGCTTTCATCCGAAAAAAGTACTTTGGACCACTGAGCAACAGTCCAGTGCTGCTTCTCTGTAACCCAGGTCAGGCGCTTCTGCCGCTGTTTCTGGTTCAAAAGTGGCTTGACCTGGGGAATGCGGCACCTGTAGCCCATTTCCTGCACACGCCTGTACACGGTGGCTCTGGATGTTTCTACTCCAGACTCAGTCCACTGCTTCCGCAGGTCCCCCAAGGTCTGGAATCGGTCCTTCTCCACAATCTTCCTCAGGGTCCGGTCACCTCTTCTCGTTGTGCTGCGTTTTCTGCCACACTTTTTCCTTCCCACAGACTTCCCACTGAGGTGCCTTGATACAGCACTCTGGGAACAGCCTATTCGTTCAGAAATTTCTTTCTGTGTCTTACCCTCTTGCTTGAGGGTGTCAATGATGGCCTTCTGGACAGCAGTCAGGTCGGCAGTCTTACCCATGATTGCGGTTTTGAGTAATGAACCAGGCTGGGAGTTTTTAAAAGCCTCAGGAATCTTTTGCAGGTGTTTAGAGTTAATTAGTTGATTCAGATGATTAGGTTAATAGCTCGTTTAGAGAACCTTTTCATGATATGCAAATTTTTTGAGATAGGAATTTTGGGTTTTCATGAGCTGTATGCCAAAATCATCAATATTAAAACAATAAAAGGCTTGAACTACTTCAGTTGTGTTGTAATGAATCTAAAATATATGAAAGTCTAATGTTTATCAGAACATTACAGAAAATAATGAACTTTATCACAATATGCAAATTTTTTGAAAAGGACCTGTATATGCAGATGAGGTTATGCATCGTAAAACTAGGCTTTGTAAACTCCATATATGGTGATTTCTGGGAGGAGACGGGGTGGAGATGCACGTAAGCACAATCTTCCCCTGACTGGGATTTATAAATGGATTTTTGCGCATGTTCTGGCGTACGCATGATTTTATAAATCTGAGTTTTATACATGAGGCCCCAGATCATAAGCTGTACAAGCTGTTGTAATTGCATTATTTAACAGAGTACTTTTGAGAAGGACAAACAAAAATACTCACCCATACTTCCAGCATGCAGAGATCATAGAGCAACCATCCCAATGACCAAATATCACTTAAAACAAAACAACAATACAAAAACAAAGGATAAATTAAATTGCATTGTTTTAGTAAGCATTCCATCTAAAGACTTTGTGAGAAATTTCAATATTTAAAGCATACCTTTGGGAATTATAATTATTCTGACGAGCTTCTGGGCTGACATAGAGCTCTGCTCCCACTACTGAGTTTGAATAAGGATCAGCTCTGAAATAGAAAAATCAGTGTAAACAAAAACCTTCAGTGCAAATAATCTGTAAAGTGTAATTAAATCTTCAAAATAATCTTATTAGGGATGAACTGAAACATCAGCTGGAAAATAAAAAAGGTACTGAACAAAATTATAATTGCAAAATTTTTGTTTGTAACCACCTCTAGCAATTCCTCGACAGATTTCATTTCGCGAGAGGAATGCTCAGAGGCTGGCTGCTCGTGATCTGAAGAACCAAGAGATATATCATCCCCCTCCTGAACCGAAGAAGCACCGGCATCTTAACTGTGGTCACAATGCTCGCACCCGCCTTTCTCTATAGCCAGAACCACGTGCTCTTCCCCCAAACAAACAAAACAGTAATCGTGTGTATCCAGCTCAGACATGGGACGGGAGCATGGAGGAACACAACGCTTACTGATTTGTTGGCTCATTTCTCTTCTTTTTTACTTTTTAAACTTTTTGTTGTAACGTGAGAGAAAAAGATTTGAGAATGAGAATTTTCTGCACACTGCCTGACAAAAACTAACTCCTAGCAAAGATCTGAGAACAGATGAGAGTAGAGAGAGGGTGTTTTTCGACGCACACATGCACAGAATGGTCTGAAGACAAAAGACCTGATGATGCACCTGTGGCTCATCTATTTATAGCCTCGTGTTGCGGGTACGCGCCGATGACGTCATCGACCGACGCTATATTACCTCCGGGTCAATTCTATCGACGTGTTACACACAATATTCACAGTTGGTCATGACTAAAGACGTTTCCCAATGCGCTGAGCAGCGCAGCATCGATTGTAGCTTTCGAAAGGGAACTGTCATATACGCCGATCCAGAGCATCCCAAATATGCTCAATGAGTGACATGTCCGGTGAGTATGCTGGCCATGCAAGAACTGGGATGTTTTCAGCTTCCAGGAATTGTGTACAGATCCTTGCAACATGGGGCCGTGCATTATCATGCTGCAACATGAGGTGATGGTCGTGGATGAATGGCACAACAATGGGCCTCAGGATCTCATCACGTTATCTCTGTACATTAAAAATGCCATCAATATTAATGTTGGACAATTTCTTGTGATCTGCTTTTCTTTCTGTGATGTACCATTCTGTAACTGTCACTGAAAATGCTAATAAAAGATTTGAAATAAAAATGCCATCAATAAAATGCACCTGTGTTTGTTGTCCATAACATACGCCTGTCCATACCATAACCCTACCGCCACCATGGGCCACTCGATCCACAACGTTGACATCAGCAAACCACTCACCCACACGACGCCATACACGCTGTCTGCCATCTGCCCTGTACAGTGAAAACCAGGATTCATCCGTGAAGAGAACACCTCTCTTCGTTGAGTTGACTTCGTTGACCACTCAAGTCGGTTTCGACGACAAACTGCAGTCAGGTCAAGACCCCGATGAGGACGACGAGCATGCAGACGAGCTTCCCTGAGACGGTTTCTGACAGTTTGTGCAGAAATTCTTTGGTTATGCCAACCGATTTTTGCAGCAGCTGTCCGGGTGGCTGGTCTCAGACGATCTTGGAGGTGAAGATGCTGGATGTGGAGGTCCTGGGCTGGTGTGGTTACACGTGGTCTGCGGTTGTGAGGCCAGTTGGATGTACTGCCAAATTCTCTGAAATGCCTTTGGAGACGGCTTATGGTAGAGAAATGAACATTCAATTCACAGGCAACAGCTCTGGTGGACATTCCTGCAGTCAGCATGCCAATTGCACGCTCCCTCAAAACTTGCGACATCTGTGGCATTGTGCTGTGTGATAAAACTGCACATTTTAGAGTGGCCTTTTATTGTGGCCAGCCTAAGGCACACCTGTCCAATAATCATCCTGTCTAATCAGCATCTTGATATGCCACACCTGTGAGGTGGATGGATTATCTCGGCAAAGGAGAAGTGCTCACTGACACAGATTTAGACAGATTTGTGAACAATATTTGAGAGAAACAGGCCTTTTGTGTACATAGAAAAAGTCTTAGATCTTTGAGTTTAGCTCATGAAAAATGGGGGCAAAAACAAAAGTGCTGCGTTTATAATTTTGTTCAGTGTATGTATCTTCAGTGCATCGTATCGTTGGCTATGCATCGAGATGCGTATCGCATCGTCCTCAGTTATGGAGATGCCCATCCCTACTCTATAAAAATTATATATTTCCTCTTTTATCCATTATTCTTGATGAACAGGCATCACAGCAACTGGTTATTATGTTGTTTTTGGATGCTATTTCTTTAAGAGATGTCGCTGCTGAACGTGACGCGGATCTACCTTTTCTGACCCATTTCAGGTCAGACCCTTTTCAGTCTCTACTAATGAACTGACGAGTTGAATCGTGTGTGTTAGATGAGGGAGACAGTGCTGGGCTGCTCCAGGACAGTTTTGAAAACCATTTTAGAGACATGTTCTTAATGTAAGTCATATATAACATATTAAATGCACGGATAGTTTTAAGGCAGCTTTATTTGCCTTTTTGGTAACTTCATGCCTTAACTGACCACGACATTGCATGCTCGTAGTTTATTTTGCGCTCTGATATGAATTGATATAGGCTATAGCGCGCACCGGTTTACTCGCTTGTTTGACTCACGGCTGACGCTGAAGTGAAGTTGAAGCGTGCATCTGAAACGTCTCCAGATTGATGCGATTGTAAAAGACGCTCTGCGACTGAATAAATGCACAAATGCACTTCTTATTGAGAAAAAACAGACAGAAACAGCAGTTATGAGTGGGGTGGCCAATCCTAGGTTCCGCCTCTGCGTTAACAGTGTTAAATTATTTTAAAGCATTAAAAATGAATCGCCTACATTAACGTGCTAATTTTGAGAGCAATAATTTATTTATATCTCTGAGATAAATGATTGTATTCTTGATAACAGGCTTTTATTGCACTACTAAATAAAATATTAGTTTAGCTGGTGTGTGGTGGGCGTTCTGGCACAATATGGCTGCCATCGCATCATCCAGGTGGATGTGGCACATTGGTGGTGGTTGTGATTCCACTTCCATTTTAAAGAGCTATATAAATGTAACAAATTCATAATTAATTAATTAATTAAAACAATCTTTTGTTGTACTATTGAATAAAATATTAGTTAATTATTAAAGACATAAAAAAAATTGTGGACTTTTGTAAATGCTGTGATACTGTGATGCTCAGATACTGTAATTTCCTTCTCACATTGCTGATTTCACCATTAACGCTTCACCTGAACAGTTTTTGTATATGGTATTATTCTAATCCTTGACTATCAAAACATAGGAGTAGACATCACCTTTTCTGTGTTATGTTTGGTTCAGGAGATATTACACAAAATACAAAATTTGGTTATGGCGGAAAGTAAAATGTTCGCCATGGCAACCACAAGGTGTTTTTGAGATGGCTCCATGCCCAGGGCTCTAACCTGTACAATTGTACCAAATTTCATGCTTTTATGAAAAAGTGAACATATCACCTCAAATTTTGCACATCACCTAGACTATCGTAGGAGTTCATGTTTCCCGAGCAAGAGAGGTGCTGCTGTACAGAGAATCCACTGACACCAAATTTTCCTCAGCTGGCATCGTAGTTGGGACAGGTAGGAAGTGGAGGGCCCAGGGGCAGTCAACCACGCAGAGGCGCGGTTGCGGCACAGTGTGTTGGTGGGGACAGTGGCATCAGGACGTGCAGGGCTTGGCTGTAAACATAAACCTCGATATGAAAAGGACTGGGGAAAGGACAGGTGTCAACTGGTCCAAGAGAAAATCCAAGGAGGAGTGGAGGAAAGGCGCATTAGTAGGATGGTGGTGATGCGACAAAAAGGGGAGTGGACTCAAATGGGAACAAGTGATGGACCGAAAGATTTTGTGGACTAAGTTGTGGAAAGCGGAGCTATACCAGATCCAGTTCTTTATCCAATCAGTCTACGATGTCCACCCCAGTCCAACCAAACTCTTCAGCCTAGAGGTTGACCTGGGAAGGCAGCTCAACTACCCAGAAACGGTCGCCATGACCACGCTTAGGCCTGATATGGTCCTATTTTCAGAATCATCAAGGCAGGTGGTTCTATTAGAAGTAACTGTGCCCTGGGAAGACCAGATGGAAGAGGCATTTGAACGGAAGAGACCCAAGTACCAGGAGTTGGCAGGCGAATGCCATAACAGGGGATGGAAGACCCACTGCCTCCCCATCAAGGTTGGCTGCTGAGGTTTTGGCGGCCAGTCGTTATGCAGGGCCCTCAAGCTCTCAGGAATCAGGGGACTGCACAAGAATAAAGCTATCAGGAACATCATGAATGCGCTGAGAAGGCATCAAGATGGCTGTGGATCAAACGGGGTGATCCGTGGACTACACAAGCTACCTAGACACAAGTCGGGGACTGATCACCCCTGGCTGGGTCACCTGGGGGAGGTTGTATGATGTTGAAAGGCCCGAAACACCCGATGACCCCCAGGTTACATCATAAATTGTGTCTAGGGCAAACCTGGAAGGTGTATGTCAAAACCAGTGCTCAAGTAGGCACCCACAATACTTCATTCTGAAGTATTCGGATGATACAGCAATTTTAAGTCTGCCCCCAAAAAATTTGACTCTTCTTATGTTTATTACTCTGAGATCAACTCATTTGTTGAGTGGTGTGATCTTAATTTTTTTTTAAAGTAAATACTAAAATTGGAGGAAATCATCTTTGATCCTATGGATCCTAAGGTGATCATATGCCTCAATCAAGAAATTACACAGGTGCAATCATACAAGTAGTTAGGAGTGCATATAGATAATTCTCTTATGTGGGACACTCATGTTAATTGGGTTTCAATTCAATTCAGTTCAATTCTTTATTGTCATTGTCATAGTAATTAACAACAAAATATTGTTAGAGCATCCCAACTGCATAGCAATGGTAACAAAGTGCAAAATGATGCAAGTTTGTGAAAGACTTCACCAGAGATTGTATTAAAAGTCCATATTGAGTCCATAACAAATTTCCCCTTTGGGAAATTTAATTTCATCATTTTTTAACCTTGCCTTATACACGGAGGCATTGTCATGTTAGAATTGAAAAGGGTCCTTTCCAAACTGTTGCTATACAATTAGAAGCATATAATTCCCCAGAATATCATTATATGCTTCAGCATTAAGATTTGTACTCATGAAATAACTAAATTAGTCAAACCTCTTCGTTAGAAGGGGGTGTCCCAATACTTTTGGCAATAGTGTGTGTGTGTGTGTGTGTGTGTGTATACTGTGTGTGTATTTATACATACACTACCAGTCAAAAAATTTTGAACAGTAAGATTTTTTAATATTTTTTAAATAATTATCTTCTGTTCACCAAGCCTGTATTTATTTCATCCAAAATACAGTAAAGGCAGTAATATTGTGAAATAATTTTACTATTTAAAACAACTGCTTTCTATTTGAATATATGTTCAAATGTAATCTATTCCTGTGATCAAAGCTAAACTTTCATCATCGTTAATCCAGTCTTCAGTGTCACATGATCCCTCAGAAATCATTCTAATATGTTTATTTGCTGTTTAAGAAACAATTATTATTATTATTATTAGTAGTAATATTTAAAACAGTTGAGTAAATTTTTTCAGGATTCTTTTAGCAAGGAAAAAGACATTTATGTTACAAAAGATTTCTATTTAAAATAAATGTTGTACTTCTGAACTTTATATTCATCAAAACAAAAACTGAAAAAAATCTACTCAGCATAATAATAATTATAAATGTTTTTGAGCAGCAAATCAGAAAATATTAGAATGATTTCTGAAGCATCATGTGACTGGAGTAATGATCCTTAAAATTCAGCTTTGAAATCACAAGGAATAAATTACATTTTAAAATATATTCAAATAGAAAGCACTCATTTTAAGTAGTAAAAATATTTCACAATATTACTGTTTTAGCCCAGTGTGCAATTGTTAATTTCTGTTAATCACTAGATCTGGAACTGTTTGTTTGTTTGTTTGTTTTTGTTGTTTACCTTCTGTGCACTTTTGAGTACCCAAAATCTCCTAGATTGATGTAGCCATCTTCAGTCAGAAAAACATTCTACAATGACAACAGAAATCTCATCAATTATACACATTTGATTTGGTGACAAATGTTTAATTGAGCTTTAACAGTGTCTACCTGAGGTTTTATGTCTCTGTGAAAAACTTTCCTCCTCTCATCATGCAGATACTGAAGGGCCAGACAAATCTGAACAAACCAGTCAAGGATCTGCACAGAGATGAAACACATGGAGAAAACAGACAGCATTACTTTATACTTTAAGATGCTTTTTTAAACTTACAAGGTTGTTTCTAGTCTTTCATCAGTATTAGGCCACAGGCAGTAACAATATTCTGAATCAGAATCAAAATCAGAACTTTATTGTATGTTTACACATACGAGGAATTTGTTTTGGTGACATAAGCTTCCACAGCACAAATATAATGATAGTGAAAAGACAGATAATAACCAGAATAAGTAAACAGTAGGGTGAGCATATTTAAGTTTTCCAAAAAGAGGACAGTAGGGGGCAGGGTTCATGGGCGGGGACATGGGCAGGGCTTCGTCTAACAGTATACGTAGCAAGTTTTTTTGTTTGATTGCTTATTTTGTTTTTATAATAAATAAATAACACGTAAATATCAGGTATGATTTACTTGTTTCACTTGTTGAACAGAATCTGTTGTAGGAATGAGTCAAAGTCTGTTCACATCTCTGTGGTTAGATCAGTGCACAATAATGTGTCTTTGACCTTCATTATGTATGTTTTGATTATACTGTGCTGTAAATAAAATACAAGAAATTTAAAATATATATATTTTTTTCAATCTCTTCACATTCTCTCTTACCTGCCTCAAAGTCACGGTCACACTGATGGGCCATTAGGGCAGGGGCGTGTCCACAAGGGTGGCAACTGCCAGCCTAAAAATGAGCTTTGCCACCCCAAACCAGACTAATGGGATCGAGTGCAGTGACAGCGGAGCGAAAATCATGGAGCTGCGTGATTTTGACTGAAGGGAGGATTTTTTGAAAGTCAGGAGAGAGACACCAACGATCTTCTCAGCTGCTCTCACTATGCGCTGAAGTGACTTGCGGCAGGATGCGTTGCAAGCGCCATACCACACAGTGATGCAGCTAGTTAGGATGCTCTCGATGGTGCCTCTGTAGAAGGTGCACATGATGGGGGCCGGGGCTCTGGCTCTTCTGAGTTTGCGGAGGAAGTAGAGACGCTGCTGTGCTTTCTTGGCCAGTGCTACAGTGTTGTTAGTCCAGGAGAGGTCCTCAGTGATGTGCACACCCAGGAACTTGGTGCTGCTCACTCTCTCCACAGTCGCACCGTTGATGGTCAGAGGGGCATGCTGAGTGTGTACTCTCCTGAAGTCAACAACAATCTCCTTCGTCTTCTTCACGTTCAGAGAGAGATTGTTGTCACTGCACCACCCGGCCAAGCGGCTCACCTCGCTCCTGTAGTTTGTCTCATCTCTGTTGCTGATGAGACCCACCACAGTGGTGCCATCCGCAAACTTAATGAAAATGTTGGAGTTGTGTGATGGTGTGCAGTCGTGGGTCACCAGAGTGAAGAGGAGGGGGCTCAGCACACATCCTTGGGGGGCTCCAGTGTTCAGTGTGATGGTGCTGGATGTGTTACTGCCGACCCGTACTGCTTGTGGTCTCCCGGTCAGGAAGTCCAACAGCCAGTTGCACAGAGAGGTATTGAGCCCCAGCTGGGCCAGTTTGTGAGTGAGCTGTTGAGGGATGATTGTGTTGAATGCTGAACTGAAGTCTATGAACAGCATCCTGACATATGAGTCTTTTTTCTCCAGATGTGTGAGGGCTGGGTGGAGGGCAGTGGTGATGGCATCATCGGTCGAGCGGTTGGACCTATATGCAAACTGGAAGGGGTCCAGGGAGGGGGGGAGGACAGACTTGATGTGGTGCAAGACTAGCCGTTCAAAGCACTTCATGAGGATGGGAGTGAGTGCTATTGGACGGTAGTCATTGAAGCAGGATGGAGATGACTTCTTAGGGACTGGAATGATGGTGGTAGCTTTGAAGCATGTGGGGACAACAGCCTGATTTAGTGAGATGTTGAAGATGTCTGTGAAGACCTCAGTGAGTTCCACTGCACAGTCTCTCAGTACACGCCCAGGAATGTTGTCAGGACCCGGAGCTTTGCGTGCATTGATCCTGCTGAGGGATCTCCTCACACTGTCCGGGGACAGCGTCATCACCTGGTCGCCGGGAGGAGGTGGAGTCTTCTGTGCAGTGGTGCTGTTTTGTGCCTCAAAGCGAGCAAAGAAGGCATTCAGCTCGTTCAGCAGGGGGATGGTGTTGTCACAGGTCTGTGGTGGGGGCTTGTAATCCGTAATGGTCTGTATCCCCTGCCACAGGCTCTGCGTGTCTCTGCTGTCGCTGAAACGATGGGCTATCCTCCTGGAGTACTGTCTCTTGGCCTCTTTGATGCCGCGGGATAGGTTGGCCCTAGCTGTCTTCAGGCCCTCCTCATCTCCAGCTCTAAAGGCAGCGTTCCGAGCCTTCAGAAGTCTGTAGACCTCCCCTGTCATCCACGGCTTCTGGTTGGCCCGGACAGTAATGGACTTTGTGACTGTTACATCATCAATGCACTTGGAGATGTAGGCAGTGACAGTCTCCGAGTACTCTTGGAGGTCTGTAGTATTGTTGTATGTGGCAGCCTGTTTAAACATATTCCAGTCAGTGGTGTCAAATCAGTCTTGAAGTGCCTCTGACGACCCTTCCGGCCACACTTGAATCTGTTTGTGAACTGGTTTGGTGACTTTAACGAGCGGTCTGTATGCAGGCATTAGCATGACAGTGATGTGGTCTGAGGCTCCGAGGTGGGGGAGGGGGAGGGCCTTGTAAGCTCCTCTCTGGGTGGTGTAAACAAAGTCCAGAGTGTTTTTTCCCCTTGTTGGAAAGTCTATGTGTTGGTGAATTTTTGGGAACACACTCTTTAAGTCTGCGTGATTGAAATCCCCAGCCAAGATAAGAAAAGCATCTGGGTGGGCTGTCTGCTGCTCACTGGTGTGCTGGTACAGATCATTTAGTGCCTCACTCCTGATGTTGTTGCTGGAGCTGGGAGGGATGTATACAGCAACGAGCAGTATGGCTGTATATTCCCTCGGTAGATAGAACGGCCGGCACTTAATAATCATAAACTCCACCAGGGGTGAGCAGTGTTTGCAGACCACAACAGCGTCGCGACACCATGCATCATTGATGTAAACACAAAGCCCGCCGCCGCGGATCTTACCTCCCTCGACGAGAGCTCTGTCAGCTCGATAGCATGTTAGCTGGTCGAGCTGTATGGTGCAGTCCGGTACGCTGTTGTTAAGCCATGTTTCCATAAACACAAAAACACTCTTACAGTCCTCTGAGTCGAGCGGAGTAGTAGTCGAGCTGTAGTCCAGTTTATTGTCCAAAGAGCGTACGTTCGCCAGTACGATGGTGGGGATAGCTGGCTTGTGTGGGTTGGCCGCTAGCCTAGCTCGGATACCTCCGCGCTTACCCCTCTTCTGCTTCCTCTCACGCCGCTTGTAGCGCCTCCGCTGTGGGCGAGATGCAGTAGTGGGGGTCGGTGATGGAGAAGGCCTTCGGAGCAGACCGAGGTCCCGCAGCTCTTCAGTGTGCGCGGAGTTTAACTCTAAAAATGTGGTTCTGCCGACCTCGAGCAGAAACTCACGACTGTATGCGCGCTTAAAGACAGGTAGACGGAGACAGGAGACGAAGATGTGCAAAAACATTGCGACTTACAAGACAAAAAACACGAAAACACCGGTTTGCCGGGAGAGAGAGAAGCTGCTGCGACTGCGCGCGCCGCCATCTTAGGTAATGCCAACATTTCATAATATTAATTCCAACATTAAGGCCAACATTTCATAATATAACTGCATTTTATCAAGAATTGACGCGATTATCTAGCTTGACACTGATGTAGCCTATCACTCAAATCAGAAGGTGAACGGCGATGGACAGTTAATGGACAAATAATTAAAACACAGCTTCACTAGTAGAGAGACGTTGCACAGACGTGCGGGACTAATTCATATGCAATCACGTTCTCACAAATGCATTTAAATGAATGTAATCTTATTGTGCTTCTCTATCTGTATCTGACTAAATAATTGATAAAATAACTGATTAAAATTTAATGTTATTTTAAGACTTCCAAACTAAATTTGAGCTTCAAAACGCTACAATGACAGATTTAACGTCTTAATGCTGACAACAGCTTGGTAAATCATTTAATGCACCTAGCCTACTAAAAGAAAAGAAATAGCCTAACACAAATAGTCCTTTTTGTCTTATCAGATATGCTGAAGGGCTCTTACGTTTAAACTACATTTACTTTATCCAAAGCAAACTGCAATGCAATCAACAGAGACCTACATTTTTTTTGTCGTGTTCATGGGCTATGAGATCGATTCGAACCCATGATTCTGATTAGCTACATTTTTGCCGAAATGATGCTTTGAAAATCTTCTCTAATAAAACGTTATAAATAAGCAAAAAATTACAAATAAACAAAGATGAAAGAAGTTTTTATTTATTTTTAATTTTTTTTCTAAAAACATTTTATTATCAAGTGAGCATCAGTCGCTTATTTGACATTACAGACACTGAATTATCCTAAATAAAATTAATAGAGGAAGGAAATGTTCTGGGGTGCAGAACATAAAAAGACAAAGGGGGGGAACAATGCATTAAATTGAGTACAGCTCAACTAGTCCCATTTTTTAGACAGTTTTAAATTCAAAATAGGTCATTTCTGATGATCACAAGTTTTTGAAAACTCTTCATACTATTTATCATTTAGTACAAAATATAATAGTGAATTAAAAAAAAAATTGTCTAAATATAAATTCTAAAGCAAACAGTGAAAATAACTGTTTTAGAAATGGCAAATGTGATGCGGTTTGCTGATGTCAACGTTGTGGATCGAGTGGCCCATGGTGGCGGTGGGATTATGGTATGGACAGGCGTATGTTATGGACAACGAACAGCATTTTTTTGATGGCATTTTGAATGCACAGAGATACCGTGACGAGATCCTGAGGCCCATTGTGCCATTCATCCACGACCATCACCTCATGTTGCAGCATGATAATGCACGGCCTCATGTTGCAAGGATCTGTACACAATTCCTGGAAGCTGAAAACATCCCAGTTCTTGCATGGCCAGCATATTCACCGGAAATGTGACCCATTGAGCATGTTTGGGATGCTCTGGATCAGCGTATGCGACAGCGTGTTCCAATTCCTGCCAATATCCAGCAACTTCGCACAGCCATTGAAGAGGAGTGGACAACCTGATCAACTCTATGCGAAGGAGATGTGTTGCACTGCGTGAGGAAAATGGTGGTCACAAGACTGGTTTTCGGACCCCCCCACAAACTTTAGAGTGGCCTTTTATTGTGTCCAGCCTAAGGCACACCTGTGCAATAATCATGGTGTCTAATCAGCATCTTGATATGCCACACCTGTGAAGTGGATGGATTATCTCGGCAAAGGAGAAGTGCTCACTAACACAGATTTAGACAGATTTGTGAACAATATTTGAGAGAAACAGGCCTTTTGTGTACATAGAAAAAGTCTTAGATCTTTGAGTTCAGCTCATGAAAAATGGGGGCAAAAACAAAAGTGTTGCGTTTATAATTTTGTTCAGTATATATATATATATATATATATATATATATATATATATATATATATATATATATATATATATATAAATAGGCATAATTTAGAGACAAAAAAACTGTTTAAAATGGGAGCAATATGGCAATGTTTTTTGGTATGGAACAATGGGAGTGGAGAGTGGCCTCTCTATCACATTTTTCACCCCTGATTGACAAAGTTTTCTGTGAGGGTTAGTGCTAGGAAATAAATTGTGACCCATGCTGGGAAATTGAGTCGAAATTTGCATTTTTAAAAAATGAGTTGGAATTGGACAAAAAATGACTGAGCTACAGCTGTTTGAGTCGGCAGAGTTGATTTTGAGAAAAATCAAGTTGAACTTTTCTGAAGATTCCAAAGCAAAATCACCAAGCAACGTTGCATATTTTCCTCCTATTCTTTTCTTAATAATAATTACTGTATTATTAATCACAATATAACTAATTTTATTTCATCTTTGTTACTAAAAAATAAGAACAATGATGCAAATAAACAGTAGTTCAATCAAGAGCAGCGAGTGATTCCGTCTTTTCTTCTGATGTTTGATTAACATTGAAATCTCTATATTAGGACCTACTGTAATGTATGGATATAATATAATGGATAGGATAGTAGAAGCATGCAATGGTAATTCCTTCATCTCAAACAATTTATTGAAACAAAATCTAAAACAGTGATGGGTATACCACAACAAAAAATGTGTCTATGTCTCAATAACTTGTCATGCGTCCTTGAGCATCAATTATAGCTTGACAACAACGTCTCATGCTGTTCACAAATCGACATATTGAAAGCTGTGCCTCAGCAGACCACTCTTCTTGAAGGGCTCCCCTCAGCTCATTGAGGTTCTGGGGTGCAGGGTTACGACCCTCTACACCAGGGGTTCTCGAAGTCTACATTCAAAGGTCCAAATCTGAATATTCATCAATGTCAAAATGCCTCATTTAAACACGCCCCCACATGTCTACGTCACGATGTGGAAATGTTTGCGTAATGCTGCCCAAATGTGCACACAAAGAAAGAAGGCGTGGTTCAGTAACCGCAGTAGTGTCGATGCAGCCATGTCAGGGAGATGCTGTGTGTTTCTATGTGAATGCAAAAGCTCTTTATTTGGTCTTCCGGAAGTAGATGCAATTAGGAATCATTGTTAAGATTTGTTTACAACAGAACAGCACAACCTTTGTTTGTTTTTATAAACAAACAACCTTTATTTGTTTCAATAAATAGTTTGAGATGAAGAAATTACCATTGCATGCTTCTACTTAAATTCCCTACTTTCATGATATAATATCACTGTAGCATGAACTTTTTCCATTTTCCATAAATTTCACCCGAAAGTCAAATATCCCTAACTAGGGCTGTGCAAAGATGCGATTATGAACGCGAAATTGCCTAGCTTGTCAGCGAACTACAGCTCTGTGTAGTAAATACCGCTCCATTTGAAAGCAGGTAATGGAGATTTACTGCCAATCACGGAACTGGCTTTACTGACGAGATGCGTATGAGAATCGAATGCGATTAATTGCACAGCCCTATCCCTAACTTTTTGTGACTAGTGTATTTACATATATACATATGAACGTATGCATACATAGAGTATGTACTGTAGGTCACGCACACACATACATGTACATATTCAGATCAACGGGTTATCAGTCTATCCACAACATAACTAGAGGTGCTTCTGTGTCTGGCATCTCCCTCACTGACTACTTCGTCCCGATCAGATTCAAATTGGTCAAAACATGAGTGTTCAGAGTCCAAGTCCATCAACACCGCCAGTGCCTGTTCAGCCGTATACCTCTTAATTTTTTTATGTGATATGACCTACATTTTCTCTGATCCTTCCGTTTATGCTTATCGTCTTGTATTCACACCCAGAAGTCCCGTAACTCATTCTGGGCATGTGCTAGGGCTTACCTTACCATAATACACCTGGAACACGGATTGTCGTAAAAACTCATCTTTGGCGGGGAAGTGTTGTCTCTTAATTGAAGAGACATCTTGTCAATGGTGGGGAAAGAGTTAAAGAGTATTATACAGTAACTACAAACTACAGACATGCTTTTTAAAATGTACAGAGTGTGAGAGCGTAATCTGAGCCGCTGTTAGATTAATCTGATCCATAATTACTATGCAGAATAGAGACCTTCTGTGATAATTTTTTTTAGCTGTTGTTTCTTTATTAATTTACTATTTTTATATAATAATAATAATAATAATAATAATAATAATAGGAACAATAAAACAAGTTAAAATATGATTTTTCCTCATTCTCGAATCTTGAATTTGGAAAATAAACCTGAGGATTGTAAACACCACAATCAAATACCATCATGTTGGTTTATTCTAACTGGAATATTTATTCACTGCATTGGTATAAGAGCACTATAATCCCATAAAAGTACAGATAGGAGTAGAAAATTGCACAGCTGATCTACTGACAATATTGTGTTAGCTTGCTTCCGGCTTTGCTACTGTTCGGACGCTCTTGCTCTCTCTCTGCGCTTTGCTCCCTATTTTTGCACTTTTCTCAGATCTCTCTAAGATTTTAACTTCAGCAGATCAGCACAGTGCTCAGACAACACATTTTTTGGGGAAAATTAAGACTCTTTCCCAGCAGTTTACATTCCAGAGACGGAAAAACACAGCTGTCTACATTCAAGCAGACGAGAGAAAATGCCTCTCGTGGAATCTACTTGCTGCAGAAACTGTCACAGACCTCTACAAATGATTGTGGTTCTTGAAACAAAGTTACTTGCCAGACTTCCAAAACAGGTGGAACACACAGCAGATGGTTATCACGGACCCCCTCAGCATACAGCCGGTGAGTCCTGTGAATCTAGTGAATCTCAACAGTTTATACATGTAGAGGAAAAAGCCGAAACAGATCGACAGACAAATCGATGGCACAAACAGGGAGCGAGACCCAAAGGCAATTGAGACATCAGATTATCACGAGTATCTCGTATTGCTGCCGTAGCATCCTCTACCCCAGATACGGCTATGACAAGACTTTTAAACACTGGTATCCTACCACCCCCTATACATCTTCAGAACAGATTTGAAGCATTCATGAATGTGGGTGAGGAATCCGCAAATGTGACTAAACACGGATCGAATCAGCCAACAGCTAACATCGCTACTAACAGGCGCTCAAGGTCGAGCAGACCGCGGCTTTCAGCTCAGAGCGCAGCCGAGCCCAGGACTCTGATAGTGGGTGACGCTATTATCAGAAACATCAGTAGCAGGACTACAACTACATACTGCTTTCCTCAAGCAACCATCTCTGATGTGAACAAAGAACTTCGAAACATTCTGATGAAGCACAAGACTGTAAATCGAGTCATCATCCATGTGGGGAAGAATGATATTCGGAAGGAGCAGTCAGAACTCCTTAAGAAGGAGTTTGAAACTCAAAGTCTTGAAGTTCAGTCGTTCATCAGTGGATCACTCCCAGCAAGGGGAACTAACATGTTTTCACGGTTGCTTGGGCTAAATACATGGCTACAAAGAACCTGTAGTATAAAAGGAGTCAACTTCATCGACAACTTCAATCTTTTCTGGGGCCACAGACAACTGTTTAAACTGGATGGCCTCCACCCAAACAGACTCGGTGCAAGAGTGCTAAAGGACAATATCTATTTCTCCCTCCGTCCTCCTTCAGCGGTGTGTGCCAATCTACTCGACCTAAATGGCACACACACCTGGACAGAATATGAGTGACCACAGGACTTAATGTCAGCTTTTGAGTCAACATGTGGTTGACACATCCCACAAGGACACTGATAACACCACGCAGCCACAACAAGCACTGCTCATGGACATCCCAGCTGAGCCCTGCCCACAGAGCTCATCACATGCAGACTGTGACGTATTACAACAGCTCCAGCACCCAAGGACGACTTTCTGGAAAACAGCATCTCACAGCCACCGGAAACACCAGAGCCAGAGCCATGCTCACCAGATACACTATCCCTCTCCCCAGCATCTCCACTTCTAAGCTTCTCACAGAAAATGGAGGAACTGGTGTATGCTGGGATCAAACTCTCCCACTCTTTCGCTGCAAGCCCGCAGATATCAACTAAAAAGCGGCGGGCCCCACAACCACCAAAGACTGCAGGCCCAGCTCACCCTCCTCCTCCTGCGAGAGCTCTCCGGCCGCTGCCACAACGCCAGGGCCCAAACCCCTATCCATCTGGTGTAGGTGAACCAAAAACAACTGATAACAGCTCTCAGTGATATGTGTCGGGTCCCCGCTATATTAGCCACAACATTTGCAAATGTTTACAGAAAAAGCGGGAACCCAGTGTGCCTGTAACCTCCTCTATTTCTGTTTTATCATGCGATAGAAAGTCTAAGGCCTTCTCAAGCCGTACGGCTGACCCATCTAACCTGCGGCCTATACTGCGTCAATCTAAGATTGCTGTAGAGACAAAATGTAATTCCATCAAGTTAGCATTTTTAAACATTCGCTCACTTAAAAATAAATCATTTCTGATCAAAATTTAATATCAAGATTTAATAACCACAAACAACCTGGATTTTATGTTTCTAAATGAAACATGGTTAGAAGACAGCTGCAGTGCAACAGTCCTCAATGAAACAGCCCCTCCTAACTTTAATTTTATAAGTGTCTGCAGGACTGTTAGGAGAGGTGGAGGTGTAGCTGCTCTGTTTAAAGATGTTTATCAGTGCAAGCAAATGTCATTTGGTCAGTATTTGTCTTTTGAACACCTAGGTATTGTGCTGAAAGGTGCTCCACGCACCCCGTTTATCATTATTTACAGCCCTCCAAAATATTTTCCAGCCTTTGTTGATGAGTTCACTGAACTGTTATCAATGATTTCCTTAGAGTTTGACTGTTTTGCTATTGCAGGGGATTTTAATATTCACATAGATAATGCAGAAATCAAAACTACAAAAGAAATTATAACTATTTTAAACACTTTTGACCTGAGTCAGCATGTGCACGGACCCACACACAATCGTGGACACACTCTAGATTTACTCATCAGTAGAGGTCTAAACATCTCATCCATTGTAATTAAGAATGTAGCACTATCTGATCACTTCTGTATTTTCTTTGATATATTGATCTCAGTCACCACTGAATCTAGATCTGTCTCTATCAGTAAGAGATGCATTAACGAGAACACTAGTACGCTATTTATGAAGGCAATGTCATTAACACCAAGCATTTCTGCAGACCCTGTTGATCTTCTCCTGGAGTCATTTAACTCAAAAGTTAAGAATGTTATTGATGATATTGCTCCGATAAAGGTCAGCAAGAAGACTGGCAGACAAAAATCAATTTGGAGAAAATCAACAACAGTTCAGAGCATGAAAAGACAATGCAGAAAAGCTGAGGGGATGTGGCAGAAGAGGAAACTCGAAATTCACTATAGCATCTATAAAGACAGCCTTCATGCTTTCAATGTGGAACTAGCCACAGCTAGACTTTCTTTTCAAATCTTATAAACAGTAACTTAAACAACACTCGCACTCTTTTTGCGACTGTTGAGAGACTGACAAACCCCCCAAGTCAGATTCCCAGTGAAATGCTCTCCGACAGCAAATGCAATGAGTTTGCTTCCTTCTTTTCTGAGAAGATCAATAATATCAGAAAGGAGATTGGCACATTATCAAGTTATGCAGAGGTCACACAGATTCGACCGCAATTTCAAAAAGAAGTGACTGTGTGTTTTTAAAAAAAATTGACAACAACATTTTGGAAGAAATAGTACAGCACCTTAAATCTTCAACCTGCTATCTTGACACACTTCCCACATCCTTTTTCAAAAATGTGCTTAACTGTTTAGAAGCTGATCTCTTAGAAGTGGTGAACGCCTCACTTCTTTCTGGGACTTTTCCAAACTCCCTTAAAACTGCAGTTGTTAAGCCCTTTCTGAAAAAGCGCAATCTTGATAACACCAGGTTGAGCAACTATAGAGCCATATCAAATCTTCCTTTCATAGGTAAGATTATTGAAAAGGTAGTTTTTAATCAGCTGAACAACTACTTAAACTCAAATGGATACCTGGACAATTTTCAATCTGGTTTCCGAGCACATCACAGCACAGAGACAGCACTCATTAAGATAATAAATTGGGTCGGGCTTTCTGGGATGGCACTCAAATGGTTCAGATCATTCGTAGAAGGGAGAGGTTATTATGTGAGTATAGGAGAGCATAGGTTTAAGTGGACGGCCATGACGTGGAGTCCCACAAGGCTCAATTCTTGCACCACTCCTGTTTAGCCTGTATATGCTCCCACTAAGTCAGATAATGAGGAAGAACCCAATTGCCTATCACAGCTATGCTGATGATACCCAGATTTACCTAGCCTTATCTCCAAATGACTACAGCCCCATTGACACCCTCTGCCAATGCATTGATGAAATTAACAGTTGGATGTGCCAGAACTTCCTTCAGTTAAACAAGGAGAAAACTGAAGTCATTGCATTTGGAAACAAAGATGAAGTTCTCAAGGTGAATGCATACCTTGACTCTAGGGGTCAAACAACTAAAAATCAAGTCAGAAATCTTGGGGTGATTCTGGAGACAGACCTTAGTTTCAGTAGTCATGTCAAAGCAGTAACTAAATCAGCATACTATCATCTCAAAAACATTGCAAGAATTAGATGTTTTGTTTCCAGTTAAGACTTGGAGAAACTTGTTCATGCCTTTATCACCAGCAGGGTGGATTACTGTAATGGTCTCCTCATCGGCCTTCCCAAGAAGACCATTAGACAACTGCAGCTCATCCAGAATGCTGCTGCCAGGATTCTCACTAGAACCAGAAAATCTGAGCATATCACACCAGTCCTCAGGTCCTTACACTGGCTTCCAGTTACATTTAGGATTGATTTTAAAGTACTTTTACTCGTTTATAAGTCACTCAATGGCCCAGGACCTAAATATATTGCTGATATGCTCACTGAATATATACCGAACAGACCACTCAGATCATTAGGATCGAGTCAGTTAGAAATACCAAGGGTTCACACAAAACAAGGGGAGTCTGCTTTTAGCTATTATGCGGCCCGCAGTTGGAACCAGCTTCCAGAAGAGATCAGGTGTGCTAAAACATTAGCCACATTTAAATCAAGACTCATCTGTTTAGTGAAGTGACATTCAGCCAAGTATGGTGACCCATACTCGGAATTCGTGCTCTGCATTTAACCCATCCAACGTGTTCGCGCACGCACGCACACACACACAGAGCAGTGGGCAGCCATTTTGTGCTGCGGCGCCCGGGGAGCAATTGCGGGTTCGGTGCCTTGCTCAAGGGCACCTCAGTCATGGTATTGAGGGTGGAGAGAGCGCTGGACATTCACTCCCCCCACCTACAATCCCTGCCGGCCGGAGACTAGAACCTGCAACCTTTGGATTACAAGTCCGACTCTCTAACCATTAGGCCACGACTTCCCCTTTTAACTGTGCATTTGTTGAATGAGCACTGTGCTATATGTCCGAACTGACTGCAATGAATTTTATGTATGATAATTTTCTTTAAATTTATTTTAAATCAATTTCTATATCATTTTAAAATTCCTTGTTTTTATTATTTTTATTTCCATGTTTTTACTGATTTTTAGTGTCTATTTCACTTTCTTTTATGTAAAGCACTTTGAATTACCACTGTGTATGAAAAACTGTGCTATATAAATAAACTTGCCTTGCCTAGCTGGTAAAGTACAAATGATAATTGATCACATTCAAATGTGTATAAAGTAGCACATTTTACTTTCTGGTATTTATGTGCTGCCAGTTTCTGCCCTTGCCGTATTCACATTCTAGCACATGGAGATTCAAAAGAGAGCATATTTATTTATTTGTTCTGAGTTAAATTTAGGTATGATAAAAGTGGTGCAATAATCTGTTTTGACAACTAACAGAACATTAAACATTCAGTTTTTACTTTTTCTGGTTCATTATGTAAAATTCACTAAAGGTTGACTAATCTTTAAACTATGTTGTTATCTCCATGTCTCATCTCCACTTCTCCATCCATGAGAATGAAGAGATTTTGAAAACCAGAACTTAAGTTAGCATAGGATCGCAAACAATTAGATCCGATGATAATCAGGGGCCCATTGTTCTTACATGAATTACTCGATTTTATTGTTGGAGATTTTTGTATGATCCACGATTGTTAGGTTATTTAAATATCATCCTGGAGTTGCTGTCATAGCAACAGGTCTGTGAGCTCAAACCTGCTCAGGGGCAGCTTATTTCATGTAAACAGGATTAGATTGTTTCATTTTAAGTGAAGGTTGTACTGAAATTCTCTCCCAACCACTGGTATTTTCTTACAACAGTACCTTTATAGTAACAGTAATAATTTTAAAAGATAATCATTTTTAAATGATTTTGTGAATAATTAAAATGTTGCATAATTTTACTCATTGAGTAATTTATTTATAAAGGAATAATTATCTCAGACTTTTATTGCAGTCATACATTATGTATAGTTTGTCTGAGTTGCAAATTAATTTGAAAGGTGAGCTTGTATGCAGGTGGCTTTGATGAATCACGGCAAACACAGACTCACTTCTCAAAACTAAAAATGCTTTTATGATGCACAATTAATTTAAACAGTCAGTTATGTTTTAAGATGGATCTTATGGTTTACGCAACTTTAATTAATGATGTCACTTATAACATATCTGCTTCAAAATTAAATGAATTACAATACTTTTGACATTGAAAAATGCAAATCCTGTAAAAAAAATAGAAATAGTGAAAAATAATTGGAAATCATTTAAAAACGGTTACACTGTATTAGGGGTGTCCCCGACTAAGGATTTTCATAGTCGAATCGGAATTTTCGAATCTTTCCGATATTCGACTGATTGTCGAATATATGTTTTGGGGCGGAGCAAAATACATTACCAAGAGTCAAGTCACTGACGTTAACACAGGGAAAATGTGTAACGTGTAAAATGTGTCAGATACAAACGTGGTAAATAATGTTTTCTGTTTTGATTAAAAGTTAAACGTCAGCAAAACCCTAAGAATTAACTATTTTATTTTATTTTTGCAATAGTGCTCTCACAATAGTGCTTATAATGTTATGTATATGACAGTAGTTATTAATGTTCTGCATTTCTGTTTTGAGCTGCGCGCGCTGAAGATGACCAGAGGAATTAAGCTTTTGATGGCAGGCTTTTAATCAAAGGGATTTAACTCATCATTTATCTCATAGCTTATAGAATACGCTTCGTTTTTTTATACAACATAATGTTAATATTACGACTTACAGGCTATCTGCAAAAAATGCCCAGAATGCATGTCATGAACATATCTGCGCGGCTCTGAATTAACTCCTTTTGTGGACGTGTTCTAAACTGGGCAGCTAAACTAAAACTTCCAATGAACATGACAACACAAACTGGGGCTGCATTCAGAGTATCAAAGATAGAAATCAAGTTTCAGAAGAGACTGTTTGATCATGCATCCATATTTACAATGGAGCTGATGGGTATCTGGTTTACATTACAGGGGTAGACAATAAGGGAAATTTGCCACTGGCCCTCTGGGCCGTATTCATTCTCCGTATTCACACAGCAATTCATTATATTATGTTCATACCATAGGTTTCATACACGTTAACTTTTCTCTAACTTACTTGTCTGCATATGTGGGCATTGATCTGCAGAGCTCACAGTAAACCTCTTTTTTTTTCTTGATCGTAGACCAGCTAGGGGTGGGCGATATGGGAAAAATATCATATCACAATTTTTTTTAGAAATATCACGATTCACGATTTTATCACGATTCTTTGTCATGTTGGTTTTACAAGTTGTCTGAGCATTACAGCCAAACTAGAAAGACAAAGCCTTTCAAGGTAACAAAAAAAAAAAAAAAAAAGACATGGCAGATATTTAGGCCAAAGTGGGCGAAGATAAAAATCTGTGTCATCATTCTATTTTTCTTATTTTTTAATAAGAACAAAGATACAAATTACAAATACACATAATATACAAATAAAACAAACAGTGCTTTATTTTCAGGTACAATAGGTGTATTTAGCAGAGCATTCAATGAAATTGAATGAACAAATATAAAAATAAAACACTATATAGACTGATTCCTAAAGCAACTGTATTAATGTTTTTCAGTCAAGAATAGTGAGTGATTTTTCTCTTTGCGGTTTGATGTTTTTTTTTTACGTTAAATGAATAGTTCCCCCAAAAATAAATATTCTGTCAATTCTGTCATAATGTTTTATTTTTATACCATCATTTACTCAAAAGTTGTTTTAAACCTGAATGAGTTTCTTTCTTCTGCTGAACATAAATGCTATTTTGAAGAAGGTGGAAACCAAACAGTTGCTGGTCCTCAGTGACTTCCACAGGATTTTTCTTTCCTATCAAAGTCAATGTAGACCAGCAACTGTTTGGTTACCCTCATTCTTCAAAATATCTTCTTTTGGGTTCAGCACAAGAAATTAATAGAGGTTTGGGACAACATGTGAGTGAGTAAATAATGACAGAAATTTAATTTTAGGGTGAACTATCCCTTTAATGACAGTCGACAGCATGTTTAGTACTGTCCCTTTAAGAGCTGCACGCATCTAATATACAGGCACGCATCAGTTTCTCTCTTAACTATTTACTTTCATTTTAGAGATAACCAACTGAGTCTGTATGTAAACCTTGTGTGTTTTGACAGTATTAGCGCAAAAAATAAGTTAGTTGAGTAATCAGGCGCTGTTAGACAGGCTTTTTAGAGCGCGTGCTTCAGGTGTATGTGCTCAGAAAAAGCGCACGTCAGACCAGCGCGCGAATGAAACATTTAACCAGCAAGGCTTGTGTGCAAATAATGTACTTTTGCGATCGCGAATAAGTGCAGTGTCCTGTCAGAGTAACTCTACTGCTGTATGTCGTGTTGTACAGTACATAGAGATGGACTGTACTGTACCTATGGCCAGAACTGTATTTGACATAATGTGTGCTGTAGCACGATACTACCATATTTCTTCAAAAGCAGATCGTGGAGATATTTTTATCGTCCACGATCAAAAATCGTCATATCGCACACCCCTAAGCCCAGCCAATTCCAGCGGTCTCGCCACTGGGGCTGAAACTTTCTCTGCCTTTTCTTTTCGTATTCCCTTTCGCTTTCCCTCAATTCCTCTGGTGATTTTCTCTTCCTTGCCTTCTCTTTTTTACCCGGCGTTTGGCCGGGTGATGTGGGTTTCAGAAACATGTAGCCTAGCTTAATAGTAGCTATAGGTAGGTGCTGAGCAGCAGTGTGCAGTTTGCGCGCGTAACCGATGGAGCGAGCAAGGCGGTGCAGACGGAGCGTAGCTGTCGGGATCACGTAACGTGTTAGCGGTTGTTACCGAGACGATTAAACAGAAATCAAAACACAGAATCACAGGTAATTAATGTGAAATTAGACTTTTTTTAATCGAGGCATTATTTTTACTGGCCCCACCGGGCTAGTGGTTGGAGCGATCTGGTGGCCCTGACAGTTTTAAAAGTACGTCCGGGCCACCGGGCCAATTATATTGTCGACCCCAGCATTACATGGGCAGAACAAGTTAGACCAGATAAAGTTGTAATTTGCTCAGACTCTAGTGCAGTCCTAAAGAGTCACAATCAAAGCAAGACATAGTATATGAGGTGCTAGAATGTCACACAGGGATAGGGCTGGGTATTGTTAAATCAGTGCAAATAGTTTGAATAAAATTATTAAAAAAATAATTTTCAGTTTCCACATCTTTTAAGATACGTTTACACTAGTGGATTTTCACATAACAATGTATGATTTGGATGTGATTCTGCCTATTTTCATGACAACAGTGTTTACATGAGAAATGTTAAGCAGATGTAGCGATTAGCTTGATATAAAAGGCTACAAATAACATATTTCAGCTACATTATATGGCCAAAACACATTAGATTGCAGTTGGAAGTTATCACAAACGCTTGTATAGTGTGGATGGAAATCTTTTCTGAAATGCAGTGGAAACGCCAGTATGGATGTAGATCGTTTTCATTTTAAAACACCATTTTAAAACGAAAACGCGCTAGTGTAAATGTAGCTTACATCTATGGGGGTCAGACGCTTACACACTACAGCCCCACGTGTGAGCCGTCTCTGGGAATTGGCATAAACTAGTAGATGTGTTCGACTTGATGCAGCGCTGCACAGACCGATTGGTGTATAAAAGAAAGTACCACAAGCAGACTGCTCAGTAAGGTTTTAAATTGCTCTTGCAGTACTTTGATGTCAAATACTGATCAAGTCGAAAGCACCAAGTGTTTTTTTTTTTTTTTTGCTTAACCCCCGAATTTTGGTATCAAAATTTGGTACCAAGCAACAAGACATTTTTCGATACTCGATGGTATCATATATGGTTATAAATCAATTATATGAATACGGTATCATCTAGGGAAAAAATGGGCAAGACGATGCGCTTATTTTCGAGTAGGCTATGTTATGTTGTAGCCGCTCCGTACTTTCGGATATGTTAACAGTGTTCATCCCTTCAAAACAGAGAAAACATCTTTCACAAACATCTACGTGTCTTCGTGTACGTTTGAAAGTTTTAGTGTAATGAGTTATATTTAGGGGTTATTATAGCACAATTCTAAACCACCCCAGACCTCACAAATTTTCAAACCCTGTCTACGGCCATGTCGGTGGATATGCATTGGAGGTGGAATGCATATCACATTGGCCTCAGTTATGGGGATGCACATCTCTACAAAAGAAGCACTGGGTAAATGTGGCCCTTAGTATTAGTTATTTATCAAAGGAGATATGTGTAACATGTACATTAATATTTATGTTCATTAAAATGAATATATGTACATTTGCCCAGAGTATGAACAGTATGTCTACATAAGACACTCACCTGTTGTTCTGCAAAAAAGCCTTCATTTGCCTGTGTTTGCATCCTCTGGTAAAGATCTCCTCCTGCACAATACTCCATCACAATATAAAAGAGTCCAGTTGCTTTATCTAAAGAAATATCCCGTCAAACATGAGTACAACTAATAATAAATGTATTTATTAGTTTAACAGCTTAATTTCACAGCAAACAACTGTGCAGATGGTTTTGTTCGTTGTGTTATATTTATTATCTTTAATCTCTAAACAGTATGTGTTTGCTGTTCTATAAAGGTTTGGGAGAAAATAAACAGAAATAATTACTTTGCATCTGTTCTAATATCTAAATGAACACACCTTCAAATGATTCCACATAAGAAACAATATATCCACAGTTCATTTTCTTTAAGATCATGACTTCCAGTTGGACTGTGTCCAGCTCCTTCCTCTGAGGGGAAGAATTGTTGGGTAATAGGGTTTTGTTTATTTGTTTTTAGGGGAAAAAAACACTTTGATTTAAAGTTAAGTAAATTATTGATTCAGTACAGACTTGTTTGTACTTACATCTCTAGAATTCATCTGTTTGATCACATAAGAATCTCCAGCTTTGTCGGTCACCAGATACACTATTCCTGAAACCCCTCGTCCAAGTTGTTTTATTTTGGTGTATCCATGTTCTTCAAACGCTCCTACAATCAACATTTAGAGAAATTCCCACAAAATACTGTAATCACACTACCATTTTCATTAGGGGGGAAAAATAAACGTGTGTTTGTGTATGTATGTATGTACAGTTAAAAGCCAAAGTTTACATACACCTTGCAGAATCTGCAAAATGTTAATTATTTCACCAAAATAAGAGGGATCATACAAAATGCACGTTATTGTTTATTTAGCACTGACCTGAATAATATTTTTGAAATAAAATGTTTACATATAGTCCACAAGAGAAAATATTAGCTGAATTTATAAAAATAAAAAAAACCCGTTCAAAAGTTGACATACATTTGATTCTTAATACTGTGTTGTTACCCGAACGTTGAGCTGTTTTTTTGTTTTTGTTTAGTGATTGTTGTTCATGGGTCACTTGTTTGTCCTGAACAATTAAACTGCCTGCTGTTCTTCAGAAAAATCCTTACGAGTATAAAAGTTTGAAGACACAAGTGACTAAATACATAAGAAACAATAACCAAGTGTCTTTAAAAACCCTTTTTTGTGCAAACTACGTCCTTTCACCCCAGATTCAAATCTCAGTTTGACATTTGAGCCTAAGCCTCCGTTACTAATTTGAAAATCGTTTTGTTTACTGTGTTGATACATGCTGAAGTTGCGTTTGGTCTCATGCTGTATCACGTACCTTTTTAGTTTTGTGCACTTGCTTGGCCCTTTGTTGTGTTAAACAGTAAAGCATGTTCAGCTGAATTCAGTTACAGTTTGTCAGACAGGTATAAAACAGGTTAATATACCACGGCAGCGGTCGCAGAAACTCTCGTGTGAAGACCGAGAGTGTACAGACCAGCGACTCTACCTGTGCGACTCCACCAAGCAAAGACACCGGCAAGGGACATAAGTATTGCTTTTTATTTGTTCTCTTTCCTACAAATTGTTTTACTTCTGTTTCAGTTTTATTACCAATATTTACTGTGTTTCCATATCCCTACTATTACTAACAATCGCAAATTACACATCACACACTGTAGGCAGCGCAATCCTGACAACCTACGCATTTTGCCTATGTCTGCTAATATATTACTTTTTTCATATTGGTCTCTGGAATTGCCAGTCTGCTGTAAACAAATCAGATTTCATAACATCTATTACTAGTCATTCAAGGCTAAACCTCATGGCCCTGACAAAGACCTGGATCAAACCAGAAGACACTGCTACACCTGCATCCCTCTCCACTAATTTCTAATTTTCCCACATTCCCCGTCTGACCAGAAGAGGTGGAGGCACTGGTCTGCTTATCTCTAATTATTGGAAATTTAATCCTTTACCATCTCTAGGTATCAACCTTTGGATCACAGGGTTCCTACGGGGTTTGGAAAAGTATGGAAAAATATTTGTGTTTCCTGACTTTTGCCCCTATTTCACGAGTTTACACTTACAAATATTTAGCACGAGTAAGGTAATGCGTGTTTGGCGAGTATAGTAATGCGTAGATGGCGTGCTGTCCTGGGGAAGGGCTCCGGGCTCAGGAATGGCCTGAACCCAGAGTACCCCCCATAGTATGGTGAGAACTCTAGTGATACCTCTTGAGTGGAGAAGGGGTGATGGAGGAATGTTGATTAACTGTCAAATAAATAGAGGTATGTCAGATGTATTTATATCCGTGCATTGATTAACTTGGGTGCGAACCTCCTGTGTTAATTAGGCTAAGTATCTGCCGTGCTCCTCCTGAACTTTGTTAATAAAACATCATTTAGTTTTTTTTTTTTATAATAGAAAATTAAGAATTTAATTAAAATAAATGTATCATACAAGAAGTGAGGTTTCATGGCAACTGTTTAGTGATTCTTTGTGATTGCCAAATATGACTGAATTAATTAAAGGTGCACTTTTTTATTATGCAAAATGCAGGTTTATAAGCATTTTGGGTTTCTTCACACTATATTCTTAAATTGAGCAGGTAGATCTCTGTTAATTCATGTGTATCCATGCTTTCATTCAATTCACAGTAAGATGCAGGAAATAGGTTTTATAAAACTAGAAATTGTAATGCGCAAGCATGCAAAACATTACCATGCACATGTGAATAGTTTCTCAAGAGGACAAAAACGTTTTTTTGTGTGCGTGTAAAGGTTGCTATTTTTATTTTTTAGGGACTCTGTATTTTTTCACTTTGAGAAAATCAATGAAAAAATACCCTGAAAAAATAAAAAATATTTACAGATGACTGCACTATATAATAAATATAAAGCTGAAAATAATGCTATATGAACCATTTATGTTAAATATGGTCTAAAAATCTACCGAGAAGTCTGGAAAAGTATGGAATTTTGAAATGGAAAATGTGTTGAAACCCTAGAATCACATTCAGTTACTATCACATGTGACCAACAATCTAAACAAATATGAAATATCATAATGAAATATTATGAAAATATTCATTTGACAGATCTGACAGACTTGACAAATCTGACGGTGGTGATAAAAACCTGAATTTGTAGTCATTTTAACTAATACATTGAATCAATCATTTATTGTATAAAACAACAAACAGTGATGTATGTTAAAAA
Organism: Barbus barbus; assembly: GCF_936440315.1. NCBI lineage: Eukaryota > Metazoa > Chordata > Actinopteri > Cypriniformes > Cyprinidae > Barbus > Barbus barbus. Next base: position 10,535,265 of record NC_136731.1, read on the forward strand.
TGTATGTTTTTGTTTATAAAAGATTCACATTTAAGTATTTTGATATATCTTTGGAACACAAATGAGTGTCCGCTCATTCAGATTTTTGCTTCGGAGCCGATCGCTTCGTGAGCGCTGCTTCAAGAATGAAGAAAATGATTCATCACTTCTACAAGACAGCTGCAGGAGTTCTCGGCTGTGGAGAACCTTCCTGTCTCTTGTATTCAGTGGAGAGATCGCCCTGTTGTTCACAGATAAGTGCTGTGGTCCTCCCCTGGGCAAAACAACCTAAAAGAGCAATTTCCTATAGCTAGCACGGTTGTTGAGAGTGTCTTTCGGGATGTCTTTCTGACCGTGTGCTTTTGGGTGCGGTAGTTTCTTTACCTCTGATGACAGACACGATCGCCGTCTCAAGTGTCTGGGCCATAAGCATGCTGAGACGTGTTTGTGGATGGCTCGTGTCCACACTGTGAGCGCATGTCCATGGCTACGCTAAAGTCTCATTCATAATGAGGCTTCCCTCGGGCTCTACCCAGCCCAGTTCGTCGGGTTGTAATGACTCTGCAGCTGCGTTGGTTAGGGACAAGGCTGACCTGAGGATTACGGTCAGGAATGCTCTGTCGGGCCAGCCCTCACGGAAGTCCGGCCCCTCGCAGTGTAGCCCCGTTGAGTTCCCGGGAGAGAACCCAGTGTCTCTTTCGGGGCTTCGCAAGAGGATAAGATGTCTATCACTGCATCAGAGGAGGGGCTATCGTCTTCGGAAGCTGAAGAGTCTGCTGAGCAGCCCCCCGCTGTGGTGGCTGCTCAGTCGGAGTCCAAGCCCGAGTTGACAGCCATGCTCCTCCGGGCGGCCAAGAGCATCGGGCGGGAGGTGAACTCTCCAACTTCTCCCGAGCGCTCGAGGCTCGATGATTGGTATCTGGGCTCCGGACGTGACTCCCAGCCACGATTCACGCCAGTGCATTTCTTCCCGGAGGTTCATTAAGAGCTCACCAAAATGTGGAAAACCCCATACACCGACCGGTCTCGTTTGAGCTTTTCCCTACTCACTAGCCTCGATAGTGGGGTGGCCAGGGGGGTACCGAGGTGGAGCATGTGGTTGCGGTGCACTTGTGCCCGAAAAACGCCGCCACCTGGAGAAACCGTCCGTGCCTCCCGTCCAAAGCCTCCAAGCTGTCGTCAACCCTGGCTGCCGATGCTTACAGTGCTGTGGGCCAGGCCGCCTCCGGGTTACCCCGGGTTGTCGCCGCCTCTTCAGTCCTTGGTCAGACCCTGCGTTTCTGCAGGCAGGAGTGTCCTTAGTACAGGTATCGAGGCATGTTGTTGTCACCACCGATGCCTCCAAGACCTCATGCTTCTCATGACAGTAGCTCAGTTCTTATACCATTTCTCTTCTCTGTCTACATGGCATCACTAGGTTCTGTCATTCAGAAACATGGTTTTTAATATCACTGCTATACTGATAAGAGAGCTGGCGTCCTCGTCAGACTGAGATGCCGTGCCTTTCGACCACTGCTCCCCACCATTCTGCTGGCTAACGTTCAGTCTCTGGACAACAAACTCTGCGAAATACGGGCGCCTATCTCCTACCAACGAGAAAGAAGGGACTGCTGCATTATCTGCCTCACAGAAACCTGGCTATCTGTGGAGATTCCAGATTCAGCCATCGAACTCTCGAGATTCTCTCTCGAGAGAGAGACAGAAAGAAAGAGCTCACAGGGAAAAGCAGAGGAGGGGGTGTTTGTTTCTTTATTAACAACTCGTGGTGCGATGAGAGGAACATACTGTGCTCTCTGTTAGATCCTTCTGCTCCCCTGATCTGGAATACCTCACTCTGCTGTGTCGACCATACTGGCTACCGAGAGAATTTACAGCGGTTATAATCACAGCTGTTTACATCCCTCCTCAAGCCAACACAACACATAACACAGGCACTCAAGGAACTGTACGGGAATAATAAGCGAGCAGGAAACCGTGCACCCAGAGGCAGTGTACATTGTAACAGGGGACTTTATTAATGCCAATTTAAGGAAATTAGCTACAAAATACTTTCAACACATCACCACAAACACTCGTGGTGATCATGTTTTGGATCACTGTTATTCTCCCTTCCGGGATGCCTACAAATCCCTCCTCTGCCCAGCGTTTGGCAAATCAGATGACTCATCCATTCTGCTCCTGACCGCTTACAGGCAGAAACTTAAACGGGAAGCACCCTCCCTCAGGATGTTTCAAAGCTGGTCAGACCAATCGGATTCCATACTGCAAGACCGTTTTGAGCACGTTGACAGGGAGATGTTCTGGGCTGCTTCTGATGGCGACATCGAGGTTTACTCGGACACCGTCACGTGTTTCATCAGGAAGTGTTTGAAGACGTGGTGCTGACAAAAACAGTTTGCATCTTCCCTAACCAAAAACCGTGGTTTAATGGCAATGTTTGAGCAGCCTTATCAGCGCGAACCTCTGCTTTTATAGCCAATTACGACCTCCGGAAAACCATTAAAGCCTCCAAACGACAATACAAAAATAAAACTGAAGAACAATTTAACACCAAGAATGCAAGAAGCATATGGCAGAGAAACAAAACTGCCGCTGTGAACATTGCTGCCTCTGTTCCAGATGAGCTCAACAAGTTCTACGCCCATTTCGAAGCTCATATCACCACTCACACAGAGAGAGCTCCTGCAGCCGACGCTGTAGCGGATGTAACATGATCTTTCCACCAGGTGAACATCCAAAAGGCTGTGGGTCCAGATGGCATTCCAGGCCATGTACTTAAAGCATGCGCACACCAGCTAGTGGGAGTTTTTACGGACATCTTTAATCTATCCCTCTCACTGTTTTTGGTTCTCTCATGCTTTAATAGAGTAAGTGAGGCAAAGCAAACACACATCTGTTGAAGTGCAAGTTGAATGAAAAATTTACCAATTAGATGAGAACAACTGCATACTCGCTTAAGCATTGGATATTTATCCCTCATGCTTTAAAACATCAACCATCTTGCCAATACCAAAGACAGTTAAAACCACATGCTTGAATGACTGCCATCCTGTTGCTCTGACACCCATCTTCAGCAAGTGTTTTGAGAAGCTGATCAAAAACCACATCTGCTCTGTTCTGCCTGCCTCACTCGATCCTCTGCAGTTTGCATACAGGAGCAACCGCTCCACTGATGATGCCATTGCTTTCACCCGACACACTGCTCTCTCCCATCTGGACAGTAAGTACACCTATGTGAGAATGTGATTTGTGGACTACAGCTCAGCATTCAACACCATAGTGCCTGCTAAGCTTGTTGTAATACTCCAGACTCTGGGCCAAAACAGATCTCTGTGCAGCTGGATCCTGGACTTCCTGTCAGGCAGATGTCAGGTGGTCAGACTGGGAAACATTACCTCATCTCCGCTGGTCCTTAACACTGGTGCTCCTCAGGGCTGTGTTCTCAACTCATTCCTGTACTCCCTCTACATATACGACTGTACAGCCACACACACAGCTCCAACGTCATTAGCAAATTCGCCGATGACTCAACTGTGGTAGGCCTGATCACTGACAACGATGAGACGGCCTACAGAGAAAAGGTGCATGCTCTGACACGCTGGTGCCAGGAAAACCACCTCTTACTCAACATCAACAAAACCAAGGAGCTTGTAGTGGATTTCAGGATACAGAAGAGAGAACACACCCCCATCATCATAGACGGGACACCTGTGTAGCGGGTTAGCAGCTTTAAGTTTCTAGGAGTCCACATCACAGAGAACCTCACATGGTCTGCTCACACAGATGCAGTGCTGAAGAAGGTACAACAACACCTCTTTTTCCTCAGGTGCCTGAGGAAATTTGGAATGAGTCCCCACATCCTCCACTCATTCTACACCTGCACTGTGGAAAGCATCCTGACTGGCTGCATCACTGCCTGGTATGGAAACAGCACCAGCAGCAATCGCAAAGATCTATAAAGGGTTGTGCATACTGCCCGCCACACTGTAGGAGGTGAGCCTCCCTCCCTCCAGGACATCTACACCGAGCGGTGCATGAGGAAAGCCTGGAGGATCATCAGTGACTCCAGCCACCCAAGCCATGGACTGTTCTCTCTGCTGCCCTCAGGCAGACGGTTACGCAAGCCGACTGACATTTGTATTGCAGGTGCGGCCTGAGAGCGCTAGCTGCTGTTTCATATACTCGTTTTATACACTGCTGTTTCATCGCTCTGTTTAAGCGGCTGATTCAGACGGCTGTAGATGCCGCTGTTTTGAACTGCTGATTTGCCAGGTGTTTTTTTTTTTTTTTTAAGACTATTCTAGAGGTCTGCGCGGGACTGTTTTTTTAGTCCCGGTCCCGCCCGCTCCCACAAGGTTATATTCCACACCTACCCACTCCCACAATATATTCACTCTTTGTTCACCCGCTGTCCGCTTAGAATAATTTTCTTCCCGACTCGACCGTTCCTGTAATATTTAAATCTTGTTTCCAGAATCTCACATTTAAATTTCCGCTACTAAAAGAGAGAGAGATAGGCAAACAAATAAAAGTGTAGTCTGCACAAAATTGTATTTATTTTAGTCGTCTTGTCAAGAGTCTTGAATTTATTGACAGCAAAATGTTAAAGGAATTTTGTGTCTCAGGACACAAACATTTTGCTGCCAACACAGTAGGAAAAATTCTATTGCTTATGTTTATTCGTCTTGTCAGGATACAATTTGTTTAACATTTACAACACAATAGGAAAACGTGTCACAGAAAAAACAAATTAGGTTGTACAAAAATAGCCTATTAGCTATTTTATTCGTCTTGTCAAAATACTAAATTTGTTTAATATCTTGCTGTAGTCTAGGAAAAGTGCAGCAGAGAACAATAAATAAATACGGCAGATTTAAAATGATAGGCTAAGCAAAATTTAAATAAAACTGAATTGAACGTTCTTCAAGAACAGCGCATCCACACTTTGCTCTATCCTTTTTCTGCTCTGTCACTCATACCTGCCTGTTCTGGCTGAGGGCGGTAGCCTATATTCACCACAGGTACACCCTGCTCTGAGCATCGTATGCATGCGCCCCGCAAATAAAACAAAGCACTGGTTCATGCGTGCAATGAGTGCATGACAGTCCTGAGTGCAGGCTGTACCAGTGGTCAATAAGAATAAAGCGCAGATATGCTGTTCTGAAAGGAGTCGGGAACAGGAGGATATTGTTAGACCACCCGCTCCCGTTCAAATTACACCAGAGTTACCAACAGGTACCGCGTTTTATTCAAGAATTTAATCCCGCGTTGCAAGAAATCTGGTTGGGTCCCGTTGTTCTTGCGGGAATGCAGACCTCTAGACTACTCTTTCCTGTTAATTCATATGATATATTTATGCTGACATATTTGACATCATCGTTTTTAGTTACTGTATTAAACTAATTGTTGTACCTGTGTATTAAAGCAGTCAGGACGGTTTTAAAATAATATTAGTGACAATGTAATTTTGCTTAATACTGTGTTTGTATCTGTTTATTTTATTTTTTCCTTTGTATCTTTGGTTCTCTCTGAAATACCAAACCTTTATTTGCCAGTGTATTTATCTGCCTGTGAATGTTTGATGACCTGTGATATTGAAGCTTAAAGGTGGGGTAAGCGATTTCTGGAAACTAATGTTGATATTTGAAATCACCAAAACAAACACGCCCCTACCCCAAAAGGGTCTCGCCCCTATTTCGATAGCTCCGCCCCCCACATATAAGCCTGCGCAAACCTAGTTCTGTGAAACAAAGCAAAACCAATGTTACACCGTGTCTACACCGGACGCGAGCAGCGCGACAAAATACTATAGAATACAGTGCTGCGGTGTTCCAGGACAGTATGGAAAACCACTGCATTTCAGAGACATGTTCGTAAAAGGCCCTCATATAAAACAAATACTTGCATGCACAGTTTTAAGGCATCATTAATTGTCTTTTTGGTAACTTCATGACTTAACTGATGTCATAACTACAACTTTGTATGTTCATAGTTTCTTTTGTGCTTTTATATGAAATAATACAGGCCACAGTGCGTGCCGCCACATTTGTACATGCAATTGAAGTGAACGCGCTACGAGTACAGATTAATGGCTGACAGGAAAATTCATTTTTACTGGCATATGGCCTGACAACGTCTCATCTGACTGTTCTTCTTCAACGTCACTGTTGTTCTTCTTAATCTCCTCGTCACCTGTAGCTTTTCTGCGTTTGTTTGACTCGCACCTAGTGCTGATGTGAAGTGGAGTGCACGTAGGAAAAAAGTATCCCGTTTGATGTGGTAGTAAAGATGCTCTGCATCTAAATAAACGCAATTCTTGTCAAGAAAAAATTTAAGCAGCAGCAGTTGTGACTGGGGTGATCAACCCTAGCTCAGCAATTGTTTTTTTTATGACTTCCTATAAAAGACAGGCTGTTGGATATCACTGAGAATTTGACTAAAACAGAAAACACTGCTGTAGCATGAATAATATTAAGTGACTCCATTCTTCTCCATTATAAGCACATTGAAGAAATCATTATGGTGCATATGAAAAGTTTTAAGGGTTTAATTTAAGAGTTTATATTACCCTCTATAGTTACATGTATGTCCATCTCCTCTGAGCAAGTTTGGCCAGCTTTTGAGTGAGATCAAATAAGATCCAAATCTATGTATTTACATTTACATTTATTCATTTAGCTGACGCTTTTATCCAAAGCGACTTACAATTGCTATATCGCACGCCTCTGGAGCAACTAGGGGTTAAGTGTCTTGCTCAGGGACACATTGGTGTCTCACAGTGGATTCGAACCCGGGTCTCTCACACCAAAGGCATGTGTCTTATCCACTGCGCCATCACCACCCATATTTAATAAAAACATAGATTGATTATTTATAGGGGTTATCTTTTGCGCTGATTGGATAAATCGTGTAATTATTAATGATGAATTAGCCATGTTAATTATCTGTGCGTGCTCCTCCCGAAATTTTTTATAAAACATAACTTATTTTAAAAAATGACAGATTGTTTCACTAGATAACGCACTTATTCTTCGGCTGGGATCATGTAGAGCCCTTTGAAGCTGCACTAAAACTGCAGTTTGTAAGTTAAACCCATTGGGTCCCATTTAAGTCCACTATATGCAGAAAATGATGCTGAAATATTTTCCTCAAAAACTTTCTTTTTGACTGAAGAAAAAAGACATTAACATCTTGGATGACATGGGGGTGAGTAAATTATCAGGATTTTTTTATTCTGGAAGTCAACTAATCCTTTAATTGGGTTGAATAGCTGTGCAGGAAGCCCAAAGATGATCTGGAATTTCCTATCCAAATAAAACTGAGTGGCATAGTCAGTTAACAAGTGCCCATATCCCATCAAGCAAAGCAATATTTTAAAGTCCACTGAAAACATATATTCTTACTTATTTTTTATTTTTGCCATAGACAACATGCAACATGCTCGAGCAAGCTAATCAGAGTAAAAATCTCTGAGAAATTTTCTTCGATTTGTTTTCCCCATATTTGACAAATACTGCATGTGTATGTCTCTTGGGAAAACACTGCCAACTAATGGTTATTCCTGGCAAGGCCCTACTTTTAAATTGACACCTGCCATGGTGTTTCTTTTTTGTAGTCTCTGATAAATTAGACTTCAAACTCTTTTAAAGAAGACACTGCTCACCACTAATAATCATGTGTATGGCTTTCTTTATTAGACATATTTTTAAATGCAACCCTAAAAAACCCTCATCATGAAAGACTATCACTCTCAAAAACACAATTTTCAAATGTGTCTTAATTTATAAAACTACTACAAATACACGTAATGATATTAGATCTCAGTTATTACTTTATTATTTGTGACTTCAGACTGTCATTTCTGAGGGTGATTTACTTACGTTTCAGTAAAGGAGATGCAGCGCTCTCATCTGAAGAATCATTGTCATCACCGGCATCAGGGAGTCTCTCATAGCCTTCTGTCTGTAGAGTCTATGAATATAAGAGAGATCAACTTAACCAATTAGAAATGAGCTACAGGGGTGAAACATTATTACTGACACAGATGAAAAAATGCTGCCTTGACATACAGTCATTTTATATTGTATATGGTGTCATGATTTGATAAAAAACAAAGATTTATTATTGTATGTTCTTTTGGCATTTCATTTATTGTATACCTTTTAAATTCGCTCATTGAAAGAACAACAACAGCAGCAGCATGGTGTAACATTTATTTGAAACACATGTATTTGGTACTTGCTACCTTATATCTTTACTCTTTCCCTTCATTCTTTTCATAGCTTTGGAAAACTTGTATCTGATGTTTCTCTATGTCGTTTTTTGCATAACTCCAGGTCGTCGACACCAAGCTTCATTGCAGTTTCTTTCTAGGAATTAAATGCTTTCTCTGAATCTTTAAAGTCTCTCTGCGAGCGATCATACAGGTGAGGATATATTTGGGGCAGCTCAGCTATTCGAGTGTATTTATGTTGCTAGTGACTTGGAGATGTTGTTCTCCTGCCTGACCTCCGTTGAATGAGAAACGAACCAAAAAAAAAAAATTGCACGTCAAAGAAGGTGGAGTTCCAAAACACCCACCGATTGTGTAATCGCCACGGACCAATGGTAGCTCAAAGGTGTTTAGGAGCCAAAACAAACTCCCCCAGAAAGTGCTCTTTGGTAAGCTGTTTCAAACTGCCAAAATGACTCAAAACGAACTTTGTTTGGCCTGAATTTGTTCAAAATGACATCATATCAGTTCGTTCTTCGATTTCATTTGAAGAATATTGGGGCCTTAACCCTCTGGGGTCGACAAACGCGGATGCACGTTTTGTGGCAGATTTTCCTGATAAGGCAGAAATGAGCTTGAATTACTCTGCCATTTTTCTCAGGGAGCACATTACGAAGCAATAATCTCCGAAAAAGGCTCAGCCTGAATGGAGGACCCGCAAGTCCTGGGTTGCAGCGCTATACTGGGACCTGAAGGCCAAGGAGGCTACCGCAGAAGCCTAGCGACTTGGCTGCATGATCCAGCAAGAATGAGGCCGAAGATGTAAGCCATCATTCAGGCTGGATCTAGTACTGACAGGTGAGACCATACCACAGGATTGAGTGTAGTATAATGTGGTTAGAACATGTTATATATCATCTGTCCAATAACTGAAGACAGATACTCACATCATAATTCTTTACTGATAGGGAAATTACTGATAGGGAAGATTTCTCATCAGGTCCTTTCCCTGATCTGCCCATGAACCGCAAATCGCGGGCAATGGGCAGATAATTGTCACCGCACATGCATCGCGCAGCATGTATTCAACTCCCACGGGAGCTAAACATGCTCCGCCCACGCGCTAGATTATGCCGCGAATGCGTCGCTATTCCAGCGAGAGGCGAACGCACTCATGCAGACACGGGTATTACAATTTGGGTAAAAAGTGAAGCACTCACCTTCCCTTTTTCTCAGTAGTCCCACGATACGTCACGATGAGCACACGAGCGCATTCAACTCCCTCGAGAGCTGAACGCGCTTGCTCTTCACCACACACACACACACACACACAACCCACGAGCCGTGTGAAACTGCAGGTATCAGAACAAAGCTTCCGTGCAAGAGAACATGCACTCCTAGTCGTGCTTAGCTTCTGCTAACATAAACAAACGGTCAGTGAAGACGAGGAAGTTGATAACGTATTTTCCCGGCGCCCTTTTATACTGTGGCCAATGTTATTGTCGTGATTAGATATATGCTTCAAGACACCGGTCATGCCAAGGCGTTCCCCATAGCGACCCCTAGAGGACGCAGTTCGAAGTTCCCTCAAAAGGGAATACTTAAATAACACACGTAAATATCAGGTATGATTTACTTGTTTCACTTGTTGAACAGAATCTGTTGAAGGAATGAGTCAAAGTCTGTTTACATCTCTGTGGTTAGATCAGTGTGCACAATAATGTGTCTTTGACCTTCATTATGTATTTTTTGATTATACAGTGTTGTAAATAAAATACAAATAATAAAAAAAAAAAAAAAAAATCAATCTCCTCACATTCTCTCTTACCTTCCTCAAAGTCACACTGATGGGCCATTATGGGGTCATTAGGGGAGGGCCCTTTGTCTCTCAGGTGAAAATCACTTAATATTCAAGGTCATTACCACTCCCTCGCATATTGGCTTTCAATCACAAAACTTTTTCAATCTTTAAAAAAATTTTTAAATCAATATATTGTTTTCTGTAAAATGAGTAAGCAGAAAGATTTTCACATAATTGTTTAGTAAATATTCTAGCCTACAAGACTGATTACTCAAAAGTCTTATTCAGGACTATTTAGTGTGGCTTTTATGGCCTTATTTCAACTAAAGTTTTTGCCCCAAAACGTACTAACCACGCATAATATTTTTTTTCAAAAAAATGCAAACATGTACATCCATCTTGGTCACATATTATAATACAAAGAAAAAAAATACATGTTGGTCAATAGTATGTTATGAGTAGCTGAAATAAGTACAAGTATCAGGGCATGTCAACACATCTCAAGGGCCCCAAAAACACCTCAGACCCCAGAGGGTTAAAAAACATTTGCCAACACGTGCCGGCTAAATGCTAATGAACAATTGCCAAAATTTTGATAGTAAGTGACAAAAAAAAATGCAAACAAAGTCGGCCATCAGTAATTTTTTCTCTTCTCATATATAAAAATGTCTATAACTCCAAAACAAAATGAAATATTTTCACACATTTGACACATACGTATGAGCACACTCTAAGGACACATAAACAATTTGGTGGGATTGTGCCTCTTGGTGGCGCTGTAACTGAATAAAACATGAAATTGCCATTGACTACAATAGAGTATTATGATATAAAATGCTATATTTTGCGAATGCATTATGAAACTTTTATGAACCATTATGAAACATTGTATGTACCATCGACACCATGACCTGAAAGTACCCAAAAAGTTTTGAAACAGTGGTTAAAAATTATAATGAAATTTCAAATAAATGCTAATAGCTTTCTGTGAATCTTGCCTATTGTAATGAGACTGGTATTAATAGATTCCTTGGGTCATGCTGAGAACAGTGATACCAATGTTGCCATAGTCAGCCAAACTTACTGTCTGCCATGTTGTTTTTCTTTATAAACTTATTTTTTGTAACTCTTCCTAGACTGTGGTCCGATTTTCACCAAAATCGAATCATATCATCTTCAGACCATGCTGACAAAAAGTTATGGATTTTGTGTTGATAGTCAAAACCGTTTTCGCATACCACAGCAACGAATTTGAGGCATGATGCCAAAATGACACTTGAGGCTGTATTTCTGCAATGCTTTGGCATATTGACACCAAACTTTGTGTGCCATTGTCACCTCACACAGAACACACCACATCGATTTGATAACAGTACCACATATTAGGCAGACGTGACAAGGCAATAAATCAAATTCAGCCATTTTGACGAAAATCATCCTAAAATGGCTTCAATTACTAATTTCTGCAGTTGGTCGGATGCTTGCTTCTGTACTGCTTGGCCCCGTAATTGCTGCTTGCAGCTATATTTACTATTATTATTATTATTATTATTAAGATCTTTTGTGCTCCCTTCATTCTCGTTCGACAACAACAAGCTAGGAAGCCCATTACTTTCCAGTGCTTTCCTTATGCATCAGATCAGCATGCATTTAATACTTTGCATGCATTTAGTAAAAGTATAAAGTATGTCTACTTGAAAAAAGAAGAATTAGGAAAAATGTATAAAGTCTGAATAATTTATTGCTATTGCATGAATAATATGTAATCATGTAATCAAAAAGTAACAATTTTTTAAATCTGATTATGTAATCTAAACTACATGTAATCAGTTACTATCCAGCACTGTCTATAAATAGCCTATATATGTTAAATACATTTTAATTACAATGAAATGATTACAGATAAATATATTTTTCTCTCTGAAATAAATATATACATTTTAACTCACCGTGACGTCACCCATGTCTCTAACTCACTGAAGCCCTTCACAACTGTTCAGTTATCTGCTAAACACAAAATAATGAATTACATTCATTCAGAATAATCGTTTTATTTCCACACAAAACTGGATTATGAGCAAGTTTCCATATTAATCAGGATGCACGTTGTTAGTGTTATAGATGAATATGTCTGTTAATTAAAAGTTAAACACAAACCCAATCACAAACTAGTTCCTGGACAAATATTTTTCATCAACAGTCTTTTTTTTTTTTTTTTTTCAACAATGGAAGATTTGTTGAAGAATGTCAAAATCACGTACTAACATGTTGGATAGGTATTATAGTGTTTCAGGTCAGATTCACACAGGCTTAGAAATGCTGTTGCTGTCTCAGCAGATCAATCAAAAATCTTGGGAACACATTAGTAATATCTGGGATAATAACAGATTGTGCTGTTGACAATCATCTAAACCACAAACATTAAAAAACTGATTTAATACCCCAACGAATTTCATGGGAAAAACGTTCAAAAATAATTTTTGTTTATAGGCTCATTCCGACAATAAGTATATAGCCTAAGCATTAAAACAAATGTTGCAAGTTGAGCAAAATATGTGATGACGTACTTTCTGTTATTTTCTAACAATACAAAATCCCGTAGACTCGGATTGGCTGAACAATAAAAGCTGAAATGCTGTCCACTAGAGGGAGCCACAGGATAGGAAATCTTTTTAAGTCCACTCTTCACTTTCGTTTTCCAAAAGTTAACATGACAAATAAATGCATATATTTAATTTTTACTGCTAAGCCAACATATTAGATCCTTACCAGTCAGGGCTCAACAATAACTGCCTAATGGTCAGTGGCCAGTGTGATAGACGATTTGCCGCTGCTGTGTACATATGCATTAGCCCAGGGGTGTCCAATACTAGTCCCTGAGGGCCAGTGCCCTGAGGGCCAGAGTGTAGCTCCAACCAGCTCTAGCACACTTGCCTGTAAGTTTCTAGTGACACTGAATCAGGTGTGTTTACTTAGGATTTAAACCCTTATCTTAATTAAGATAATTTCTGCAGAACAAGAACAAGTCTGGACACTACTGCATTAACCCCAAATATGCACTCATACCCCAAAACAGCAAAAACTTTATGATAATAAAATACAGGCGACTTCTGAATGTTTAGTACTTGCATAGCTGTATGTAGCTAGCTTATCACAATGAAATAGCTTCAAGCAGTTGGAATCCCTTAACAACTATGACTTAATTTATTTATTTGTTAAACAGACCTATGTCGTTACAGGTAATGAAATCCTTTACCTTTGACCTTTTTATTTTTTAAATAATACAAACATCATGTAGAGAAAAAGTTTAATGGTAATGGATATGTTGCACATAATTTTGTAACTGACAAATCTGCTGCCGTTAACATCTTAAGCCCTAAACACACTGCACGATTTTTGGCTGTCCCAGACGAAAGATTGGCATCGTGAAACAATCGTGGCCAATCAGAAATCGCCGCGATTGCTTCACGATGCCAATCTTTCGTCTGCAACAGCCAAAAATCATGCAGTGTATCTCAGGCTTTAGCATGGAACAAGTTAATCCGTAACACTGAATCATGACAAAGGATAATGTGTTTGGCCGGAGCATTTGAGTACAGATTGTTTTGTAAATGAAGCACAGTGTAATAGAGAGTTTGCAAAATAACTGCCATTGAAAGAGGAAAAAGCCAACAGTACTGGATCTGACAACAGCTGCATCACAAACCATAAGTAAACAACTCCACCATGCTGTAAATGACGGTTTCATATGGATGTTTTCACAAAATCTGATGTGGTTACACACCACCACACCTATTTGTTATCCTATAAATAATGTGATGTTCTCATTTACAACAGCAAGGAAAAATTTCAAGTGAAAATAAGCATATTTATTTACATTATAATTTTGAAGTAAGGTTGTGCACACATTATTTTTGGTGTCCTCTACATCTGTTTTGTGTTATTAACGTTTAAATTAATGTTTAATTAATTCATGTTAATTTTAACAACAATTCATTATGCTAAACATCGGAAACAAATATAGCTAAAATCAGCTAAAATAAAATGTTCTCCTTTTAGAATGTAAATAATTTTTTTTTTTTTTTTCAGCTCACCTGGACTGCTGGATTGAACCTCACAGTATGAATATTCTTACACACCAGGAGTCAGTGAAGAGTGTCTGGTTGAATAGTGGTCGGCTCTAACTGCAATACAGCTCTTTATTGAGGAACTAAGTCCCTCCCAACCAAATCTTATAGGTGAGTTTGCTAGAAACAACACTTCTTCATGTTGTATGTGCGTGCTTTCCGAAATGTGCTTATGACGCCCACATGACCAGGAAAGCATATAATGTACAACAACTGAACTGTGAACAAACTGAAGTAATTTTACCTCTCAAAGAACTGCCGTATAAGATAAAAAAAAAAAAAAAAAATATATATATATATATATATATATATATATATATATATATATATATATATATATATATATATATATATATATATATATTTTTTTTTTTTTTTTTTTTTTTTAATCTAGGTTAATATGTACATTATAAACTTATATATTCCCAGAAAATTGATTATACTTCATTGAGCTCCTCAGTGAAGTTATGAAACGAAATATTTTTCAATTTTAGATGGTTTTATTGAAGGTGAAGGTGGCCCATTTGTACAGATTAAGTAAACTGAAATGTCCAGGCTGACAGATGAACAGAGAATACAACAGTTATTATTTTGGTAATCAGAACTCTTTTTGAGTGTACAGTAATAATCTCCTGTGTGTCCAACTTTTCTTTTAATGGACAAAGAAATTCAAACTTGCATGAAGATTTCTCAAAAGGACAATCATTTAAAATCATTGAAAGTATTGGAGCCATATGCTTACTAATAATTGTGTTGTATACCCTTTTATGCGTGATGCGTTTTATTTTTAATCTTTAATTTGTAAACCTTTTGTTTTAGCAGGAAAAGCTATTAACGTGTGAAATATGTTGAGTTTGGTTTCATACGAATGGTCACGATAAATGCAACAATTCTGTGTGAATTATATGTCGATTTTCAGCTTTATACGAATGATGATCATTCTTTTATGAGAAGTTATTAAAACTCCAAAGACATTCCCTACATGGAAGATCACGGATTAAGTTAACTTTTGTGTCCAAAAGTATGGGCGGGGCTCCACCTGCAGCACAAGTAAACAAACAAAGCTTTGTTTCTGGCAAAATCCTTTAAGCAGTAAAGATAAAACAAATCTCTGCTTTGTGATTTTCTCAGGTTGCGATCTAAAAGTTTAGTAACGAGTATTAAACTTTTGGGACTTCAGTCCAACTCAGTAAATCTTATCCTTTGAAATATATGCGTGTATGTGTTCGGTAGGTTAGTTTAATGTATTAGAATAGCTCAAATAAATTGTTTTATTATAAAGAATCATTTTCTTGTGTTGTGTATTTTAAAATTAAACATTTGCCCAGATCTGAATATCTAGCTCATAGCTTAATAAATTATCACTAACAGTTATTATGACCTTTTGCCAGGGCATAATATAAATATACAAATTGTTAAGATACAGTAAATTCTACTAGACGCTGGACGAATAGTTGATAAAGTGTAAGCTTAAAATTTATAATCAATTTAATCACATCAACCTGAATCTTTACGATTCGATTCCCTAAGAATTTGAGTTAATTTCTTACAACTATGATAATGATAACAGTTTTGGATGAAAAATTATTCCTCGTGCCTCCTACAAGAGACTAAAGTATATGTATCTCATGGTACACGTTGCCTGTTTTAGGATTAAGAACACTGCATAGTTGTGATTTTATGACAAGCGCAGTGCACGTCTCTCTCTGGCTCAGCACTAGCCAATGCGCGAAACCACAGTTTGAATTTGGCAGCTATGCGACGTCACCGAATGTTCTAAATCCCATATGTGGGACCGTACTCCCAGGGGCACGTAAATAAAAATCCCATATGTGGGACCGTACCGCTCAAAAGGTTAAAGAGATGGGTTTTTAATCTAGATTTAAACAGACAAGGGTGTGTCTGCCTCCCGAACAGTGTTAGGTAGATTATTCCAGAGTTTGGGCGCTATATAGGAAAAGGATGGTTGGTTTCGATATTCTAGGTATTAACAAATTGCCAGAGTTTTCGTAATGATATAATCTATCATCCCAGGCAAGGATGAAAATACACATTCAAATATATAAAGTCAGTAATCATAACTTCAGTCAGTTAAAACATCATAATCATGATTTCTAAAGTTTACAATTAAGTTTTGCAAGCACCCAAATACAGGTACAAGCAGTGATGTGCATACGAGGATTTAAGTCTTGAAGATGTAAAGTGAATAAATTAGTTGTCATCAACGCAGAAACCATAATCCACTTACTATACATAATCCATTGCGATTTATTTGTTATTAAATAAATTTACGTTTCACCCTCATTCAGGTCCTCGGTTTGCCCGCGTTATATAGCATTAGCACAGAATCAGTTGTCCAAAAGAACTAGTTCAGACGTGCTGTGTCAGTCATAGTAGGCAGTCACTGTTCGCTGAATCACGAATGCGCATAGTCATCAGCTCATCAGTTCTCTAATCGGACGTGTCCGAAAGAAACGGTTCTGGGTTCAGTGTATGGTGATCCAAAAACCGCTGCAACCGGTTCTTGACTTGAGAACGAGAACATCACTAGTTTTGAGAACACAGCAGACGTGGAGGACTATAATGCGTACTGAGGTGTTAACCATTCAGGGCTTTATAAGAAATTAGCAAGATTTTAAAATGTATACAGTGTTTAATAGGGAGCCAGTGCAGTGTTGACAGAACTGCGCTAATGTGGTCATACTTCCTGGTTCTTGTAAGAACTCTAGCTGTTGAATTTTGAACCAGCTGAAGTTTGTTTATTAAAGGGTTACTCCACCCCAAAATGAAAATTTTGTCATTAATAACATACCCCCATGTCGTTCCAAACCCGTATAAAAGCTTTGTACGCCTTCAGAACACAATTTAAAATAATATAGATGAAAACCGGGAGGCTTGTGACTGTCCCATTAACTGCCAAGTAACTCTCACTGTTAAGACACAGGAAAGTATGAAAAGCATCAACAGGATAGTCCATCTGCTATCAGTGGTTCAATCTGAATTTTATGATGCAATGAGAATACTTTTTGTACACAAAGAAAATAAAAAACTTTTTTTTTAACAATTCGTCTCCTCTATGTCTCTCTGCGTCAGCGTAGCGCTATTTTAGAGATTATCCACTGGACGCAAACTGTGTACACTCTTCTGTATCAGCCACAACACAAGGATGCACTATTTTCATTCAAATCAAAGTGTAAATAACGTAGAATAGCGCATCCTTGTGTTGCGATACAGAAGAGCGTACGCAGTTTGCGTCCAGAGGATAATCCCGAAGCTTTTACGGGTTTGGAACGACATGGGTGTAAGTGATTAATGACAAAGTTTTCATTTTGGGGTGGAATAACCCTTTAAGCATGCACAAAAATCACCCAATAAAGCATTACAATAATCTAGCCTTGAGGTCATGAACACACAAATTAACGTTTCTGCATTTGACATAGATATCTATTGGTATAATATACATCACATGACTAAACATATCATCGTCATTGTTTTCAAAAGCCTCCATTTTCACAGTGCAAACTACAACATGGAGATGGCGTATTCAAATTGATCCACTTTGGAGAGCATTTTCAAAAAGCTTTGTTTTCATAAAAAAAAACACAATCTCGGTGTGGACAGAAGGCCAAAATGGAGAGAAAAAGATACTACAGATTAGTATGGACAAGGTCTTCACATGTTCAGTGAAATCTGACTCCTGCTGTTCTGTGCTGCAGCTTTGCAGCATGTGCTGGATGGAGCAGTGCTGACACTTTCAGTATATAAATGTTGTGTCTGTTGTCCAACTCAACTAAATGGCTTCTTTTTCTATAAAAAAAGCAAAAATGACCGTGGAGGCGGTACCACGGTGGGCAAGTAAATGGTGTACAGCTGAATACCGGGTAATACTGGTAACACCAACTACCACAGCAAGCCTGTACAGAAAAAAAAGTATGCCAACACTTTTCATACTTCTAAACAAAAATCAATAATTTTGAAAGATTCTTAACAGGTGCACCCGGGAGCAGTTTTGGGGGTAATGCATTACAAGTAGCGCAAGTTACGTAATCAGATTACTTTTTTTCAAGTAACAAGTAAAGTAACACATTACTTTTGAATTTACAAGAAAATATCTGAGTTACTTTTTCAAATAAGTAATGCAAGTTACTTTGTTTTCCCATTTATTGACTGACAAGTCTCCTGTCCCCATGTTGAGAGAAATCAGGAGAAAATGCAGGCACTGTGTAAACATGATGCTTACTGTAGTTCTAGACTAAATTACTCACCTCACTTGCACAAAAACAGATACAGTATTGCTCAAAATGAATAAAAACTGAAGTGCAAACTCAGAATATTATGCAAAGCTGCAATAATTAAATGTTAGCAAAAATCCTTTATGTATTTAACTCAGTGGTGGGCCGTCAGGGGAAGCAGGGCCTTCTCTGCTGGACCTATAAAAAATAAAATTGTGTTAAAAATGTTTTTATTGATTATTTAGGTATCATTTTCATTTGTGTAATGTCTACTAAATTGCCTATGATTAGATTAGTTTAGTTGAGGTTGAACTGGAAATAAAAAAAGTCAAAGGCCAGCACTACAGATAGTGCTACCCTTTTGTTGAAAGGTGTCATCAGAATCATCAGCCAATCAAATTTTGACGTTCAATGACTGGGTCTAGCTACCTGCCCAGTGCTACCCCCAGCGTTAGACCGCCCCTTTAGTCAGGGATTTCAAAGATAGCTACGAAAGTGAAAGTAAACAAAAAGAAAATGACAGCTGCAGTCATTGGGGCCTACACCAGATCTTGTTGCCGATCTACAAAAAAACGCCTTTTTCAAGGCAATAACTGAGAAAGGAAGACCTACACCCAAAACTGAATTCGCTAACAAAGGCCAGCAAAGTTTTTATGCGCCATTTCCAGTGCTATGAGTGGCTAACAGCTAGCACCGAGCACAAGTTTTTTTGTTGGCTGTTTACTTTTAATACGAGTAAAGGGACATGGAATGATAGACCCAGTGACAGGAGAGTGCGTTATTATTTGATGAGTATTGTATCATGCACATTGTTATGGAGGTGTACGTGGTGCGTTGATAATACTGTGGTGTAGTCTGTGGATGTCCAGCATTTGTACAGTTTTGCTGCTTTGGTTGCGTCGTCATTTTAGAGTGACGTAAATGTGCATAGTGAACTGTGTATTGGCGGATTAATTTTACTGACCATAATGTAGGGAAATTTACTCTGCATTTAACCCACACTAATCTAGCCTACTGTTGAAATTGTTGATCAGCCGTCATTGTTGTTGAGAGCCTGTGTGGCATAATATGTGCATTATGCATACGGCTGTGTTAGCTGTAACAGAGATGTGTAAGATGTGTTCATGTAGTTTACAGTTGCTTACTGAAGGCCCTGACTGAAACCCCACGGTATGCCACTGATTTCATTCCATTATATTTACCAGTGTCTTTGCTGCTGACCTAATTCAACCATGCTAACAAGCAAAAATTACTTTAGATAAACTAACATTTGTGTTTCTTTTTTTATTGCTGAAGAGTGTTAACCTTTCTTCTCCTGGGTTCTACCGTACAGACTTGCATTTACATGCATTTCCATTTCCTTCAGCCTACATACATAGCATGATGGGTTTTTATAATAAATACTTTGCATATTCATTACACTTTTGGTGTGAAAGGGCTTTTACATTTTCCAAAAATTGTACTTTTTATATTAAAAACAAACAAGCAAGCCTTGCCCAGATTCAAAAAGTAATGCAAATGCAATGCAAAAGGCAACACATTACTTTCGATAAAAATTAACTAAGTAACGTAATTAGTTACTTTTTTAGGGAGTATCGCAATATTGTAATGCATTACTTTGAAAAGTAACTTTCCCCAACACTGTCAGGGAGTGTACATATCCATCTAAACATTGCATATTTATATAATTAGAAGAATGAAATAGGAATTAGGAAGTTGATGCTCACTGACAATCATACAACAGGTAAAAACAGATCATTACATACAATAATTATAAAGGCTGAACTGTAAATGTATAATTTGCTCTTCAGGAAAGCATACTGAAATTAATGAATGTATGAAAGAATAAAAAAAATAACAACAGATTATAGATTGACTCGTTATTTGTGATTACACAACAAAATGTTCTTTCCTTTTACTTACTGTAAAATGTACAGTGTACTACATTAAATTATAGGGTAATTATGAACTAATCAAGTAAGTTCAACAGCACCTGTAAATTATTATTATTTTTTTTTTTGCTCTTGACTATCAGGGTTCTGTCATTTCAATCTAGTTTATTCGTGCTTTTGTGACAGAGCCCTGACCTGAGGTTGCGTTAGACTTTAATTTTGTCCGTCATTTTGACAGACAGGGTCATACAAATTCTGTCATAATCTATTATTATCCGTCATTTTCATATTTTAATTATAATAACCCATTTAACTGCTTTTATTTTAGTTCACGTTTTCATTTTTTAATAATGAACCTAAAGGACGAGCATATAGGCATTTATTTATGAAGAGAACAGATGAACAGAGACTGCTTCACTTTTCATGTTTAACACCGCAGTGACAACGGACGACACTAAAAACAACAAAATATGCTAGTGCTGGGTAAAAAAAAAAAAGATTTCTCTGTTTTAATAGATTCTTATTTTTTATTCTTATTCTTATTCTTAACTCCCAATTGATGCCGTTTTCATCTGATGAATGCACAGTAGGCTAAGCTTTGTTATGATATGAAATACAGTCTCAGATTTCAAATTCTGTCCATTTTATAAGGAAATTCAAGCAACAAATACCGTTTTGGCGCTCTTTAATGTGGTGTGATAGATCGCTGTAGACACCTCAGATCAAGTGATTCGCTTTATTAATACTTTATTAATACTCACCTGTGTGTAATAAAAGGCATAGCAAAATACTTTTATTATTGTTCTGGAGACGATCGAGCGCTCTGCTGCCTCACTGAAGCGCACTCGCCACCAACTGGACAGGGCTGGGAATTACAGTTATAAATTACAATAGATCACCCTCAGTGTAATCTGCCAAAGTAACGGACGGCCTTCAGATTTTTCCATCACTGCTAAAAAAATTCCATCAATGACGGAGAATTTTCGGTTAACACGACCTCTGGCCCTGACACTCCTGTCATGTCTTGTTGGACAACAACAGGAGTGAGGCACTAAATGATCTGTACCAGCACACCAGTGAGCAGCAGACAGCCCACCCAGATGCTTTTCTCATCTTGGCTGGGGATTTCAACCACGCAGACTTAAAGAGTGTGTTTCCAAAAATACACCAATTCATAGACATCCCAACAAGGGGAAAAAACACTCTGGACTTTGTTTACACCACCCAGAGAGGAGCTTACAAGGCCCTCCCCCTCCCCCACCTCGGAGCCTCAGACCACATCACTGTCATGCTAATGCCTGCACACAGACCGCTCGTTAAAGTCATCAAACCAATACACAAACAGATACAAGTGTGGCCGGAAGGGTCGTCAGAGGCACTTCAAGACTGTTTTGACACCACTGACTGGAATATGTTTAAACAGGCTGCCACATACAACAACACTACTGACCTCCAAGAGTACTCAGAGACTGTCACTGCCTACATCACCAAGTGCATTGATGATGTAACGGTCACAAAGTCCATCACTGTCCGGGCCAACCAGAAGCCGTGAATGACAGGGGAGGTCTACAGACTTCTGAAGGCTCGGAACGCTGCCTTTAGAGCTGGGGATGAGGAGGGCCTGAAGACAGCTAGGGCCAACCTTTCCCGCGGCATCAGAGAGGCCAAGAGACAGTACTCCAGGAGGATAGCTCATCGTTTCAGCGACAGCAGAGACACTCGGAGCCTGTGGCAGGGGATACAGACCATTACGGACTACAAGCCCCCACCACAGACCTGTGACAGCACCATCCCCCTGCTGAACGAGCTGAATGCCTTCTTTGCTCGCTTTGAGGCACAAAACAGCACCACTGCACAGAAGACTCCACCTCCTCCCGACAACCAGGCGATGACGCTGTCCCTTGACAGTGTGAGGAGATCCCTCAGCAGAATCAATGCACGCAAAGCTCCGGGTCCTGACAACATTCCTGGGCGTGTACTGAGAGACTGTGCAGTGGAACTCACTGATGTCTTCACAGACATTTTCAACATCTCGCTAAATCAGGCCGTTGTCCCCTCATGCTTCAAAGCTACCACCATCATTCTAGTCCCGAAGAAGTCATCTCCATCCTGCTTCAATGACTACCGTCCAATAGCACTCACTCCCATCCTCATGAAGTGCTTTGAACGGCTAGTCATGCACCACATCAAGTCTGTCCTCCCCCCTCCCTGGACCCCTTCCAGTTTGCATATAGGTCCAACCGCTCGACCAATGATGCCATCGCCACTGCCCTCCACCCAGCCCTCACACATCTGGACAAAAAAGACTCGTATGTCAGGATGCTGTTCATAGACTTCAGTTCAGCATTCAACACAATCATCCCTCAACAGCTCACTCACAAACTGGTCCAGCTGGGGCTCAACACCTCTCTGTGCAACTGGCTGCTGGACTTCCTGACCGGGAGACCTCAGGCAGTACGTGTCGGCATTAACACATCCAGCACCATCACACTGAACACTGGGGCCCCCCAAGGATGTGTGCTGAGTCCCCTCCTCTTCACTCTGCTGACCCACGACTGCACACCGTCTCACAACTCCAACCTTTTAATTAAGTTTGCGGATGACACGACTGTGGTGGGTCTCATTAGCAACAGAGATGAGACAAACTACAGGAGCGAGGTGAGCCGCCTGGCCGGGTGGTGCAGTGACAACAATCTCTCTCTGAATGTGGAGAAGACGAAGGAGATTGTTGTTGACTTCAGGAGAGTACACACTCAGCATGCCCCTCTGACCATCAACGGTGCGACTGTGGAGAGAGTGAGCAGCACCAAGTTCCTGGGTGTGCACATCACAGAGGATCTCTCCTGGACTAAAAACACTGTAGCACTGGCCAAGAAAGCACAGCAGCGTCTCTACTTCCTCCGCAGACTTAGAAGAGCTATAGCCCCGGCCCCCATCATGTGCACCTTCTACAGAGGCACCATCGAGAGCATCTTAACTAGCCGCATCACTGTGTGGTATGGCGCTTGCAACGCATCCTGCCACAAGTCACTTCAACGCATAGTGAGAGCAGCTGAGAAGATTGTTGGTGTCTCTCTCCCCTCCCTCTAGGACATCTACAGCACCCGTCTCACCCGCAAAGCCCTCCACATTGCAGGTGATCCCACCCACCCGACACACAGCTTCTTCAGTCTGCTGCCATCAGGGAGGAGACTGAGGAGTCTCCAGGCGAGGACCAGCAGACTGAAGGACAGCTTCATACATCAGGCTGTCAGGAAGCTGAACTCCCTCCCGTCCTTGCCCCCCCTCTCCTCTTTTACCCCACGCAACACTGAACACTGATACTGCGTGAACGTCTACTGTCAGTGTTTAATGTTTACTGTATGCACCAAGGGTCTGAGAGTAACGCAATTTCAATTCTCTGTATGTATGTGCCGTACATGTGGAAGAATTGACAATAAAGCAGACTTGACTTGACTCTCTTTCGACATTAAAGTCTAAAATCACTGTATTCAGCACAAACTAGGCTACAATAATATGTTAGCAGCATGTATGTACGTGACTGTGTTTTTGAGAAAACAATGTTTATGCGTAGTTAGTGAAAAACTAAAAATTTTAAATAACTGAAATAAAGCACATACAGAATATTTGTTCACAAGACTTTTGAGCCTAGAACACCCCCCCCCCCCCCCAATGACCTAAACTAAACTAAATGACCCTCGGTACCAGGCCTGGCTGACCAGTGGACTATCTCCACGAGTATAACACACATAACACACACATAGAGACATTTTCTTTATTTAGACCATAATTAATCAGTTACAAATGTATCTGGTATATGCATGTGTTGTTTGTATGTTTCCTTATTATATTAGCCTAGTGACCACTCGTTATTTGTATTAGTAAGCTCTAAACACTCATATTCAGGTGTATGAATGTATCTCTGGTTTAATATCTGCTAGATGTCTCTTTCTTGATATCAAAATGATCTGCTCTTTATTTCCCAAACAATGATGTACACTGTGACCTCGTGAAATGCATCATACTATTCTTACGGTACTGTGGGAAGAATTACACCGATCGAGCAGAACCATCATAAAACATGCAAATGAGGTGTCAAGTGAGACAAAGAAACACTTTCCCACTGAAACTATATGCCTTGTTACTGGTCGAACTGACCAAAATTGGGTGTAACAGGATCCAGATAAAACTTCTCCCACACCCAAAAAGCGCATTCTTCTCTTTACCTTCGGTGCCCTGGAGACACACATCACCGTGGAAACCTCGCGACTCCCCTTTTGGGGGGAGTTTGAGCTTCTGGTTGTAACAGGTTGTGTTTAGCTGATGTGCAAATCCTGCCATTATGCTCTCTCTTGCGCGCGAGCGCTCTCTCTCCATGCCTTCCTACCGTTGGCATCTATGTTTAATGTGTGTATGTTTGTGTTTAGTTCAATGTTACATGGTCCCCTGTAGTGTAGTTCAATAAACATCCATATGTATTCACACTCACAGAAACGAGGTCACTTTAACGTTCCGGTTTTGTTACATGCTAATGAGCGATGTATTAGTAAGAAAATAATTTTTCGTGACCAGAGAAATAATTTTCCTTAGAGTCAATAGACGATTAAAACTGTCCGTACTGCGGACGAACAAATAATTTTATTGTACTATTAATGCTAGTTAATTCCTGAAGATGAATATATAACTCATAACAACCTGTTATGATTATGTTCATCTCACTTTGAGCTAATTTGCTACAGTATGGTGGAGATGCTGGGGAACGTTTTAAACCTGGTTCTGTGAGCAGACTCCGTAAAAATTATGTGTTTCTTATGTGTGTTTATTCAAACTATGCAACTACATCTTTTTATGAATGAATGTGTAGGCTATACACACCCACTTTCCGTGCCTTAACAGTTCTCGAGTTTCTCACTGAGAAACCATCCACTGTTAATGACTTAAGTTAACTGCAGTTTATAAATATGACCCTATAAAACAACCAAACCTTTTATAGCGTGTCTTAATGCTATTTTATCCGCCTTAAACTGAGCGAAGAAAACCTCTTTTAGCGCAAAGAAGATAGCGAGCGATGCTTCTCGCTTATCTTAAAATTAAGGCCTTATAATGTATAGCTAGATTTATGCCATTGGTGTTCCATTGCCATACAACTAGACTATTACTCCCGTGGGTTTAATCATTAGCGTAGCTAACTAATGCATGCCCCCTCGCCCGATCACGGAGCAAAATTAATCTTAGAATACTGCAGGTCAGTATCAGATTAATGATAACTGGGAGTCAAAATCTTGATCAAGTAATTGTTGCAACAATCGCATAATATTTTTATTTTAAGGTTAACTGATCTTGCGTGAAAAATCTTCACTTTCAGTTTTGAACAGCATAAGCCCTATATCTGACTAGTACATCTCAGATCGGCAGCGCATAGAGTTTTAGATTAAATCTATTTAATATTGGGTGAAGAAAATCCCCACTTTCGTTTTTTTGTTTTAAACCACGTAAGTCTCTCCTGAACAGATAAAATCTCTTCAGGATAGCGGCTTCAGTTTTAGCTGTGTGATGAGAAGGAAAAAAAAAAATTTCACTACAGTATTTGGTACTTCATCTGTTTATTGTTGTGTATCATTGCATTCATATTAATGCATTGATGTGATGCAATTGATTTAATGGTGTAATGCTTTAAGAGTTTTATTAATCAAAATACAAATGAATCAAGTGTAATCAATGTGAAAATAGCCATTTATGTATCAAGTTATGCTACTATTATAAAATTGTATCTGCCTTCATGTGTAGAGGCCTGCAGAAGAATGGAATGTGCAGACGTATGGTGTAAGGTAAAGCTGCACATCCTGTTTTGACATGATAGGGTCTCTTCCTTTAACGTAACATAAATTGGGGCCTATTGTCTGCTCTAGGAAACAGATGGAGACTGTTAAGCAATAACGGTATAGGAAATGTATAGACAGATGGAGACTGTTTCCTAACAACAATAACGGTATAGGAAATGTATAGAACACGCCTTAGGGGCAGAACCCGTATTTAAGCATGAATGAACAGACAGTCGGGAGATTTCGCTGCAGCGTCTCTCGGTTTTATTGTCTCTGATAATAAAATCTAAATTCTGGCATCAAAACCCCAAGACTCTGAAAATGATTCCTCATAGCACTGGCAGAAGCCACCACATGCTTTGCATTGCTTAGTCTGTGGAGTGAACGCGCTGTGTAAGTTATGAATGAAGTGTGAACGACAGGTCACGTCTGGCTGAATGCGAGATTCCCATTCATGTTTACATCCGTTTCACGTGCTTTGCGCACACTGGCTGTTAAGCGTGCATCGGTCTCTTAGCAACATCTGACCCCGGAAAGCGATAGCAAGCCCTTTCCGGTTCAAACTCGAGACAGCGCACACGTCACAGACTAATGTAAACAGACCACTGCATGTAGCCGAAGCTACAATGCTAACGACCCTACATGGATAGAAGCTAAAGCCCCTTACCTCAGCTTTTAGCTGTTAGCATCCCAATAACACTTAGAGACAGTGTGTGTAAAGTGTAACAGTTCCCTTCCTCCCTCTACAGTTTCGTTCTGTACCACCTTCTGCTTGGCTATCGATTACATTGGTCTCCCCCACATGCTTTGGTTTATTTGTGTATTTTGTTTTACTGTTATTTGCAGCAATTATTTATTTACTTTATTTGGGCTTATTTTATTTCATCTACTCCGGTCTGTAGTTAAGTCTAGTTACACCTATTGAGCAAAACTGAATTTACTTTGATTTTAAATCTATTTAAAACAATTTTACATTTACTTTCCTAAGCAATTAGGACATTTTAACTTTGTTTCTAATTTTCAATTTTATTTTGTTACCCTTTTCCTCTCCTTCCCCTATAGGCATAGGTAATGCTAGCCACTGCGGTGCACAATGAGCCCTCAAATATATTAGTGGCCCACCGTCACACGTCTGATTCCCTTGCTCATTGGCATCAAGCTGCTTCATGTATCCTAGACGCTTAATCTTTCTGGTGTCCCCTCTCAATGTTCCCTGTTAGGTAGCACGCCCCCGGGTGCTTGGGCAGTGAGCTGACGAGTCATCCATGGGAATTTTCGGTGACTGGACTCGTCTGCCTGACCTACCCGACATGTACTGGGGGGGGGGCACCTCGGATACCTCTGACCCTGTACTCCGGGAGGCAACACGCAGCACGACATCAGCAGTGGAGTACCTCAAGTGTTGTATCGACCATACTGACTGACACATAAGGGCAATTTTGGTTAAGTACCCTGTGAAGTTACACAGGTGTCCACCCTCTTGAGAGGAGTGAACTCATCCATAGCTCGAGGCCCAAAAAGGGTTTTTTATAACTTGGGACCCATATGCGAAACCCAATTTTGGCTGTGTCAGCTAGTCGTTGGCCCTTCCTCACTTGAGTGACGCAACATTGTGCCAAAAGTCATTGCTGTTTGAGTGGTTGCCACCGGATGCCATGGGTGCGAGTGATCAGGAGCCCCTGCAGTTGCATGCTCGGGAGAGTCAAGGGAGATGGCCCAACCATTAGGGTTCACCCTGGTGACCACAGCTCACCACCAAGCCTAACAACACCAAAGATATAGCCATTCACTCAATATGAAACTTGAAGAGGACTAGAGAGCCTCTCTGCTTTAGCGTGCTTGGTCTGTCCAGCTATCTCTCTCATCACCTCCCTAGGCAGTACAACCCTGGAGAGCCCCGCTCTGCAGTCCTTGTCACAGCACCTAGAGGTGGTAGTAAGCCCTTGATTTCCCACTATCCCTTTCTAGGTTTGAACTTTGATTTGTTTTATTAATTTTGGTTCTGTTTGTTTTGGTTGTTTTTGGAGACCTGGAGACCTAACCTGTTTGAACCATCAGAAAATACTTGGTAATAACGTTGATAAACCAAATAGCCTAAGTCATTAAATGACCCCCTAGGTTATCACCCATCAACAGTGTTACTCATAGTTTTCGGGTGCTCACTCACACCAATTATCACTTAAGCAGAAGCAATACAACTGACAACCTAAATACGGCAGAAGGCCACCACACTTGCCTGCCTGCAAAACATGAACTATTATGCTTGAACTCTGCCCAATGTGACCACATGAAACAGACTGCTCTGATCTGCTCAGGATCACCTCCAGCTTTAAGGCACACAACATCCTGTACCAGCAGTCTGAAACTGTCAAAGCAGATTACAAAAACTACAAAAAGCCTGCTACAGCCAGCTCTGAGTGTATGGCAGACGACAGAACAGGCCAAAATACACACACGGTCAACTCCCCTGCACCTGACCATCAGCTCCATGAGACCATACACCCTGTGTACACAACCCAATTGAACACAGGCTCTCTTTTCACCAACATGGACATGCCGTATGGTTTTGAGCCCAATGGACTTTAAGCATTCATAGAATTGGGCTCAAGTGCGGGAACGTTTACATTTCCAGCCAGCCAACTCATCTGAAGTGCACTGCCAGGTCACAAAGATTAGGCCTGACATCTCAGCTGGTCGTGAGAGCTCAGTCTCAAGGTCAGACCAGCCCACGACCCAGACTTACATCTTGAAAGGCACATCACTGTGATAGATGCTTCATCAGAAAGTCAACACAATTCCCAACCAGCAGGAACAGCATAGCAGTGATGGTGCCTGTCCCAAGCACCAGATAAATCACTAAGCAACAAACCTGAAATCTCACCAGCAGAAACCCTCTTGACACGTCCCAGCTCTTCTCAGAGCTGAACAGTGTGGCTGCATCTGAGACAGTAGAGATCTTGAGTATTCTAAAGAAACTCATTCAGAGGAGGCCCCGAAAAGAAGGCAAAATGGACAGTACAGACTCCTTATATGTGTGAGAACTGGAATGGATGACCGCCCAAAACGCCCGCCAGCTGAACACTCACCCAGATCTCTGCTAACCAGCCACATCACCAAGTAATGGCATCACCCAGCCACTTCAGCTGATGGCTGCACATCCAGGATGATCCAACACCTGTCAGCATACCGGTCACCACACAAACCCGGTACCAGGACTCCTGAGGAACCCAATCGAAAAGGGGGGAAACCAGGAAACAGCATGTTGGAAAACAAGGCGAGACTTAGAGCTCTGGTGACACTGGAGTAAATTCAACTTTTATGTCACTTCCAACTCTTTGGCAGACCCCAAGCTGATGCTCAGAAACAGAACTGAACTCTTAAGCCCCTCAGTGATAAAGAGCTGCTGGGTCACATTGACCCTTTTGCTGAAATTGAGACGGCCGAAACTCCGGGCTGAAGTGCGAGAACCCCTGCCACTCCAGTCAGACAGGTCACCCAGACAGACTGTCAGGTCACCGAGGTCACGGGAAAATCCCACAGCCAGTCAGGTCACTGAGGTCAAGGGAAAATCCCACAGCCAGCCATGAGGTCATGGCCTGAAGCCTCACACACTTCAAAGCACTCACCGAGCACACACCAGACCTGCCTTCACAAGCAAGTGCACAAGTTTCCCTATGAGACCTTGCAAACCCCTGGGGAAGCCCTGTAAAGTGCAAGAACGTCCGGCCAGACCATACCAGACGTTTATAAAATATGAGACTGCAGTACCAGCATACACAAAAGGGGAACTGACAGCGACAGTGTGACACACAGACAGTGTGGCCAAACCCTCAAGCACACACCTTCAAGGGAATGGAGGGAACCTGGCCCCACTCTGAGCCACACCCCCTTTTCTAAGAGACGTCCTGCACCTGCCGACAACTGCCAGTGCCAAAGCTGCTCTTCACAAGAAGCAACGATGCAGAGCTAGTGGTAACTATGTGGACTCACTGAAGACCACATTACATCATCAAACTCAAATGGCATCTGCACTCTACACCATGCCTGATTTACTCTCATCCCAAGGAGTTTCATCCGACACCTGGATTCACCAACTACTGCCTTAGTCCTGGTCTACACCAAAAACATGGCCAGAACTAAAGGGGGGTTGCCCACTTCAGCAGAACACTGCTCCCACCGGAGCACTAACTACTCAGATGACAAAAGAGCCCTGCTTTGCACTTCACAAACCATCCAGCGATTCTCCAGTCACAATGGAACATGGAAAGTGATCACAGAGATGTGCCGCCAACCTGTATTGGCCCTCAACAGCCAAAGCATCCATTCAGAGGACCGACACACCCAAAGCCACATGATCAATGGCCTTTTAAGGATGCAATGTTGAGGCACGGTGTGCCCAGAGCGGGTGTTTTGTGGGTTAACAACAAATCTCTCCCACAGCAACACTTCAAGCTGGAATCCCAGTCATTACAGTACAAGTGACAGACATCCTGATCACCCTTTAAATCGCATCGGCTCACAAGAACTGCATCAAAGAACTCCTCAGTTACACAGACTCAAATTATGCCAAGCTCAGCTTCACACGCCACCTCCTTGGCTAGGAAAAATATGAGTTTGCCACAATAAACAAGAAGCCAGTCAAGCACGTTCAACGACATCACAAGTGCATTGCATGGTGAGCTATGGTCTCAACCAAGACCCACCCATCCGTGACATGGCAGCCGTAACCAGCAGGAGACCAACTTTCAACACCATGTTACCCACCTCGCAGCCCTGGCACTAACCTAATATCTATCCATGGATGGCATTGCCTAAATGCAAACCTCTGACTGATCAATAACGCTTATTCTTTGCCACCTCCCTGACCCCTCCATCCACCCTATCACATCGGCTCAACTGGCTGCTGCTCCAGCCCTCAAACTGCTGCATGACATCAAACACATGCTGCGTGTGCTGAGCAACATTCTATAATATGTCCCCGATGACCACACTACGCCAAAGCTTGTGGTGCCACAGTGACAAAGTGGGGTCAGGTTAATGTATGCCCACAACGCACCATGTGCTGGACCCCACAGTACACAGGCAGGGGCAAGGATCTATGTGCAGGGATTTTATGGAAAAAAAAAAATAGAACAAACAATAAGCCAAAAACCAAAGGGAACAAAGAACAGAATGACAGAAAACCATTACATTCAACAACGCACAAGGAACTGAAGAAACACTAGAGCTATCTATCTATCTATATGTGTGTATATATATATATATATATATATATATATATATATATATATATATATATATATATATACTGAACAAAATTATAAACGCAACACTTTTGTTTTTGCCCCCATTTTTCATGAGCTGAACTCAAAGGTCTAAGACTTTTTCTATGTACACAAAAGGCCTATTTCTCTCAAATATTGTTCACAAATCTGTCTAAATCTGTGTTAGTGAGCACTTCTCCTTTGCCAAAATAATCCATCCACCTCACAGGTGTAGCATATCAAGATGCTGATTAGACCATTTGCCTCACGCAGTGCAACACATCTCCTTCGCATAGACATTTACATTTATGCATTTAGCAGACGCTTTTATCCAAAGCGACTTACATTGCATTCAAGTTACAGTTTTTAAATTTTATCAGCTCTTGCTTTCCCTGGGAATCGAACCCATGACCTTGGCGTTGCTAGTGCCATGCGCTACCATTTGAGCTACAGGAAAGCCTGGAAATTGCTGGATATTGGCAGGAACTGGAACACGCTGTCGTATACGCCGATCCAGAGCATCCCAAACATGCTCAATGGGTGACATTGTAACACCTGATTTTAAAATAATGTTTTTGATGCTACATAATCAAGGGACCAGAGACTTTCTCACTTCAATGAGCCATGTGTATTACACCACCAATCAACATACAGCCAATAACTTACAATGTACATATAATTACGCAGATGTATGAAAAAAACCAAACAGCTCAGTTCAGACTTTTGTAACCGTGTCTTTGATTGCTCAAGGTTCAGTCTTAAGTGACGTAGAACAAGATGAAATAGTACTTAAGCGCCTTGTTGATGAGGCCTCCTCTGCCAGCAACTGAGCTTCCCAATAACTGTCCGTAATGTGAACTGTAGTTTATATAATGAATCATAGATGGCAAAAAGATGTTGTAGACAAACGAAGATAGTTAATCCCATTTTCTGATCAAGGTCCTATCAATAGCTCAGCTTCCAGCTCATGCCTGCATGTTGAACCCTCTGCATCAAACAAACAGATAAACTTAGTGCCACCTTTAACACATTTACTCATCCCATTTTTACATAAATATTACCCAACATCATATATCCAAATAAAGTACTAACAAGAGCACTTACATTTGAGTTAAAGAACCTCAGGTTCCTCAAATGAGGGACAAAAACAGGACAGCATTGGTGAGAAAGTTTCTCCATGTGGTTAACACATACTTCCTACTCCATACTTCTTCTCTTACCCTTTTATGCTACTAGGCATCTCACTGGCTAGAGCGCCCCTAGTGACAGGATTAAATAATACGTTCTAATGGGACAAAATGTAACTGTAAAACTGTTACAACATGTCCGGTGGGTATGCTGGCCATGCAAGAACTGGGATGTTTTCAGCTTCCAGGAATTGTGTACAGATCCTTGCAACATGGGGCCGTGCATTATCATGCTGCAACATGAGGTGATGGTTGTGGATGAATGGCACAATGGGCCTCAGGATCTCGTCACGGTATCTCTGTGCATTCAAAATGCCATCAATAAAATGCACCTGTGTTAGTTGTCCATAACATACGCCTGCCCATACCATAACCCCACTGCCACCATGGGCCACTCGATCCATAACGTTGACATCAGCAAACCGCTCACCCACACGATGCCATACACACTGTCTGCCACAATTTGTGCAGAAATTCTTTGGTTATGCAAACCGATTGTTGCAGCATCTGTCCGGGTGGCTGGTCTGAGGTGAAGATGCTGGATGTGGAGGTCCTGGGCTGGTGTGGTTACACGTGATCTGCGGTTGTGAGGCCGGTTGGATGTACTGCCAAATTCTCTGAAACGCCGTTGGAGACAGCTTATGGTAGAGAAATGAACATTCAATTTACGGGCAACAGCTCTGGTGGACATTCCTGCTGTCAGCATTCCAATTGCACGCTCCCTCAAAACTTGCGACATCTGTGGCATTGTGCTGTGTGATAAAACTGCACATTTTAGAGGGGCCTTTTATTGTGGCCAGCCTAAGGCACACCTGTGCAGTAATCATGCTGTCTAATTATGCTGTTTCATCTTGATATGCCACACCTGTGAGGTGGATGGATTATCACGGCAACGAAGAAGTGCTCACTGACACAGATTTAGACAGATTTGTGAACAATATTTAAGAGAAATAGGCCTTTTGTGTACATAGAAAAAGTCTTAGATCTTTGAGTTCAGCTCACGAAAAATGGGGGCAAAAACAAAAGTGTTGCATTTATAATTTTGTTCAGTGTATGTTCTATTACTGTTTTGAAGCTTTTTTTTACTGTAAAAGCGTTACTTTTTTTACTTTTTAATTTTACTGCAACACAACTCGGAATCTAAAATACTGATACAATGACCACAGCTTCTGAAAGAGCTTACAGGTGGCGATGGATATAAGGGTAGGCTTAGTGGCAGTAGCTCACTGAGTTGCAACCGTTCTACATAATCAAAATAATGGTGCATTCCATAGTCCAAGATATGTAGATAACGATGTGGATTTTTTAAAATAATGTTTCTTTCATGGGTTTTCTATTACATATTTCAGTTAGAGACATCATTTATGTTATATTAAGCCATACGAGTCTTAATACCTAGGGTACCCTATAAAGGGGTGTGATTCTTTTCTATACCCAGTTTTGGGTGTAGGATATCAGAGACCGAATCAGACAAAGTTAAGATTCGATCAGAACATAGAAACATGATAAGCTGAAATTCCAGAGAGGCCCAAGAAAACAGGACAACATCATAAATCAGATTCCTAACTGCAGCCCGTCTGAAGAAAGCCTAACCAAGCCTTTTTCACAAAACAGCTTGCAACATTGAGACAAAAGAACACTTATTGATCATTCCAATTCAGGAAGGAGACTGTCAAATTTGGGGCAAGTAATCAAGACTGATGGTCAAAGAGATGGCCATCAAATGGGTTCCACGCTGGAAGTCACGAGCTTCCTTAGACTGACTTTTCCCCCACATTGAAGACAGACCAAACCGAAATTCCTTTGTCTAAAGAACATGCCTTCGTTCTACATAGAACTACACAGAAAATTTTCCATATGCACCTAAAATCATTTTAAAAGACTTTGATTTTCATTTTAATTAAACTAATCTATGCATAACTCCATATCATGTATGTAACCCACACAATTGACTATCATGTTAATCACATATTGTGTATGTTTTGTTTAATCACTATTGAATAGCTGAAGGATTCAGATGCGTGTTTGGTATGTATGAGTTTGAAAAATCATGCTTAAAATGTTTCTTCCAATCAATTCTTTGTCAAGTGCATCATAGTCTTGTGGAGTTTCGTGTTCTAATGTAAGTTAGCTGCAAAGTTCAGCTCCGACTGCACTCGCTTCAAACTTCAACCAGACCAACTCTGCATCTGCAGCCAACGCCCAAGACGTCATTTCAATGACTACTGAACATCCAACCAATCAGCAAACTTGGATTGATGGTTGTTCAGGTCTATGCAATTGAACATATTGCTGTAAACTTGGGATATCACATTTTCATTCTCTTAAACTCATCCTTTTTACTTTTCTCTCTTTCTGTGTAAATGTGTTAGTTTACATGTCTTAGATTTATCAAATAAAGCCTTATTTATAACGAAAAGATAAGTATCTTGTGTTTTGTGCTCACAAGTTAATGTCTTAATCTGCCGATCTTGTTACTGTGCTATTAAATAGAATTCCCTTTCGAGGGAACTTCGAACTGCGTCCTCTAGGGGTCGCTATGGGGAACGCCTTGGCGTGACCGGTGTCTTGAAGCATATATCTAATCACGACAATAACATTGGCCGGCGACAGCCTATGACATTATTTCCTGTGTGGCCACAGTATAAATGGGCGCTGGGAAAATACGTCATTCATCTTCTTCGTCTTCACTGACCGTTTGTTTTTGTTAGCAGAAGCTAAGCACGACATGCATGTTCTCTTGCACGGAGGCTTTGTTCTGATACCCGCAGTTTCACAGGATCGCAGGTTGTGTGTGTGTGGTGAAGAGCAAGCGCGTTCAGCTCTGGAGGGAGTTGAATACGCTCGTGTGCTCATCGTGACGTTTCGCGGGGCTACTGACAAAAAGGGAAGGTGAGTGCTTCACTTTTTACCCAATTTGTAATACCCGTGTCTGCATGAGTGCGTTCGCCTCTCGCTGGAATAGTGATGCATTCGCGGCGGCGGCTCCGTTCTCGCTTGATTCGGAGGTAATCTAGCGCATGGGAGGAGCATGTTTAACTCTGTAGGATATCAGAGACTGAATCAGACAATTTTAAGATGCATCAGAACACTGAAACCTGAGGAGCTGGAATGCAGAGAGGCCTTAAGGAACAGGACGTCATAAATCTAGTTTGGAGCAAGCGACTCCTAACCAGCGAGCCTCTTTCACCAAACAGCTTACAACCTTGAGACAAACGAACACTTATTGATAATTCCAATTCAAGAAGGAGACTGTCAAATTTGTTGCAAATAATCAAGACTGATGGTCAAAGAGATGGCCATCACGTTTTCCACGATTGTATTCACAAGCTTCCTTAGACTGACTTCTCCCCCACATAGAAGACAGTCCAACCCAACATTCCTTTGTCTAAAGAACATGCCTTCGTTCTCCTTAGAACTATTCAAAGACTTTCTTCTCCATATGCACATAAAATCATCCTAAAAGGACATTTCTATGTTGTACCCACATATCATGTTTTAATCAAATAATATGTATGTCTTTTTAATCATTATTGAATAGCTCGAGTCTTAAAGATAAATATTGCATATTTAGTATGTATGAGTTTGAAAATTCATGCTGTGAATGTTTCTTCCAATCAATTCTTTGTCAAATGCATCATAGTCTTATTATGAAATCATGTTCAAAAAGGTATACTTTGCCAAAGCCTGTAAAATTCGGACCATGTGACTGATAACAAGCTGATTTATGATGTAAAGAACACACCCTAGCTAAGACAATACAGTATCTAATTGGTCAAGACATCCAGATGGGATGTGTCCAGAAGCGAGTTTAAAACTGTTGTCCCTCCTTCTTTCTTCCTCTTTTGCACATTCTACATTCTTTTGTTCTCTCTATCTCTCGTCCCTCTCACCGCGTGCTCTGGCCCACGTGCCATAATGAGAAGGAAAACAACTTAGTCTCGTTACATCCTTTTTTTTTATTCTTTTACTTTAGTTTATTTTCTTTCCGTGGAGTTTCGTGTTCTAATGTAAGTTTGCTACAAAGTCCAGCTCCGACCCGCTTCAAACTTCAACCAGAAAGAACTCCGCATCCTCAGCCAACGCCCAAAAGACGTCACTTCAAAGACTACTGAACTTCCAGCCAATCAGACACTTCGGGAAACCCCCCTGTCTGCAACGACGACACAAAGGAAACCCCCTAACAAGGCAAAGCACGCAAGCTACACCTCCAAATTCTAACTGAATCAGGTGCAGTTAATATAAATCTCTATATATATAAATAGCCTCATTGAGAAACTCAATTAAATAAGGGTTAAATAAGTGATTGATGGTTGTTCAGGTCTATGCAATTGAACATATTGCTGTGAACTTGGGATTTCACATTTTCATTCTCTTAAACTCATCCTTTCCTCACTTTCTCTCTTTCTGCAACGTGTGAATGTGTGAATGCTTGTGTTCATGTGTTAGATTAGTTTATGTCTTAGGTTTATATAAATAAAATCTGATTTATATTGAAAAGAGAAGTATCTTGTGTTTTCTGCTCACAAGTTAATGCCTTAATCTGTCGATTTCGTTACTGTGCTATTTAATAGTGTTTTCACTATATTTGGGATTTTAATATCCAGTGCAGAGTTTGTCATACGGCTCGTTCAGTGAATCGCCGTAACACTGATTCTGTTCAAATCCCTATAAAATCATAAATGATTCCCTTTGAGCTAAATTAAACTATTTCTTTAAATTACGCATTAATATTATATGTAATACCCTTACAACTCATGTGGGAGATGAATACATGCTGCGCGATGCAAGTGCAGTGAGAATTATCTGCCCATTGCCCGCGATTCGCGGCTCATGGGCAGAACAGGGAAAGGACCTGATGGGTAATCTTCCCTATCTGTAATTTCGCTATCAGTAAGGAAAGATTATGATGTGGGTATCTGTCTGCAGTTATTGGACAGATGATTTATATCATGTTCTAACCACATTATACTGCACTCCGGGAGCCCACTCGATCCTGTGGTATGGTCTCACCTGTCAGTACTAGATCCAGCTTGAATGATGGCCTACATCTTTGGCCTCATGCTTGCTGGATCATGCAGCCAAGTCGCTAGGCTTCTGCGGTAGCCTCCTTGGCCTTCAAGTCCCAGTATAGCGCTGCAACCCAGGACTTGCGGGTCCTCCATTCAGGCTGAGCCTTTTTCAGAGATTATTGCTTCGTAATGTGCTCCCTGAGCTCCTGGCTGGGTGTTTGCTTTGAGAAGCTGCCCCAGCCAGGATGCGCTACTCGTGTCTCGCATCGAGAGGCTTCCTGAGATTTGAGTCACACTGTCCTTATGGTCGAACCAGTGAATCGCCCCTCCGTGGAGTGGGCTTGAGTACACTACTTTCCCAGAGGTACGAGTGAGAGGTGTTTCTGCGGAAACCCTTCCTGAGTGCTTTTAGCTCTGAAGAGCGATAGCTCTTCAGACATGTATGGAATTTATGGCACTGCCTTCTGGTCGAGCTAGGGTGTGCTCCCCTCATTGCGAGAGCTAGCTATGCACCTCCTGTTCCCAGTTTGTGTCGTAATGACTGCCTCAGCCCGAGGGCTGAGAGTGCCGCTCTGAACATGGCAGTGCTCCAAAACCTCACTGCGGGAGGTTCTTTATGAGCTCTATGGCAGTGACACCAGGAAGTTGGTAATGCAATGCCCCCCTGTTGAGTTACCCTGTTGGTCAGGCCTGGCAATGCTCTCCTCACCTAGAGGTTACTTTTGAGCTTGCCACTCCCGGTCGAGGGTCTGAGGACTCCTCTCACTGGGTTCTGTTCCCCCTGGAGCTCCGTTGAGCAGCAACTTCAGGTTGTTAGGCTCCTCTCTACCTCACTGTCAGGTTGCTGTCTTTGTTGGTTGAGCTCAGCAGTGCTCCCCTCACTATGGAGGGTCGCCTATGAGCATGCTGCTCCCTTCCAAGCTCTCCTTATTGGTTGAGCTGGCATTGCTCCCCTCACCTTAGAGGGTCACCTATGAGCATGCCACTCCCTTCTGAGCGTCTGAGTTCCTTCTCACGCTGTGAGTCAAGTCCAGGGCTCTGCCTTGGTCGAGCTGGCATTGCTCCCCTCACGTTAGAGGGTCACCTATGAGCATGCCGCTTCCTTCTGAGCGTCTGAGTTCCCTCTCATGCTGAGAATTAAGTTCTCCGCTCTCCAGAGCTCTGCCTTGGTAGAGCTAGCATTGCTCCCCTCACTATAGAGGGTCGCCTATGAGCATGCTGCTCCCTTCCAAGCTCTCCTTATTGGTTGAGCTGGCATTGCTCCCCTCACCTTAGAGGGTCACCTATGAGCATGCCGCTCCCTTCTGAGCATCTGAGTTCCCTCTCATGCTGAGAGTTAAGTTCTCCGCTCTCCAGAGCTCTGCCTTGGTAGAGCTAGCGTTGCTCCCCTCACTATAGAGGGTCACCTATGAGCATGCTGCTCCCTCCCGGGCATCTGAAAGAATTCAGCTCTGTGAGTCAGCTACTTCAGGTTGTTAGGCCTCTCTCTGCCTCCCTGTTAAGTTGCTCTCCTTGTTGGTAGAGCTAGCTTTGCTCCCCTCAGCATAGAGGGTTACCTATGAGCATGCTGCTCCCTCCCGAGAATATTTACAAATCCATGATATGGTAAGTGCGCACACTAGTCTTTGTGCACTTTCTGAAAACCACATTGTGGTAAGATCGCACACCAAGGGTTTTTGCGGTCATCCTGTATGGCATGGGTTATGCGCTGCGGCTTTGTGCCCATTCTTTGAGTCGGTCAGGCCCCGGTTTCACCTTTGGCCCCACTCTACCTATGTATCCCCAGTGATACTACTTGAACAGGGCGTTGCTCCCAAGGATCTGTTGAGACAGTTCCTTCAGCGAGCTCTTGCAGAGCAAGCAGTAGCCCCTGGGTGACAGGCCAAGACTTAGTTACTATCCTAGGCACTTGGTTGTATCCCCTTAAAGGAATCTCTTCTTCTGATTCCAAGCCTTTGAGCTCTACCCTGGGTTCAGGAGGCCCGGCCCCTAATAGGTAAATTCTGGGGTATGCAGCTCAGGCCTTTGGCCGAATGGGATAATGTCACTGACAGCCGTCCTACCGTCCCAGGGGCAACTCCCTTAGCCGGGTAGAGTTGGTGCTTAGTGCTTGGCTTTTGTGCTGACTCTTCTCTAATTAATTCATAGAAAAACCTTTCTTTGAATGAACACACATATTGTCAGTCCTCTGTCGTGTGTGTCATATGTTCCCGCCTCATGTTTCCTTATTTGGTTTGTTTCCTGTCCTTACTTAATGTGATTATTAGTTAATTCTGTTCCGGCTGTGATTGTGTAATTAGCCTGTGTATTTTAGTTCCTGCTTCTTCAGTTTCGTGTTGTCGGGTCTACTTGTTACTCCCCGGTGTTCCTGTCTGTTTCAGCCCTGCCCTGCCCTGCCCGGCCTGGATTTGATTAAAAACTGTTATTGTCGTGGCCCAGAGAGGATGTTGCTTGTCTGGGTCTCAGTCAGTGCAGTCAGGGAAGCTCAAAACAGCAGAGTTTCAGGTGCCAAAGGAAGACTTTATTATACAGAATAACAAAGCCGAGAGAGCAGCCGCCACATTCACTGCACATTCACATTCGCTAGTCTTTGTTTGTTCAGACTCCATGTCTTATACACTTTCTACTTTTAACAATGTAACAAAGTTGGTACTTTCTCATGCTTGTTTGTCATGCCTGATTGGTTCGCCACCATTATTTTGTAGCCCTTCTAATGCTTTATCTAATAGTGGAATATTGCTGAAGCTGCCCTTTTTAAAATATATGGCCTCCCATTGGTTGGAGGTGATTTCACCCTTCTTGATATCATCCTCTGGAAACCACCTAACATTTTATGATGGACATTCCCAACACTGGTCATCCAAACTCACAGTCCATAGTCAGATATTCAGTTTTAAACTAATAAAAAAAAAAAAAAAAAAAACCCATTATTCTATATATTGATTGCTTCCATGATTTTACATTCTCTTTTTAGTAAGATAATAACATTTCTATATTTTACTGCTAAATTACACAATATGTTCCCCCCTTTGAGGCTTTACAAAGTCTCACCATCAAATCCTTCACCAAAAGTGCAATTACATAAGTCCACCCATCCTTCCATTCTTTCTATGAACCAATAATGGTCCCTCATTACCTCTTGACAATTGTTTTGTTCATGATACTGCACTCCAGAGGAAGCCAGACCCAAACATCTCTCCTCACCCTTGACTAGAGAAGAGTAAAATAATCTGTCTTCCTATCTATACACTCTTTGGGGGTCAATAATTCAATCATCATTGTGTATGAAAGCGTGTGCACAAAATGTTCGAGCCTTGCCCATGGGTATCATGGTTATGTAGAATATATGAATGATTAATCAACACATCTGATTAAAAATGAAACACTGGTTTGTCCCACGTAGCCAGAGGAACTCTAGGCATTTCCGGTAGCCTATAGCGCTATCTGGTGATGGTATCCTTCGTTGCCAGAGGAGCTTCCTCCAGCCCTATCTGGTGTTGGAGTAGAAGATGGGTTTTTAAACCTCCAGTTGAATCTACTCATGTTGCTAAGCACCGAGGTGCTCGTCGATCCTTTTTTCTTCTTACTTTCTGATGACATTTCCCAGTGTATAAAGCAATCATCGTTATAGTAATCAATTAAATTTTAATCAATGTAATCATATATAATGAATTAAATATAGAGAAAATACATATTAGTCTCTGAAGGCCTGGCTAAATGAATGCACACTGTTATTGCACTCCTGACATGGGTCAGACCCTCAGTCACCTTTCAGATACCAATTAATCTTTCTTTATCATTCCCTTTTTCTGGTTGCATGGACAATGACCTGCTTAAGACCCTTATCGTCCCCTTTTCTTTCATTAATCACATTATACATTTGATTTAATTTTAGTAAATTAATAATTTCAAAATAAATGATATAAGGAGTGAATGACTTCAGGAAGGGGCATATTGAAATAGCAAATAGTGCTATCCTTTAACTGTCTTCAAATCGCAACAATTCATTGCCTGCAACGTGTATGTATTTTATTTGTGTTATTTAGTTTAGTTCATGTATCCTAGGTTAGTATAATAGCAAATAAACTCTCTCATTTATAAAGAAATCTTCTGTCTTCTGTTGTGTAATATTGTAACAATTTATAAGCTCAAAAGGGAATTGTATATAAATAATTACAATTAATTATGGTTAATTACAATTATTTATATCGGCTGACAGTAATAACTGTTGCAGAATTAAATTGCCATCAGCTGATCTGTCTGTCGAACATTCAGTGTAAGTTCATATCAACTCTAAGAAAGGATATTTCCTTAGCCACAGAAAATACTTTCCTATTAATGCATTAGAGCATGTAGCGAGGGTCAAAATCGAAAAGGGACATTTAACATGCAAGACAGAATCAGAAACTCATGTAATTTTTGCACACAACTTTTATTAACTAAACACTAACGCAGACTAGTCTAACAAACAAACATACATATGTACAATCACTCATACATGGGGAAAGGGCAAATGAGCGTTGATGGATGACACCATCAGGAAAACCAGAGAATGTAGTTATGGAGAAAGTCATTTAACCACCTGAGTAAAACCATCAGCACCATTTATAATGGGGTCTATAACTTATACTAAACTTATACTAAACCTCTGTTTCGTTTAGTTAAATGTTATGCTTGCACTGCCTTTGGTCGGGTCGAGTGTCCGGAATGCAGTCTCAGATGAAAGTCTTAATGGTTTCAAAGTTTTGGACTCCCGATCACGTTCTTGCGGGTTGAAGAGTGATGAATTCCCAAGATGTTCTGAGGTAGAAATGTTCTGCCAAGTATTGAATGGAAAAAGAGCTAAGAAAGAGATCTGCTGAGGTCCAAGGAGCTTGGTTGAATGGAAAGACGAGGCCACAAGGCCCGGCACAAAAACTCAGAGGGTCTAGAACAAGTTCTAGCTCACATCCTCTTAGGATCTAACAAAACCGCAGACTGCCGGGGATCTCTCGAGTGGAGTCCTGGATTTTTGGAGGGAAAGTTTTACGATTCTTTGTCTCTGAACATGGTAATTTGCATAGGTAATTCAGCTGGGTTAATGCACAAT
Source organism: Barbus barbus (assembly GCF_936440315.1). Lineage (NCBI taxonomy): Eukaryota > Metazoa > Chordata > Actinopteri > Cypriniformes > Cyprinidae > Barbus > Barbus barbus. Next base: position 10,577,882 of record NC_136731.1, read on the forward strand.
CTTCTAAAGATTCTTAATTAAGACACTAATATGTTGCATAGGTATCAACTTGTAATATTCACTCTCAATTAGATCATCCGAAGACAAATTGATAGAGACTAAACATGATACAGCTAGAGTGATATTAACTAGTGAGCTATCATAAGCATGCATAAAATGGTGTACAATACACAAAAACATATACAAGAACAGTAATAATATACACAATGACCTGAAGATATGTGTGTTCATTCAAAGAAAGGTTTTTCTATGACTTAATTAGAGAAGATTCCATTTCTCTTTCCTAAGAGGAAAAGAAGTGAGTTCCCGCATTCCTTTGAGCAATAAAACAAGTGTTATCAGATGGGTTGCCATGGAACCAGACACCTGTTCTGCCTTCTTAGGTGTTAGATGCATTTCGGGGTGGGAAGTGTCCACAGACCCTCATAGTTGGCCTTTGGTTAGGTGAGGGGGCATAAGAGATTATTTGTTAAATATAACAAATATTTGTGTGTCTGATTGGTCCAAATGTTACAATATTCATGTCAAAACCTTTGCCCAGAGCCTGCTACCTGTGCTCATAAATTTACCCAACCAATTCTGTATTATTATCATGGCCACAAAATAAACAGAATTATTAAGATATACTGATTTTAATGCTCGCTGTACGATCGTTGATAAAGTATAAATTGGTCGTTTTGATTAATATCAATTAATCAAATCAATATCGAATCCCTACGATTTGATTTCCTAAAAATAGAATAATAAAAGAGCCAATTTTTACATTATATTTGTGAGAAAATGGTGAATTGTTTAATTAATTGTGTGTTAGTGGTCGAGAAAAACTGTAACGAAGATCAGTCTCATTGCAACAAACCTATTCTCAATTAGTTTGAAGATAAAGGATACACACAGCAAATCAGCACCTGGACAAGAGAAAACAACAGCTCCTGGATCTTCTGGATCCTGTGCTCATAAGCGGTGCAGTCAAACATCAGAGCAGGAGTTCTACAGACATACCACAGCTATCATGATCCTGTGTAATGTGTTTTAGAGTAGACACATCAAATTTATAAAAATCTGCATAGATCTCTCATTCAACAAGTTTGTAAGATAACGTCATGACTTTAAGAAATGATAATAATAATAATATAAATGCAAATAAATTCAGTGTATATTATTAAACTTCACATTTTGTCTACTTGTGTGAGTGTGAATGTGTTAAATAAGGAAGGTGTGTGTGTGTGTGTGTGTGTGAATGTGTTAAATAAGGAAGGGGTGTGTGAATGTGTTAAATAAAGAAGGGGTGTGTGTGTGTGTGTGAATGTGTTAAATAAGGAAGGGGTGTGTGTGTGAATGTGTTAAATAAGGAAGGGGTGTGTGTGTGTGTGTGTGAGAGAGAGAGATTGTGTTAAATAAGGAAGGTGTGTTGTTTGTGTAATATCAGCACAACTTGCTCAACCTCGACCTCAAGCCAAGACATTTCAAAAGAAAGTACAGCTCTTTCGGTAACACTTTCTATGAAGCCTGTATTTATAATGCATTATAAGGGCATTCTTAATGCATTATAATGCATGCATAATGCCTTATAATCAACATTATAATATGTTATATCATCTTATAAATAATCATAACAACAGTTACAATACATTATAATACTTACCTATTTGTGCTTATAACTTTTATGAGTACAATGCATTATAACACCAGATGAAGCCTGCATTTATAATGCATCATAAGGGTTTTCTTAATGCATTATAATGCACATGTAATGCCTTATAAACAACATTATAATGTGATGTATCATCTAATAAATAATCATGAAAACAGTTATAATGCATTATAATATGTACCTATTTGTGCTTATAACTTTTATGAGTACAATGCATTATAACAACAGATGAAGCCTGCATTTACAATGCCTTATAAGGGTATTCTTAATGTATTACAATGCATGCATAATGCCTTATAAACTACATAATAATGTGCCGTATCATCTGATAAATAATCATAAAAACAGTTACAATGCATCATAATACTTACCTATTTGTGCCTATAAATATTTAGAGTGTAATGAAGAGTGTGATGACTTATAACACACAATGAACATATTATGAGTGGCCTTTAACTGCTTAAAGTAAAGTGATGAAAACAAAGTCTTCTTTTAAACATCTAAAAAGCTTTATAATGTGGTATTAATATTTATAAGTGGTCCTTGTCTGCTTTAAGTAAAGTGACAAAAGTTAGGTATTCTTTTAAACATCCATAAGATATCATGAATGGGTTATGACACATTTGCTTTGAACTTTTTATTTGCTGTGAACATTTATATTGCAATACTTGTAACATAAAATGTGCTCCATTAGGTAAAATCAACAAAACAAAACTGTATTGTTTAAAATGTAAAGGGTTTCCAGTGAGCTAACGCTACGTAGGTCACAGTGAAATTCGCATTAACCTAATAGGAAACACTCAAATAGAAACAAAGTAACAGCTCACCTAAAGGCTAAGCAAAATAACTGTAAACTGTTTTTCTGTCTCTATGATTTGTGTTATGAGAATATGCAAAGTCACAAAATGCTTAGCGAAGCAAAAGACATAAGTGAAACCATGGTGTTTTCTGGAACGGCAAGAGAAACCAAACAAATGAACAGGCCACTAATTACATAACTCAGGCAGCCCTGTTTACATCTCCTAAAGGAAGTTTCAAAACCTGTCAATTTCTACACAACAGAACAGTTTAAAGAAACACAAATAAATCAAGCAATAGGCAATAGATCTCCATCTGCTTTCATTTGAGTAATCTTTTCTTTAATTTCAGTGGTCAGTGCAGAACGACATTTACCAATAAATGTGCTCAGTGTCTCTGTTTTGTCGTTCCACTGGCCCATGGACTTCAAAATATCAGGTGCAGCCAGGTGCAGCTCTGCGATAATTGCAGTTCTTGCAATTGTGTTTCTGTCCACTCCAATAGCATCAAATGCAGCTTTCATGGATTTCCCCTTCTTGAAGGCTTCTAGAGTGCCAAGGTATCTGCGAATAATGCCTCTGGTGTTCCTCACTGAATAAAGAGAAATATTATATATTGTTATGCTAACAGTTACTTCTCAAAGGCAATTTCCTATAATTCTCAAATTCTCTACAAAACCTAATCTTTTTAGGTATAAGTTTAATCTTCAACAGTTCTTTCGCTGCATTTTATTTATTATTTAATTATATGGTACTGTATCTGCATTCTGAGCACTTTTGAGATATTGAGCTTCAAAGTTTTTGCATTCCAAAGACCTTTGTAGACAGAACCTTATAAATAGTTTTTTTTTTTTATAAAAAGTCCCAAAATGTGCACACACACACACACACACACACACACAGACACACAAAAAAAACATATATAATGTAAATAAGTTGTCACAGAATATGAATGTGTGAATAACTAAATTTTGACAAAAATGTCAGATAGAACCTTATAATTCCAAAGTGGTCATTTATCCGCAATGTAACTTACTGCGTACACGGTTGTGTCCAGTAGCATCAGCTGCAGGTAGTATGGTGACCCATACTTGGAATTTGTGCTCTGCATTTAACCCATCCAACGTGCACACACACAGCAGTGAACACACACACACCGTGAACACACACCCGGAGCAGTGGGCAGCCATTTATGCTGCGGCGCCCGGGGAGCAGTTGGGGGTTCGGTGCCTTGCTCAAGGGCACCTCAGTCGTGGTATTGAGGGTGGAGAGAGCGCTGGACATTCACTCCCCCCACCTACAATCCCTGCTGGGCCAAGACTCGAACCCGCAACCTCTGGATTACGTGTCCGACTCTCTAACCATTAGGCCACGACTTCCCCCTAACTTATAATTATATAATATAATTATATATAACTTATTAATTATAGTAATATTTTTTAATTAAATGGATGTATTAACAATTCTAAAAAAATAATAAATAAATATGATATAATACATATTTATATTATAGGCATTAGTTATACTTTGGTAGAGAAAGACTGTAAATGAGGATTTCCATAATTATTACAGATATGCAATGGGTATTTGGGTTTTAAATTGTTACATTGGGGAAAAAATTAAATGGTCATTTATTGTTTTTATTCAAATGTCAAAACATATCTTAAGTATGTTGACATCGTGTTACAGGTCTGCAAACATGCATTAGCAATTGCACAATACATGAGTGTAGATTCACTCTTGCCAAGTTCTATTAAGAGCCGACCTAACATAGCTATTGCATTATCACATTTAGATGGCTTTGATTTTAAGCTGCTGTGGCACTGAGCCACAACAGAGTCTGGCCAGGACTGTAATTCCCAGCGGCCTAACAAAACATCCACCAACAGCTCCATCTTCCCACCACATCACACACCCCAAACATTTCATGAACTACAGCTTTCCTTCACCAAACTTGATTTACATTTTCTCTATTCATTTTCCTAGAGATTATTTGATTATGTTTCATTTGAATGCTTTTTTAAATTTAAATGCACATCTAAGGGTGTCATGGGAATGGCACAAAAAGGTGATTTTGATCTTTTGGGATCATTTGTGAGGATTATAAAACGTAGATTGGAATTTGTTGAGAAAGGATTGATAAGAGGTGAAAGACTGGAAGTGACCATTCAAATCATACTGCCAAAACTTGCATCCGTACAATCAAAGCCTCCTGGACACATTCTCACATGCCATTCCAGGCATAAAGGCCATCATTTACAAGGAAAAATTAAAAATGCATTGGACACTATAACTGACCATGCCTTTGTCATATTTTTTAACATATGTCATAGACACACAGGAGAGGAAGTATCCCCATAGATGAGGAATGTGAAACTGAAAATATATATTCACTATCTGACTATCAAACTATCTAGAACTTCCTGTTTTTTATTGCATCACTGGTCACATGGCAGTGGATTCTGTATACCGCACACTGCGCAAACTTAACAGAGCTATTTTTTTGTGCTTATGTTTTCTCTTCTTCATCTTGACCTCTTCAAGGGAGGAGTCTGAAAGGCTGGAAGACTCATCAGAATCAATGACCTCCTCTGAACTAGAGATGGCAATCCGTGGAGATTTCTTTGATGATTGTAGGCCTGTAAAATATAAGTTACTTGTTACATTAGATTTGCATCCATGCATGTATATTTTTCCCTGCTTAGCCAGCTACTATTCAAATTTTAAGTAATTTCAACTCAAATCATTTGGTCTCATTCACTAATAATTGCATGGAGAACTTCTCATGAAAAATCTCTGCCTAATTCACAATGTGTGTGTAAAGCGTAGTAACTACGTAATATTAATATTAATATGTAATTTAAAGTAATAGTTTAATTTTGTCACGAATCTGGTCCATGCTCTCCCTGTCAACCACCACTAGAGGTCACCCGTTCACCACAGTGACTTTTACACTCACAGCACATTGGACTCCATTTCCCACAATCCATTGCACAGATCACAGCTGTCACCATTCACACATCACACACACCTGATCACCATTTTCCAATCACCACCACACACCATATAAGCCTGGGACTTGCTCTTGCTCAGGGCCGAGTATTGTTAGCGTATATCACTCGCATAACGATAGCAACTCTACAGAGCCATTATTCTAGTCCTAGTCTTGCCTTGTTTTCCTGCCGTGTCTGACCCTGCCCGTGTTTCCTGGATTAACCCTTCGCCTTGCCGTTTGGACTGTGTTCGCTGCCCGTTTGGATTATTGCTCTCGACTCTGGATTCTCTCTCTGCCTTGCCCCTTTGGATACTGTTCGCTCATCGTTGACCCACGCTTGCTCCACGGATTGCTCTGTCTTGCCCTTGCCATACCTGTTTGCCGATGTCTGACCCTGCCTGTTTCTGACCATGTTTTTTAATAAAGCCTTGCATATGGATCCGCATGTCTCACGTCTCGTCAGCCCTGTAACAGAATACTCGGCCACACAAGGATCCAGCGGCTTTTCAAGAGGACATTGGCCAGGTATGAACTGTGCACGACTGTTATTAACCCTCGAGCAGGGCTCGCGACCGCTCGAGGATTATATTCAGGAGTACTTAGACCTCGCCTATTTTTCTGATCTGCCGGACTACGCACTTATTGACTTTTTTTTTGTGAAGGCATTAATCAGCCGCTCCGGTCAAAGTTAATCCGCGAGGGTCCCCGTTCATCTCTCAGTCAATTTATGGACTATGCTTTACTGTGTGTGGGCTCCTCTTTTACTGTGGGTGTCTCACTCACTCACAAAATGGCGGCAGCAACAGCACCCTTCTCGTCATGCCTGTCAAGCCAGAGTCTGCTCACGTCGTCGCTGTCAAGCCAGAGTCTGCTCACGTCGTCGCTGTCAAGCCAGAGTCTGCTCACGTCGTCGCTGTCAAGCCAGAGTCTGCTCACGTCGTCGCTGTCAAGCCAGAGTCTGCTCACGTCGTCGCTGTCAAGCCAGAGTCTGCTCACGTCTCAGTGCTCCAGCCAGAGTCTGCTCACGTCTCAGTGCTCCAGCCAGAGTCACAGCACGTCTCAGTGCTCCAGCCAGAGCCAGAGTCTCTTCACGCCTCCACCGAACTGCCAGAGGCTGTTACCACAGATTCAAGGTCAGTCCTTCGAGTTCTGATATCCAGTGTGATGGACCCATCACTGATGTCAGTGCGAGTAGCTGGCATTCCCAGGGCCTCAACCCTGGCTGTTACAGAGACTGTTCCCCTGACCTCAGTGCTTCCCGTTATGGCGGTTGCCATTTTGAGTGTGTGGGCTGCACACTGTGCTCCTGAGGCCTCTCCTGTCCACGAGTCTGCTCCAGTGCCTCCAGAGGTGGCGGCTTCCGCTGCAGAACCTCCCGACGTGGTGGCACCCATCCCTGAACTCGCTGTCTGCCCTGTCACGGCCACGGAGGCCGTTCCTGACCTCATGGTCTGCCCTATCACGGCCATGGAGGCCGTTCCTGACGTCACTGTCTACCCTGTCACGGCCACGTAGGCCGTTCCTGACCTCATGGTCTGCCCTGTCATGGCCATGGAGGCCGTTCCTGAACTCACGGTCTGCCCTGTCACGGCCACGGAGACCGTTCCTGAACTCCCTGTCTGCCCTGTCACGGTCATGGAGACCGTTCCTGAACTCACTGTCTGCCCCGTCACGGCCACGGAGACCGTTCCTGAACTCACTGTCTGCCCTGTCACGGTCATGGAGGCCATTCCCGAACTCACGGTCTGCCCTGTCACGGCCACGGAGGCCGTTCCTGAACTCACTGTCTGCCCTGTCACGGCCATGGAGACCGTTCCTGAACTCACTGTCTGCCCTGTCACGGCCATGGAGACAGTTTCTGAGCTCGCTGTCTGCCCTGTCACGGCCACGGAGGCCGTTCCTGACCTCATGGTCTGCCCTGTCACGGCCATGGAGGCCGTTCCTGAACTCACTGTCTGCCCCGTCACGGCCACGGAGGCTGTTCCTGAACTCACGGTCTGCCTTGTCACGGCCACGGAGGCCGTTCCTGACCTCATGGTCTGCCCTGTCACGGCCATGGAGGCCGTTCCTGAACTCACTGTCTGCCCTGTCACGGCCATGGAGGCCGTTCCTGAACTCACTGTCTGCCCTGTCACGGCCATGGAGACCATTCCTGAACTCACTGTCTGCCCTGTCACGGTCATGAAGGCCGCCCCTGAACTCACTGTCTGTCCTGTCACGGCCAAAGAGGCCGTCTGCGAGCTCTCGCCCTGTCCTGTCACGGCTAAAGAGGCCGTCTGTGAGCTCTCGCCCTGTCCTGTCACGGCTAAAGAGGCCGTCTGCGAGCTCTCGCCCTGTCCTGTCACGGCTAAAGAGGCCGTCTGTGAGCTCTCGCCCTGTCCTGTCACGGCTAAAGAGGCCGTCTGTGAGCTCACGCCCTGTCCTGTCACGGCTAAAGAGGCCGTCTGTGAGCTCTCGCCCTGTCCTGTCACGGCTAAAGAGGCCGTCTGTGAGCTCTCGCCCTGTCCTGTCAGGGCTAAAGAGGCCGTCTGTGAGCTCTCGCCCTGTCCTGTCACGGCTAAAGAGGCCGTCTGTGAGCTCTCGCCCTGTCCTGTCACGGCTAAAGATGCCGTCTGTGAGCTCACGCCTTGTCCTGTCACGGCTAAAAACGCAGTCTATGAATCCTCGTCCTGCCCTGCCACGCCCCCTGAGATCATGAATGCTCTCCCTGTATTGTCTGTCTCTGCTCTCCCTGTGTTGTCCGTCTCTGTTTCCCCCAGATCTCAGACTCTGCCATGGGTTCCTGCCCTGTCTGCCTCCCTGTGGTGGTCTTCTGCTCGGGTCTGGTGGTCGTCTGCTCCGCCATGGGGGTCTTCTTCCCGGGTCTGGTGGTCGTCTGCCCCACCGTGGTGGTCTTCTGCTCGGGTCTGGTGGTCATCTGCTCCGCCGTGGTGGTCCTCTGCTCTGGTCTGGTGGTTATCTGCCCCGCCGTGGTGGTCTTCTGCTCGAGTCTGGTGGTCTTCTGCTCCGCCCTGGTGGGCTCCGGTCCCGTCTGCTCCGCCCTGGTGGGCTCCGGTCCCGTCTGCTCCGCCCTGGTGGGCTCCGGTCCCATCTGCTCCGCCCTGGTGGGCTCCGGTCCCTTCTACTTCGCCCTGGTGGGCTCCCGTGCTGTCTGCTCCGCCCTGGTGGGCCTCTGCTCTGTCGGTCCTGAACTGGCCTCTGGCTCCGCCCTGCTTTCCTGCTCTGCCGGTTCTGCCTCTGTCCCCGGTCTTCCCACTTCCTCAAGGACCTGGCCCTCCGTCACTCCCCCTGTTCCGCCTCCGCTCCACCGCCCTCCTGTATTGTGTAGGAGCGTCTGGAAGCCGCTCCTTGGGGGGGGCTATGTCACGAATCTGGTCCATGCTCTCCCTGTCAACCACCACTAGAGGTCACCCGTTCACCACAGTGACTTTTACACTCACAGCACATTGGACTCAATTTCCCACAATCCATTGGACAGATCACAGCTGTCACCATTCACACATCACACACACCTGATCACCATTTTCCAATCACCACCACACACCAAATAAGCCTGGGACTTGCTCTTGCTCAGGGCCGAGTATTGTTAGCGTATATCACTCGCATAGCGATAGCAACTCTACAGAGCCATTATTCTAGTCCTAGTCTTGCCTTGTTTTCCTGCCGTGTCTGACCCTGCCCGTGTTTCCTGGATTAACCCTTCGCCTTGCCGTTTGGACTGTGTTCGCTCCCCGTTTGGATTATTGCTCTCGACTCTGGATTCTCTCTCTGCCTTGCCCCTTTGGATACTGTTCGCTCATCGTTGACCCACGCTTGCTCCACGGATTGCTCTGTCTTGCCCTTGCCATACCTGTTTGCCGATGTCTGACCCTGCCTGTTTCTGACCATGTTTTTTAATAAAGCCTTGCATATGGATCCGCATGTCTCACGTCTCGTCAGCCCTGTAACAAATTTAGCTCAAAGGGAATCATTTGATTTTATAGGGATTTGAACAGAATCACTGTTACGGCGATTCACTGAACCAGCCGTATAACAAACTCTGCACTGGATATTAAAATCCAAAATATAGTGAAAACACTATTAAATAGCACAGTAACTAGATCGGCAGATTAAGACATTAACTTGTGAGCACAAAACACAAGATACTTCTCTTTCAATATAAATCAGATTTTATTTATATAAACCTAAGACATAAACTAATCTAACACATGAACACAAGCATTCACACATTCACACGTTGCAGGAAGAGAGAAAGTGAGGAAAGGATGAGTTTAAGAGAATGGAAATGTGAAATCCCAAGTTCACAGCAATATGTTCAATTGCATAGACCTGAACAACCATCAATCATTTATTTAACCCTCGCTTTGAGTTTAAAATTTATATTAATTAACTGCACCTGATTCAGTTAGAATCTGGAGGTACTTGCTTGCTTTGCCTGTGTAACGGGGTTTCCTCTGTGTCATCTTTGCAGAAAGGGGGTTCCCCGAAGTGGCTGATTGGCTGGAAGTTCAACAGTCTTTGTAGTGAGGTCTTGGGCGTTGGCTGAGGAGTTGGTCTGGTTGAAGTTTGAAGCGAGTGCAGTCGGAGCTGGACTTTGTAGCAAACTTACATTAGAACACGAAACTCCACGGAAAGAAAAGAAACTAAAGTAAAATAATAAAAATAAAAGCATGTAACGACTAAGTTGTTTTCCCTCTCATTATGGCACGTGGGCCAGAGCACGCTCAAAGAGCAGCACGCGGTGGCAAAAGAGAAGAAGAGAGTGAGCGTGACCAGAGAGAGAGAGTGTGTGTAAAGAGCTAAGAGAGAGAATTTTACGATGTCCTGAGTTTTAAACTCGGCTTCCAGACCGTCCCATCTGGATGACTTGACCAATTAGATACTGTCCTTGCTTGGGGTATTGCTTTGTTTCTCCACCCCTCTAATAAATCTGTTCATTCAGAGGTCTGAACTTTACAGGCTCTTGCAAAGTAAACCTTTTGATTTCCATAAGACTATGATGCATTTGACAAAGAATTGATTGGAAGAAACATTTAAAGCATTAATTTTCAAACTCATAGATACTAAACATGAATTGGAATCCCTCAGCTATTCAATAATGATTAAAAAGACATACATATTATTTGATTAAAACATGATATGTGGTTTACAACATAATATGAGGTTCTGCATAAAAATGTCCTTTTAGGATGATTTTATGTGCATATGAAAAGTCTTTGTGTAGTTCTAAGGAGAATGATGACATGTTCTTTAGACAAAGGAATTTTGGTTTGGTCTGTCTTCTATGTGTGGAGACCCTCCCCAGAGAGAGTCTGTAGTAATTTTCTATCATAGGTTTAGATGTGACCATCAGTCTTGATTACTTGCAACAAATTTGACAGTCTCCTTCTTGAATTGGAATTATCAATAAGTGTTCTTTGTCTCAGTGTTGCAAGCTGTTTGGTGACAGAGGCTCGCTGGTTAGGAGGCAGAAATCCGATTTATGGCGTTGTCCTGTTACAGCTTTGAGGCCTCTCTGCATTCCAGCTCCTCAGGTTTCAATGTTCTGATGCATCTTAAAATTGTCTGATTCAGTCTCTGATATCCTACATGTGTGTACGCAAATTAATTTGTTCTTAACCTTCTTATCTTTTTTGAATTTGGAGTAATTCAAAAATAAGCAGCTGTGTGCACAAGGTTAGTAATTTGCATAAAGCACACCCAAACCATCTCCATTTAAGTGTTTTCCACAACGGCTCTCCGTACAGCTTTTCTTACTCTTTCACTGTATATAACGAAATGTAGCCTATATGATGAAATTTATAATGTATATGATGAAATGTATAATGTATTTGTTTTATTTGACAATTTTATTATATCGTTTTATATTTGGATTGTATGTTACAATAAAGTATTAAAGTATGCTTACTAATTAAATGTCGTGTTAAGTATAGCTTCTTAAGATGATTGTAAGGCTGTACAGAGTAAATGTTTTTTCGTACATGTGGTTTCAGTTGTTCCTATATTTTATCGTAAATTTACAATAAGATTTGGTGTGAAAGTTTTGGTGAATCGTTACGTATTCTTAAAATTGTTCATACAAACATTTTACGCATAAATTTGTGTGTACGTATGCTTAGTGAATGAGACCCAATGTATTGTGTTCATGTATTTATTAAGCAAACAGTCTTATCATACAATGAAGCAGAGACGATAGGGCAGTTCATGGTAAATGTTTATTAATCAATATTAAAAAGAATAAGTACCTGGTTTCCTTTCTTCATTTTTCTTTATCAGTTCCCTGATAAAGCTGTCTTTCTTTACCAACTCTTCTTGGAGGAACTGTTTATCAGTTTTCAGAATTGCAATGGTTTCATCTCTCAGGTCCCCTTTTTCTTTTTCAGCTTGAAGCTGTATTTTAAGTGTTGTGTTTAATTAGATTGGCCAAACATCAATTCCAGAATGCAGATATTACAGCAAATGAAGTTATTCAGTTTAATACGTTTGCCTGTGTTCTTGACTTTTTGTGTATGTATATATATATATATATATATATATATATATATATATATATAGTAATGAATTCATTTAAATATTATCCCTTTAAAAAAATCTTTGTAAAAAAAATCAGGTACATCTCTTTTACTGAATACATGTAATCTACCATATCAATTATAAAATATATATATTTAATATTATTTGGCCTTTAACTGCATCAACGTGCTACTGTTTGTAGAGTCAGGGTTTAAGGATGGAATACTTCATTATAGGTAACGCTAGTAACAAATCTGCTCACCGTTTTTCATTGATGTTGAATCATCACCGGTGATGTTGTCAGGGGAATTAACGTAAGTAGCTTTCCGCTCCCGCTTTCGGCTCATATCTGTCTAAAATCAATTCTAAATGTTAAAAAAAACGTATATATCCATGCCTAAATCTATATGGATAAAAACTTGAAAGCTATTTTACAAACATTATCTGGATTACCCCACCTTATATGTGGAACAGGCCTAGTGAGCAATTTCTACAAATACTAACATTTAACAGTTACTTGTATTACGGTGCTTATCTACAATACTATTGTGTTTAAAGAAACTCACTTAATCAGTCACGACGTTTGATGATTGTCCAGATTTGTCTCGTAGAGTACGACGGGTAATGCCGATGCGCGCGTAGATTGTGACATGCATGCGTCATTCTTCCTGGGTTTTGAAGTGTTCAATTTCTAATTGACTCCGATTCCTTCATGTTTTTTTCAAGGAGCCGATTCAGGTTTAATTTTCTCGATTCTTAAGACACAACGACACGCAAGTTAATAGTATAACTACTCCAAGTATCAATTATTGAAAGTATGCATGAAAAAAGATCATGTCATGCATGCCAATGGAATTAATTACCATCATCTTTTGGAGTGGTCTTATGATTCTGAAACGGAAACCCAATTCTTTTTGAATGGATTTGGAGTGAGCCTGCGCACATGAGTTTCTGGTTGAATTAAAATGTCCAGATTAGTGCAGGAACTTTTGTGTTTAATTCGAAAACCTAATACCCTTTCGCACAAACGAAAGATTGTGTTGTGGATGCAGAAGGGTCTTTTGCACCGGAGAATGCGATGCAAATGCAAAGAAAAAATGAAAATTGAAAAACAGCCACGTCGAGATGGATATCATTGGTAAGTTACATGTTTTTCAAATTGCTAAAATACATATGCAGACAAGTACTTTTTGGGATATATCGGGGAAAAGATTTGTTAGTATGATTTTGTTTTTCACCAGGATTTGCAGACGTTGCCGAGGGGTTACGACAGTTCGTAAGAATACAGTTTTCTACCAGTCCCGCAGATCATTGCAGAACCATGTAGAATTCATCTACAGGTATGTAACTTTCTGCAGATGGCAAAACAGTAAAATCAAATTATCATAAAATCGGAATAGTACATACGTGTACTATTAGCAATATGGGTAACATGTTGAAAAAGACCCCCTTAAGAACAGTGTGAATTTGCTTTTAAATTGTAACATATTTCGATATTACATTAGCATGTGCAGGATTATGATGCATTAGCCAACATGTTAATACTGGAAATAAATATAAATATTTTGTAATTTAGTTGTTAGCACAAAATGACAAATATTAAAAGAGGGGTAAGATGGCCCTTATTGGGGTATGTTAGCCCCCTGCTTGGGACAAGAAACCCCCTGGATAAACTTTTACAGAATGTATAAATTACTTTTGATTTGACTTTTAATTCTTATTAATATTTATGTATTTTAAAAGTGTCTTTTAATGTTAAAAAAAACAGTCATCTGAAAGGTAAAATTAGTATGCACTATGCTAGGTTTCTTTTCATTTATTTTTAACAGACAGTAGTACAAATTACTTTTTTCCACCTAGAGGTAAAAAGACTACATACTATATCAGAATCAGAATCAGAAAGAGCTTTATTGCAAAGTGTGTTTGCACACACAAGGAATTTGTCTTGGTGTTAGGAGCTTCCAGTACAGAAAGTACAAACATAGTGCAGACAACATATAATTAAGGTGATAAAGAACACTAATGAAGAGAATAGACAATAATTAAGAATAACAATAGTAATACAAAATAAAAATATACAGAAAAGAGACATGACCATAGACAGAACTGTGAATGTGCATGTGTCCTATGTACAGATGAAGGTTTGATGAGTTATTTACAGATGTACAGTACCGGGGTGTGTTATGTGTTGTTCAGGTGGGATACGGCCTGGGGGAAAAAAACTGTTCTTGTGTCTGGCTGTTCTGGTGCTCAGTGATCTGTAGCGCCGGCCAGAGGGCAACAGTACAAAGAGAGAGTGAGCTGGGTGTGAGGGGTCCAGAGTGACTTTCTTAGCCCTTTTCCTCACTCTAGAGGTGTAAAGTTCTTGGAGGCTGGGCAGAGGGGCACCGATAATTCTCTCAGCAGTCCTAACTGTCCGTTGTAGTCTTCTGATGTCTGTTTTGGTAGCTGAACCAAACCAAACAGTTATAGAAGAACATAGGACAGACTCGATGATTGCAGAGTAGAACTGTTTCAGCAGCTCCTGAGGCAGGTTGAACTTCCTTAGCTGGCGGAGGAAATACAGCCTCTGCTGGGCCTTTTTTGCAATAGAGTCAATGTGATAGTCCCACTTCAGGTCCTGGGAGATTCCCAGGAATCTGAATGACTCCACTGAAGTCACAGTGCTGTTCATGATGGTGAGTGGGGGGAGAGCAGGGGTGTTTCTCCTGAAGTCCACTATCATCTCCACAGTTTTGAGCCTGTTCAGCTCCAGGTTGTTAAGACTGCACCAGACAGCCAGCTGCTCAACTTCCTGTCTGTAAGCAGACTCGTCACCGTCCTTGATGAGGGCTATGACTGTAGTGTCATCCGCAAACTTCAGGAGATTGACAGAGGGGTCCTTTGATGTGCAGTCATTCGTGTAGAGGGAGAAGAGCAGTGGGGAGAAAACGCAACCCTGAGGGGCGCCAGTGCTGATGGTGAGAGTCCTGGATGTGAGTTTGCCCAGCCTCACTAGCTGCTGCCTGTCTGTCAGGAAACTGGTGATCCACTGACAGATGGAGGAGGGCACAGAGAGCTGTCTCAGTTTGTCTGAGAGAAGGTCAGGTATGATGGTATTGAATGCCGAGCTGAAGTCCACAAATAAGATCCTTGCATAATTCCCAGGTTTGTCGAGGTGTTGTAGGATGTAATGTAGTCCCATATTGACAGCGTCATCCACAGACCTGTTTTCTCTGTAGGCAAACTGAAGAGGATCCAGCAAGGGTCTAGTGATGTCCTTCAGGTAGGCCAGGACCAGTCTCTCAAGTGACTTCATGACCACAGACGTGAGTGCAACAGGTCTGTAGTCATTAAGTCCAGTGATTTTGGGCTTTTTGGGGACGGGAATGATGGTGGAGCGTTTGAAGCAGCAGGAAACTTCACACAGCTCCAGAGATCTGTTGAAGATTTGTGTAAAGATGGGGGCCAATTGGTCAGCACAGACTTTTAGACAGGCAGGTGAAATACCGTCTGGTCCTGAAGCTTTCCTAGATTTCTGTTTTCTGAAGACCCGGTTCACATCCTCTACACAGACTTTAAACGCAGGTAGAATGGTGGGGGAGGGAGTAAGGGGGGGTTACAGGGGGGGAAGGTGAATGTGTGAAGTGCAGATCAGAGCGGGTGCTGGGTGTCAGTCTGGCCTTTTCAAATCTGCAGTAAAACACATTGAGATTGTCAGCCAGTTGTTGATTCTCCACAGACTGTGGGGGTGGTGTCTTGTACATGGTGATGTTCCTCAGACCAGTCCATACTGACGCCGGATCGTTGGCTGAAAGTTCTTTTTTCAACTTCTCAGAGTAGTTATTTTTAGCCACTCTGATCTCCTTTGTTAGTCTGTTCCTGGCCTGGTTATACAAGATTTTATCCCCACTTCTGTAAGCGTCCTCTTTGGCCTGACGAAGCTGTTTGAGTTTCCCAATAAACCACGGTTTATCATTATTGAATGATAAGAATGTCCTGGTGGGGATGCATATATCCTCACAGAAACTGATATATGAAGTTACATCCAGATCGGTGGCAGCGGCTTCAAAAACATTTCAATCAGTGAGGTCAAAACAAGCTTTTAAATCTTGCTCTGCTTCATTAGTCCATCTCTTAACAGTTCTTAATACAGGCTTAGAAGATTTGAGTTTTTGCCTATAGGTCGGTATGAGATGAACCAAACAGTGATCAGAGAGCCCCAGAGCTGCCCGTGGGACAGAGTGATATGCATCTTTAATTACTGTGTAACAATGATCCAATATATTACTGTCTCTGGTGGGACATGTAACGTGCTGTCTGTATCTTGGCAGTTCGCGGGAGAGATTTGCTTTATTAAAATCTCCAAGAATGATTAAAAAAGAGTCCGGGTACCTTTGCTCTGTTTCAGATATTTGTTCGGCCAGCTGTTGCATCGCGGCGCTCACGCACGCGTCCGGAGGCACGTACACATTCACGAGAAGGAAGGAGGAAAACTCTCGGGGCGAATAGAACGGTTTACAGTTTATGAAGAAGGCCTCCAAATTAGGAGAACACATCTTCTTCAGAGTTGTTACATCTGAACACCAACCTTCATTTATGTAGAAACATAGTCCACCACCTCTCGTTTTCCCCGTTAGCTCCGTGATGCGGTCTGATCTGAACAGCTGATATCCCGGCAAATGAATCACGTTATCCGGGATGTTTTCACTCAGCCAAGTTTCAGTGAAGCACAATGCAGCAGAGTTTGAAAAGTCCTTATTTGTGCGGGTGAGGAGAAGTAGTTCATCCATTTTGTTAGGAAGGGATCGGAGATTCGCTAGATGAATGCTTGGGAGCGCAGTTCGGAAGCCGCGTTCGCGGAGCTTAACCAGCGAGCTTCCCTCTTTTCCGTCTGAGCGCGCGTTTGACTAGGACCGCTGCCCCTCCGACCAAAACATCCAACAAAGTGTCTGAATAATCAAAAACCGGAAAAAAATTGTCAGGTGTGTGTTGCCTTATGTCCAGTAGTTCGTCTCTGGTAAAACTGACAGTAAGAGAATGACTAAATACAGAACAAACAAACAAAAACAACAAAAGAACGGGAGCGTTCCACACCACAGCAGCCATACGCGGCGCCATCTTCTCAGATGTCAATTATATGTAATTAAAATGTCTAAAATCTAAAATCTGCAGTACATACATACTCAAAATATATTTGACTTAGTTGACAGATAAACAAGAGAAAAAAACTTGTGTGACAAGTAATGTAAGTAGCCTATATATGCTGAGTTTCAGTTAAAGGGGTCATATGATGCAATTTCAAATTTTCCTCTTCCAATCAGAGGACATCTCGCATTTTTAGAACGATGAGCTTTGTAAAAATCTACCCTTTTCTGAAATGTGGGGCTTCGAGGAACAACAATATTGTACAGTATGAGGAAAATAATGTGTTTTTTGAACCTTAATCCGCATAAGCACATTGCATTACACCAAATACACAAAATAATGTTCTATTTAGCAACGTCATATGACCCCTTAAATTTTTGTGACATGCTTAATTTGTTCACAGAAAGGAAACTCAAATATCTAAATTTCTCTGTCAAAAAATAACCACCAAATATGGAATCTTGAGATTCAGAGCACGAATTCCGAGTATGGGTCACCATTATGTCACTTCACTTTCCGACAATATGTATTTTGTCAACATTCTGAAGAAATTTTGATTCTAAAAGAATGTAATACATTTTGTTGGGGGGTGTTCATGGCCCCCTTTCCCTCGTTCGGCCCTTAGAATCCTCCTAACCTTCCCCCCGTTACTGTGCTCCTGGGTACGAATACATGTATTGTTACACTCCTAATATATATATATATATATATATATATATATATATGTTTATTTATTTATATTATATATATATATTTTTTTTTTTTGTCCTTGGTTGTGTAGTTTTCACACTGAAAACTTACATCAGCAAAACATAATTTTAACATTTCTTTTGGTTTTCCCTCAGGTTTTCCCAAGGTCTAAGAATGAGACAGATAGACCTGATGGAGGATGGTGTGGCTTCAAGCAGCAGAACTCTGTCTCGAATGACTGCAGTAGTAAGAAAGGTATAAAGGAATAATGAAATTATGATTACCATAGAAAATAGACTTCCTTGCAATTTGTCTTGAATTATGATGGTAACATTTAAAATCAAATGCTAGTTTGCCACAAATACCTAGGTTTGTGAAGGCTTTAAATAGAAAGTAGGGTCTATCCCAAAACCTAGTGAGCTGCACTGCTTCCACCTATATGCTTTATGACACCGTGTCTACACCAGATGCGATCGTTGTCGCATAGCATCACGCCGCACCGCAACAGATAAAAGCTCACATCGCGCCATGTAGAGAGTCCAGTGTAGACAATATTACGGATTATAATGGGTCC
The DNA here is from genome assembly GCF_936440315.1 of Barbus barbus. Taxonomy (NCBI): domain Eukaryota; kingdom Metazoa; phylum Chordata; class Actinopteri; order Cypriniformes; family Cyprinidae; genus Barbus; species Barbus barbus. The sequence continues at coordinate 10,596,229 of NC_136731.1, forward strand.
TATAGTCTTTTGAAGCGTTGCTCCGCATGTTATTAAAGGTACAGAGGACCTCTTTTTTTTAATTAAAAGTTTAAATCATAAAGGAATAGCACTTAAGAAAAAATATAGTATACCAAATAAAAAATATCACTTTATATCACTTTATTTTCTGATTTATTTACTTATATACTGAACAGAAAACAGCAAAACTAATATGGCAATATGCTTTTGCAAACATGACTTGTATCTCAGTAACTACCCTTATTTGATTTTCTACATACTGTGTGCATGTTGCTAGAAGTCAGTTTATGTCCAGCTCAAAATCACTGACTCCACCTTTTGCGATGGAATAAATTATGAGAATATTACAAAAAAATAGAACATTTACTTAAATGTTTTCTGTCCAACATATTGTTATATAAAGTTTTGTTCACAGTGCATTCTGGGATTGCCTATACCTGAAACAGACATGTAATATTTATATTTTTTACTAAGGTCTGTATACGGGCAGTAAAGAAACTTCGGTACCTAGGACAAATGAAGGTTTGAGGTCATCACTGCTTTGTCCTCATAGATGAGAGCAAATTTTCACATAAGAGAAAGGTACTGCAAATTCATCAGCAATCAGTAAGTCTGTTGTAGTGGCAACCTGCAAGAATATTTAGAGGATTTAGGTTGCAACAATTTTACAGTTGTACATTTGGACAATGTGTTAAACAATTAGTGTGATCTTACTCAATGAAGATTAGATGTATGTGTAATAAAACTGTGTAGTACTGATTTCTACCATTTGTTTTACAGTACAACCGTGGCAGATTTGGTTCTGCTTGGCAACGTAACAAAAAATGGGTTTTAGGCATACTAGAAGTTGAGCAGGAAAGAAGAAAACCCATTCTCAAAGTGGTAAGAAGACCGTCAAAAAATGAACTCTTGCCAAAAATTATGAAGCATGTCCGGAGAGGCTCCAGCATAATTACTGATGAATGGCGAGCTTATCGCAGGGCTTTGACACGGGCAGGCTATGACCATCACACAGTGTGCCACAAGAGGAATTTTGTTGATCCAGTAACCAGAGCCCATACACAACATTTAGAGCGTGCCTGGAAGACGTACAAAATGGATATATGGCGCCACCGTGGCAACAGGACAACTAAACTTTTGAAAGAGCACCTCAAGGTCATTGAATGGGAATACTGGCTTGCCAGGAACCATCCCTCACACATTCTTGGCCGCCTTATACATGACATTAGAAAATACAACTTACATGAATGTGGTTAACCAGACTGTAAAGAACCATATTTTTGTGCACCTCTCAACTGTTTATAACTCTTTATATTGGTTAATTAAATGTATGTGGTAAAACCTTGTAATTTTACAGTTTTAATGAATAAAACATGATTTGCATTGGAAATATATTGTTTCTTTGTACTTTTCCACATTACTTTGATGTTACCTTCTTATAATGACTTCATGATATCTTATGGATGTTTATAAGAATACCTAACTTTTGTCACTTTACTTAAAGCAGACAAGGACCACTTATAAATATTAATACCACATTATAAAGCTTTTTAGATGTTTAAAAGAAGACTTTGTTTTCATCACTTTACTTTAAGCAGTTAAAGGCCACTCATAATATGTTCATTGTGTGTTATAAGTCATCACACTCTTCATTACACTCTAAATATTTATAGGCACAAATAGGTAAGTATTATGATGCATTGTAACTGTTTTTATGATTATTTATTAGATGATACATCACATTATAATGTTGTTTATAAGGCATTATGCATGCATTGTAATACATTAAGAATACCCTTATAAGGCATTGTAAATGCAGGCTTCATCTGTTGTTATAATGCATTGTACTCATAAAAGTTATAAGCACAAATAGGTACATATTATAATGCATTATAACTGTTTTCATGATTATTTATTAGATGATACATCACATTATAATGTTGTTTATAAGGCATTACATGTGCATTATAATGCATTAAGAAAACCCTTATGATGCATTATAAATGCAGGCTTCATCTGGTGTTATAATGCATTGTACTCATAAAAGTTATAAGCACAAATAGGTAAGTATTATAATGTATTGTAACTGTTGTTATGATTATTTATAAGATGATATAACATATTATAATGTTGATTATAAGGCATTATGCATGCATTATAATGCATTAAGAATGCCCTTATAATGCATTATAAATACAGGCTTCATAGAAAGTGTTACCGAAAGAGCTGTACTTTCTTTTGAAATGTCTTGGCTTGAGGTCGAGGTTGAGCAAGTTGTGCTGATATTACACAAACAACACACCTTCCTTATTTAACACAATCTCTCTCTCACACACACACACACACACACCCCTTCCTTATTTAACACATTCACACACACACACACACACACACACCCCTTCCTTATTTAACACATTCACACACACACACACACCCCTTCTTTATTTAACACATTCACACACCCCTTCCTTATTTAACACATTCACACACACACACACACACACACCCCTTCCTTATTTAACACATTCACACACACACACACACCCCTTCTTTATTTAACACATTCACACACCCCTTCCTTATTTAACACATTCACACACACACACACACACACACCTTCCTTATTTAACACATTCACACTCACACAAGTAGACAAAATGTGAAGTTTAATAATATACACTGAATTTATTTGCATTTATATTATTATTATTATCATTTCTTAAAGTCATGACGTTATCTTACAAACTTGTTGAATGAGAGATCTATGCAGATTTTTATAAATTTGATGTGTCTACTCTAAAACACATTACACAGGATCATGATAGCTGTGGTATGTCTGTAGAACTCCTGCTCTGATGTTTGACTGCACCGCTTATGAGCACAGGATCCAGAAGATCCAGGAGCTGTTGTTTTCTCTTGTCCAGGTGCTGATTTGCTGTGTGTATCCTTTATCTTCAAACTAATTGAGAATAGGTTTGTTGCAATGAGACTGATCTTCGTTACAGTTTTTCTCGACCACTAACACACAATTAATTAAACAATTCACCATTTTCTCACAAATATAATGTAAAAATTGGCTCTTTTATTATTCTATTTTTAGGAAATCAAATCGTAGGGATTCGATATTGATTTGATTAATTGATATTAATCAAAACGACCAATTTATACTTTATCAACGATCGTACAGCGAGCATTAAAATCAGTATATCTTAATAATTCTGTTTATTTTGTGGCCATGATAATAATACAGAATTGGTTGGGTAAATTTATGAGCACAGGTAGCAGGCTCTGGGCAAAGGTTTTGACATGAATATTGTAACATTTGGACCAATCAGACACACAAATATTTGTTATATTTAACAAATAATCTCTTATGCCCCCTCACCTAACCAAAGGCCAACTATGAGGGTCTGTGGACACTTCCCACCCCGAAATGCATCTAACACCTAAGAAGGCAGAACAGGTGTCTGGTTCCATGGCAACCCATCTGATAACACTTGTTTTATTGCTCAAAGGAATGCGGGAACTCACTTCTTTTCCTCTTAGGAAAGAGAAATGGAATCTTCTCTAATTAAGTCATAGAAAAACCTTTCTTTGAATGAACACACATATCTTCAGGTCATTGTGTATATTATTACTGTTCTTGTATATGTTTTTGTGTATTGTACACCATTTTATGCATGCTTATGATAGCTCACTAGTTAATATCACTCTAGCTGTATCATGTTTAGTCTCTATCAATTTGTCTTCGGATGATCTAATTGAGAGTGAATATTACAAGTTGATACCTATGCAACATATTAGTGTCTTAATTAAGAATCTTTAGAAGATTGTGCATTAACCCAGCTGAATTACCTATGCAAATTACCATGTTCAGAGACAAAGAATCGTAAAACTTTCCCTCCAAAAATCCAGGACTCCACTCGAGAGATCCCCGGCAGTCTGCGGTTTTGTTAGATCCTAAGAGGATGTGAGCTAGAACTTGTTCTAGACCCTCTGAGTTTTTGTGCCGGGCCTTGTGGCCTCGTCTTTCCATTCAACCAAGCTCCTTGGACCTCAGCAGATCTCTTTCTTAGCTCTTTTTCCATTCAATACTTGGCAGAACATTTCTACCTCAGAACATCTTGGGAATTCATCACTCTTCAACCCGCAAGAACGTGATCGGGAGTCCAAAACTTTGAAACCATTAAGACTTTCATCTGAGACTGCATTCCGGACACTCGACCCGACCAAAGGCAGTGCAAGCATAACATTTAACTAAACGAAACAGAGGTTTAGTATAAGTTTAGTATAAGTTATAGACCCCATTATAAATGGTGCTGATGGTTTTACTCAGGTGGTTAAATGACTTTCTCCATAACTACATTCTCTGGTTTTCCTGATGGTGTCATCCATCAACGCTCATTTGCCCTTTCCCCATGTATGAGTGATTGTACATATGTATGTTTGTTTGTTAGACTAGTCTGCGTTAGTGTTTAGTTAATAAAAGTTGTGTGCAAAAATTACATGAGTTTCTGATTCTGTCTTGCATGTTAAATGTCCCTTTTCGATTTTGACCCTCGCTACATGCTCTAATGCATTAATAGGAAAGTATTTTCTGTGGCTAAGGAAATATCCTTTCTTAGAGTTGATATGAACTTACACTGAATGTTCGACAGACAGATCAGCTGATGGCAATTTAATTCTGCAACAGTTATTACTGTCAGCCGATATAAATAATTGTAATTAACCATAATTAATTGTAATTATTTATATACAATTCCCTTTTGAGCTTATAAATTGTTACAATATTACACAACAGAAGACAGAAGATTTCTTTATAAATGAGAGAGTTTATTTGCTATTATACTAACCTAGGATACATGAACTAAACTAAATAACACAAATAAAATACATACACGTTGCAGGCAATGAATTGTTGCGATTTGAAGACAGTTAAAGGATAGCACTATTTGCTATTTCAATATGCCCCTTCCTGAAGTCATTCACTCCTTATATCATTTATTTTGAAATTATTAATTTACTAAAATTAAATCAAATGTATAATGTGATTAATGAAAGAAAAGGGGACGATAAGGGTCTTAAGCAGGTCATTGTCCATGCAACCAGAAAAAGGGAATGATAAAGAAAGATTAATTGGTATCTGAAAGGTGACTGAGGGTCTGACCCATGTCAGGAGTGCAATAACAGTGTGCATTCATTTAGCCAGGCCTTCAGAGACTAATATGTATTTTCTCTATATTTAATTCATTATATATGATTACATTGATTAAAATTTAATTGATTACTATAACGATGATTGCTTTATACACTGGGAAATGTCATCAGAAAGTAAGAAGAAAAAAGGATCGACGAGCACCTCGGTGCTTAGCAACATGAGTAGATTCAACTGGAGGTTTAAAAACCCATCTTCTACTCCAACACCAGATAGGGCTGGAGGAAGCTCCTCTGGCAACGAAGGATACCATCACCAGATAGCGCTATAGGCTACCGGAAATGCCTAGAGTTCCTCTGGCTACGTGGGACAAACCAGTGTTTCATTTTTAATCAGATGTGTTGATTAATCATTCATATATTCTACATAACCATGATACCCATGGGCAAGGCTCGAACATTTTGTGCACACGCTTTCATACACAATGATGATTGAATTATTGACCCCCAAAGAGTGTATAGATAGGAAGACAGATTATTTTACTCTTCTCTAGTCAAGGGTGAGGAGAGATGTTTGGGTCTGGCTTCCTCTGGAGTGCAGTATCATGAACAAAACAATTGTCAAGAGGTAATGAGGGACCATTATTGGTTCATAGAAAGAATGGAAGGATGGGTGGACTTATGTAATTGCACTTTTGGTGAAGGATTTGATGGTGAGACTTTGTAAAGCCTCAAAGGGGGGAACATATTGTGTAATTTAGCAGTAAAATATAGAAATGTTATTATCTTACTAAAAAGAGAATGTAAAATCATGGAAGCAATCAATATATAGAATAATGTGTTTTTTTTTTTTTTTTTTTTTAGTTTAAAACTGAATATCTGACTATGGACTGTGAGTTTGGATGACCAGTGTTGGGAATGTCCATCATAAAATGTTAGGTGGTTTCCAGAGGATGATATCAAGAAGGGTGAAATCACCTCCAACCAATGGGAGGCCATATATTTTAAAAAGGGCAGCTTCAGCAATATTCCACTATTAGATAAAGCATTAGAAGGGCTACAAAATAATGGTGGCGAACCAATCAGGCATGACAAACAAGCATGAGAAAGTACCAACTTTGTTACATTGTTAAAAGTAGAAAGTGTATAAGACATGGAGTCTGAACAAACAAAGACTAGCGAATGTGAATGTGCAGTGAATGTGGCGGCTGCTCTCTCGGCTTTGTTATTCTGTATAATAAAGTCTTCCTTTGGCACCTGAAACTCTGCTGTTTTGAGCTTCCCTGACTGCACTGACTGAGACCCAGACAAGCAACATCCTCTCTGGGCCACGACAATAACAGTTTTTAATCAAATCCAGGCCGGGCAGGGCAGGGCAGGGCTGAAACAGACAGGAACACCGGGGAGTAACAAGTAGACCCGACAACACGAAACTGAAGAAGCAGGAACTAAAATACACAGGCTAATTACACAATCACAGCCGGAACAGAATTAACTAATAATCACATTAAGTAAGGACAGGAAACAAACCAAATAAGGAAACATGAGGCGGGAACATATGACACACACGACAGAGGACTGACAATATGTGTGTTCATTCAAAGAAAGGTTTTTCTATGAATTAATTAGAGAAGAGTCAGCACAAAAGCCAAGCACTAAGCACCAACTCTACCCGGCTAAGGAAGTTGCCCCTGGGACGGTAGGACGGCTGTCAGTGACATTATCCCCTTCGGCCAAAGGCCTGAGCTGCATACCCCAGAATTTACCTATTAGGGGCCGGGCCTCCTGAACCCAGGGTAGAGCTCAAAGGCTTGGAATCAGAAGAAGAGATTCCTTTAACCTGTTAGCCTGCACCAGAGCGACCTCGCACTGAACGATCTTTGTTTGCATGTGTCATTGTTTTCTAATAGAATAAATGAAACGGGACAAAGTTAATCTTGACAAACTTTATATCATTCTGAGGGTCTAAGCCTCAAGCATCGACGACAGATCGCTGTTTTTCGATGGAAAGCTTATAAGGAATGAGTGGCACAAATTTGCTACATTTGTGTAAGCAGTACACATCCAAACACGCAGAGTAAAAAAGCCGTACGTACCTTTATCATTGTAATAACGAGCCACAAACGCGTCCACTGCTGAAATCCCAGTTTAGTTAGAGAGGTAAGGGTCCACAGAAAAACATCCCAGCGAGCACTTTTAGTCCAGCGAAACAATAACGTTGTAATAAGGATGAATATTCCTTTGTTTACGTTTCATTTCTTCAGAGAGTTATTGTTCGCGTCCGTTATGGAATAAATTACGCTCAAAAACAGCGTCTTGGTGGTAAAAAAACAAAACGATGTTGTAGAATACGGTCTTACAAATATAATGAGACCGTCTACGGAAAAAAAAGTCTCAGAAAAGCGGAATATAGATTATTTGAATTTGGCGCTCCCTCCTGCCGGCAGTGACGCTTCTGTGACGCACGCTGTCATCTGAGCGGGGCATAACTTAGCGATCTGCTTTATCCATAAAAAACTGTTTTTTTTTCTTTTACATTTTTTATATGTGTGTGTGTGTATTGTGTGGGGAATGTGGCCGTGTCTGCATGATTATAATCTGAATGGAAGCACATCAGCGTGTTTATTAGCGACTCTATGACGGCTATCATTGTGATTCATTGATCAGCTATTATTGATTATATGGCCCATCTGTATGATCATCATCTGAATGGAAGCACATCAGCGTGTGTTTACTGACTCTATGACCATGTCTGGCAATATCACTTCACGTCTGGCAGTGATATTTATCATTGTAATAACGAATAACGAAGAATACTTCAGTATACATACTATATACAAAGCATTTTTTTCTATTTTTTTTCCTTTTTTATTACTCAAATAATTATTTTTGTATTTTTTAGTGCTCAAATAAATCTGTCTATTATTTTATAATTGAAAAACTATGCAGGAACATGTATAATGACTAAAATAGCTTGTATAATTCTGTAATCCATTTGGTGGTTATTTTTCCTCAAACAGGGGGGTGGGGGGACTATAAATAGTTTCAGAAAAAATATTGCAGGAATCTCATTTTTCATGGTATCTTCTTCAAATTTGAAATATGAACACATGAGACATGTGGCTTTCGATCCATTACTTTTCTGGATTGCTCCAGGACTTATTTCATGTATTTGTATATGAAATAAAAAAACATTCAGTGTGGAAAAATATTTTTCAAGGCACGTCAGTGTCTATAACTTTTTATCTTTTTGAGCATTATCAACTCTGGATGATAGATAGTAAAGCCCAGAGTCTCTTCTTTCAAAAGATACCTAATTTGTTTGTGTAAGCACACTTTGTCACAAACTGTTACCATTTTAATTCAGGTAGGTTATTTTCACCTGCGAGGCCACAAATGGGGTTGAAGGTTAACAGGTTAAGGGGATACAACCAAGTGCCTAGGATAGTAACTAAGTCTTGGCCTGTCACCCAGGGGCTACTGCTTGCTCTGCAAGAGCTCGCTGAAGGAACTGTCTCAACAGATCCTTGGGAGCAACGCCCTGTTCAAGTAGTATCACTGGGGATACATAGGTAGAGTGGGGCCAAAGGTGAAACCGGGGCCTGACCGACTCAAAGAATGGGCACAAAGCCGCAGCGCATAACCCATGCCATACAGGATGACCGCAAAAACCCTTGGTGTGCGATCTTACCACAATGTGGTTTTCAGAAAGTGCACAAAGACTAGTGTGCGCACTTACCATATCATGGATTTGTAAATATTCTCGGGAGGGAGCAGCATGCTCATAGGTAACCCTCTATGCTGAGGGGAGCAAAGCTAGCTCTACCAACAAGGAGAGCAACTTAACAGGGAGGCAGAGAGAGGCCTAACAACCTGAAGTAGCTGACTCACAGAGCTGAATTCTTTCAGATGCCCGGGAGGGAGCAGCATGCTCATAGGTGACCCTCTATAGTGAGGGGAGCAACGCTAGCTCTACCAAGGCAGAGCTCTGGAGAGCGGAGAACTTAACTCTCAGCATGAGAGGGAACTCAGATGCTCAGAAGGGAGCGGCATGCTCATAGGTGACCCTCTAAGGTGAGGGGAGCAATGCCAGCTCAACCAATAAGGAGAGCTTGGAAGGGAGCAGCATGCTCATAGGCGACCCTCTATAGTGAGGGGAGCAATGCTAGCTCTACCAAGGCAGAGCTCTGGAGAGCGGAGAACTTAATTCTCAGCATGAGAGGGAACTCAGACGCTCAGAAGGGAGCGGCATGCTCATAGGTGACCCTCTAACGTGAGGGGAGCAATGCCAGCTCGACCAAGGCAGAGCCCTGGACTTGACTCACAGCGTGAGAAGGAACTCAGACGCTCAGAAGGGAGTGGCATGCTCATAGGTGACCCTCTAAGGTGAGGGGAGCAATGCCAGCTCAACCAATAAGGAGAGCTTGGAAGGGAGCAGCATGCTCATAGGCGACCCTCCATAGTGAGGGGAGCACTGCTGAGCTCAACCAACAAAGACAGCAACCTGACAGTGAGGTAGAGAGGAGCCTAACAACCTGAAGTTGCTGCTCAACGGAGCTCCAGGGGGAACAGAACCCAGTGAGAGGAGTCCTCAGACCCTCGACCGGGAGTGGCAAGCTCAAAAGTAACCTCTAGGTGAGGAGAGCATTGCCAGGCCTGACCAACAGGGTAACTCAACAGGGGGGCATTGCATTACCAACTTCCTGGTGTCACTGCCATAGAGCTCATAAAGAACCTCCCGCAGTGAGGTTTTGGAGCACTGCCATGTTCAGAGCGGCACTCTCAGCCCTCGGGCTGAGGCAGTCATTACGACACAAACTGGGAACAGGAGGTGCATAGCTAGCTCTCGCAATGAGGGGAGCACACCCTAGCTCGACCAGAAGGCAGTGCCATAAATTCCATACATGTCTGAAGAGCTATCGCTCTTCAGAGCTAAAAGCACTCAGGAAGGGTTTCCGCAGAAACACCTCTCACTCGTACCTCTGGGAAAGTAGTGTACTCAAGCCCACTCCACGGAGGGGCGATTCACTGGTTCGACCATAAGGACAGTGTGACTCAAATCTCAGGAAGCCTCTCGATGCGAGACACGAGTAGCGCATCCTGGCTGGGGCAGCTTCTCAAAGCAAACACCCAGCCAGGAGCTCAGGGAGCACATTACGAAGCAATAATCTCTGAAAAAGGCTCAGCCTGAATGGAGGACCCGCAAGTCCTGGGTTGCAGCGCTATACTGGGACTTGAAGGCCAAGGAGGCTACCGCAGAAGCCTAGCGACTTGGCTGCATGATCCAGCAAGCATGAGGCCAAAGATGTAGGCCATCATTCAAGCTGGATCTAGTACTGACAGGTGAGACCATACCACAGGATCGAGTGGGCTCCCGGAGTGCAGTATAATGTGGTTAGAACATGATATAAATCATCTGTCCAATAACTGCAGACAGATACCCACATCATAATCTTTCCTTACTGATAGCGAAATTACAGATAGGGAAGATTACCCATCAGGTCCTTTCCCTGTTCTGCCCATGAGCCGCGAATCGCGGGCAATGGGCAGATAATTCTCACTGCACTTGCATCGCGCAGCATGTATTCATCTCCCACATGAGTTGTAAGGGTATTACATATAATATTAATGCATAATTTAAAGAAATAGTTTAATTTAGCTCAAAGGGAATCATTTATGATTTTATAGGGATTTGAACAGAATCAGTGTTACGGCGATTCACTGAACGAGCCGTATGACAAACTCTGCACTGGATATTAAAATCCCAAATATAGTGAAAACACTATTAAATAGCACAGTAACGAAATCGACAGATTAAGGCATTAACTTGTGAGCAGAAAACACAAGATACTTCTCTTTTCAATATAAATCAGATTTTATTTATATAAACCTAAGACATAAACTAATCTAACACATGAACACAAGCATTCACACATTCACACGTTGCAGAAAGAGAGAAAGTGAGGAAAGGATGAGTTTAAGAGAATGAAAATGTGAAATCCCAAGTTCACAGCAATATGTTCAATTGCATAGACCTGAACAACCATCAATCACTTATTTAACCCTTATTTAATTGAGTTTCTCAATGAGGCTAAGATTTATATTAACTGCACCTGATTCAGTTAGAATTTGGAGGTGTAGCTTGCGTGCTTTGCCTTGTTAGGGGGTTTCCTTTGTGTCGTCGTTGCAGACAGGGGGGTTTCCCGAAGTGTCTGATTGGCTGGAAGTTCAGTAGTCTTTGAAGTGACGTCTTTTGGGCGTTGGCTGAGGATGCGGAGTTCTTTCTGGTTGAAGTTTGAAGCGGGTCGGAGCTGGACTTTGTAGCAAACTTACATTAGAACACGAAACTCCACGGAAAGAAAATAAACTAAAGTAAAAGAATAAAAAAAAAGGATGTAACGAGACTAAGTTGTTTTCCTTCTCATTATGGCACGTGGGCCAGAGCACGCGGTGAGAGGGACGAGAGATAGAGAGAACAAAAGAATGTAGAATGTGCAAAAGAGGAAGAAAGAAGGAGGGACAACAGTTTTAAACTCGCTTCTGGACACATCCCATCTGGATGTCTTGACCAATTAGATACTGTATTGTCTTAGCTAGGGTGTGTTCTTTACATCATAAATCAGCTTGTTATCAGTCACATGGTCCGAATTTTACAGGCTTTGGCAAAGTATACCTTTTTGAACATGATTTCATAATAAGACTATGATGCATTTGACAAAGAATTGATTGGAAGAAACATTCACAGCATGAATTTTCAAACTCATACATACTAAATATGCAATATTTATCTTTAAGACTCGAGCTATTCAATAATGATTAAAAAGACATACATATTATTTGATTAAAACATGATATGTGGGTACAACATAGAAATGTCCTTTTAGGATGATTTTATGTGCATATGGAGAAGAAAGTCTTTGAATAGTTCTAAGGAGAACGAAGGCATGTTCTTTAGACAAAGGAATGTTGGGTTGGACTGTCTTCTATGTGGGGGAGAAGTCAGTCTAAGGAAGCTTGTGAATACAATCGTGGAAAACGTGATGGCCATCTCTTTGACCATCAGTCTTGATTATTTGCAACAAATTTGACAGTCTCCTTCTTGAATTGGAATTATCAATAAGTGTTCGTTTGTCTCAAGGTTGTAAGCTGTTTGGTGAAAGAGGCTCGCTGGTTAGGAGTCGCTTGCTCCAAACTAGATTTATGACGTCCTGTTCCTTAAGGCCTCTCTGCATTCCAGCTCCTCAGGTTTCAGTGTTCTGATGCATCTTAAAATTGTCTGATTCAGTCTCTGATATCCTACAGAGTTAAACATGCTCCTCCCATGCGCTAGATTACCTCCGAATCAAGCGAGAACGGAGCCGCCGCCGCGAATGCATCACTATTCCAGCGAGAGGCGAACGCACTCATGCAGACACGGGTATTACAAATTGGGTAAAAAGTGAAGCACTCACCTTCCCTTTTTGTCAGTAGCCCCGCGAAACGTCACGATGAGCACACGAGCGTATTCAACTCCCTCCAGAGCTGAACGCGCTTGCTCTTCACCACACACACACAACCTGCGATCCTGTGAAACTGCGGGTATCAGAACAAAGCCTCCGTGCAAGAGAACATGCATGTCGTGCTTAGCTTCTGCTAACAAAAACAAACGGTCAGTGAAGACGAAGAAGATGAATGACGTATTTTCCCAGCACCCATTTATACTGTGGCCACACAGGAAATAATGTCATAGGCTGTCGCCGGCCAATGTTATTGTCGTGATTAGATATATGCTTCAAGACACCGGTCACGCCAAGGCGTTCCCCATAGCGACCCCTAGAGGACGCAGTTCGAAGTTCCCTCGAAAGGGAATTCTATTTAATAGCACAGTAACAAGATCGGCAGATTAAGACATTAACTTGTGAGCACAAAACACAAGATACTTATCTTTTCGTTATAAATAAGGCTTTATTTGATAAATCTAAGACATGTAAACTAACACATTTACACAGAAAGAGAGAAAAGTAAAAAGGATGAGTTTAAGAGAATGAAAATGTGATATCCCAAGTTTACAGCAATATGTTCAATTGCATAGACCTGAACAACCATCAATCCAAGTTTGCTGATTGGTTGGATGTTCAGTAGTCATTGAAATGACGTCTTGGGCGTTGGCTGCAGATGCAGAGTTGGTCTGGTTGAAGTTTGAAGCGAGTGCAGTCGGAGCTGAACTTTGCAGCTAACTTACATTAGAACACGAAACTCCACAAGACTATGATGCACTTGACAAAGAATTGATTGGAAGAAACATTTTAAGCATGATTTTTCAAACTCATACATACCAAACACGCATCTGAATCCTTCAGCTATTCAATAGTGATTAAACAAAACATACACAATATGTGATTAACATGATAGTCAATTGTGTGGGTTACATACATGATATGGAGTTATGCATAGATTAGTTTAATTAAAATGAAAATCAAAGTCTTTTAAAATGATTTTAGGTGCATATGGAAAATTTTCTGTGTAGTTCTATGTAGAACGAAGGCATGTTCTTTAGACAAAGGAATTTCGGTTTGGTCTGTCTTCAATGTGGGGGAAAAGTCAGTCTAAGGAAGCTCGTGACTTCCAGCGTGGAACCCATTTGATGGCCATCTCTTTGACCATCAGTCTTGATTACTTGCCCCAAATTTGACAGTCTCCTTCCTGAATTGGAATGATCAATAAGTGTTCTTTTGTCTCAATGTTGCAAGCTGTTTTGTGAAAAAGGCTTGGTTAGGCTTTCTTCAGACGGGCTGCAGTTAGGAATCTGATTTATGATGTTGTCCTGTTTTCTTGGGCCTCTCTGGAATTTCAGCTTATCATGTTTCTATGTTCTGATCGAATCTTAACTTTGTCTGATTCGGTCTCTGATATCCTACACCCAAAACTGGGTATAGAAAAGAATCACACCCCTTTATAGGGTACCCTAGGTATTAAGACTCGTATGGCTTAATATAACATAAATGATGTCTCTAACTGAAATATGTAATAGAAAACCCATGAAAGAAACATTATTTTAAAAAATCCACATCGTTATCTACATATCTTGGACTATGGAATGCACCATTATTTTGATTATGTAGAACGGTTGCAACTCAGTGAGCTACTGCCACTAAGCCTACCCTTATATCCATCGCCACCTGTAAGCTCTTTCAGAAGCTGTGGTCATTGTATCAGTATTTTAGATTCCGAGTTGTGTTGCAGTAAAATTAAAAAGTAAAAAAAGTAACGCTTTTACAGTAAAAAAAAGCTTCAAAACAGTAATAGAACATACACTGAACAAAATTATAAATGCAACACTTTTGTTTTTGCCACCATTTTTCGTGAGCTGAACTCAAAGATCTAAGACTTTTTCTATGTACACAAAAGGCCTATTTCTCTTAACCTGTTAACCTTCAACCCCATTTGTGGCCTCGCAGGTGAAAATAACCTACCTGAATTAAAATGGTAACAGTTTGTGACAAAGTGTGCTTACACAAACAAATTAGGTATCTTTTGAAAGAAGAGACTCTGGGCTTTACTATCTATCATCCAGAGTTGATAATGCTCAAAAAGATAAAAAGTTATAGACACTGACGTGCCTTGAAAAATATTTTTCCACACTGAATGTTTTTTTATTTCATATACAAATACATGAAATAAGTCCTGGAGCAATCCAGAAAAGTAATGGATCGAAAGCCACATGTCTCATGTGTTCATATTTCAAATTTGAAGAAGATACCATGAAAAATGAGATTCCTGCAATATTTTTTCTGAAACTATTTATGGTCCCCCCACCCCCCTGTTTGAGGAAAAATAACCACCAAATGGATTACAGAATTATACAAGCTATTTTAGTCATTATACATGTTCCTGCATAGTTTTTCAATTATAAAATAATAGACAGATTTATTTGAGCACTAAAAAATACAAAAATAATTATTTGAGTAATAAAAAAGGAAAAAAAATAGAAAAAAATGCTTTGTATATAGTATGTATACTGAAGTATTCTTCGTTATTCGTTATTACAATGATAAATATCACTGCCAGACGTGAAGTGATATTGCCAGACATGGTCATAGAGTCAGTAAACACACGCTGATGTGCTTCCATTCAGATTATAATCAAACAGATGGGCCATATAATCAATAATAGCTGATCAATGAATCACAATGATAGCCGTCATAGAGTCGCTAATAAACACGCTGATGTGCGTCCATACAGATTATAATCATGCAGACACGGCCACATTCCCCACACAATACACACACACACACATATAAAAAATGTAGAAGAAAAAAAAACAGTTTTTTATGGATAAAGCAGATCGCTAAGTTATGCCCCGCTCAGATGACAGCGTGCGTCACAGAAGCGTCACTGCCGGCAGGAGGGAGCGCCAAATTCAAATAATCTATATTCCGCTTTTCTGAGACTTTTTTTTCCGTAGACGGTCTCATTATATTTGTAAGACCGTATTCTACAACATCGTTTTGTTTTTTTACCACCAAGACGCTGTTTTTGAGCGTAATTTATTCCATAACGGACGCGAACAATAACTCTCTGAAGAAATGAAACGTAAACAAAGGAATATTCATCCTTATTACAACGTTATTGTTTCGCTGGACTAAAAGTGCTCGCTGGGATGTTTTTCTGTGGACCCTTACCTCTCTAACTAAACTGGGATTTCAGCAGTGGACGCGTTTGTGGCTCGTTATTACAATGATAAAGGTACGTACTGCTTTTTTACTCTGCGTGTTTGGATGTGTACTGCTTACACAAATGTAGCAAATTTGTGCCACTCATTCCTTATAAGCTTTCCATCGAAAAACAGCGATCTGTCGTCGATGCTTGAGGCTTAGACCCTCAGAATGATATAAAGTTTGTCAAGATTAACTTTGTCCCGTTTCATTTATTCTATTAGAAAACAATGACACATGCAAACAAAGATCGTTCAGTGCGAGGTCGCTCTGGTGCAGGCTAACAGGTTAAATATTGTTCACAAATCTGTCTAAATCTGTGTCAGTGAGCACTTCTTCGTTGCCGTGATAATCCATCCACCTCACAGGTGTGGCATATCAAGATGAAACAGCATAATTAGACAGCATGATTACTGCACAGGTGTGCCTTAGGCTGGCCACAATAAAAGGCCCCTCTAAAATGTGCAGTTTTATCACACAGCACAATGCCACAGATGTCGCAAGTTTTGAGGGAGCGTGCAATTGGAATGCTGACAGCAGGAATGTCCACCAGAGCTGTTGCCCGTAAATTGAATGTTCATTTCTCTACCATAAGCTGTCTCCAACGGCGTTTCAGAGAATTTGGCAGTACATCCAACCGGCCTCACAACCGCAGATCACGTGTAACCACACCAGCCCAGGACCTCCACATCCAGCATCTTCACCTCAGACCAGCCACCCGGACAGATGCTGCAACAATCGGTTTGCATAACCAAAGAATTTCTGCACAAATTGTGGCAGACAGTGTGTATGGCATCGTGTGGGTGAGCGGTTTGCTGATGTCAACGTTATGGATCGAGTGGCCCATGGTGGCAGTGGGGTTATGGTATGGGCAGGCGTATGTTATGGACAACTAACACAGGTGCATTTTATTGATGGCATTTTGAATGCACAGAGATACCGTGACGAGATCCTGAGGCCCATTGTGCCATTCATCCACAACCATCACCTCATGTTGCAGCATGATAATGCACGGCCCCATGTTGCAAGGATCTGTACACAATTCCTGGAAGCTGAAAACATCCCAGTTCTTGCATGGCCAGCATACCCACCGGACATGTTGTAACAGTTTTACAGTTACATTTTGTCCCATTAGAACGTATTATTTAATCCTGTCACTAGGGGCGCTCTAGCCAGTGAGATGCCTAGTAGCATAAAAGGGTAAGAGAAGAAGTATGGAGTAGGAAGTATGTGTTAACCACATGGAGAAACTTTCTCACCAATGCTGTCCTGTTTTTGTCCCTCATTTGAGGAACCTGAGGTTCTTTAACTCAAATGTAAGTGCTCTTGTTAGTACTTTATTTGGATATATGATGTTGGGTAATATTTATGTAAAAATGGGATGAGTAAATGTGTTAAAGGTGGCACTAAGTTTATCTGTTTGTTTGATGCAGAGGGTTCAACATGCAGGCATGAGCTGGAAGCTGAGCTATTGATAGGACCTTGATCAGAAAATGGGATTAACTATCTTCGTTTGTCTACAACATCTTTTTGCCATCTATGATTCATTATATAAACTACAGTTCACATTACGGACAGTTATTGGGAAGCTCAGTTGCTGGCAGAGGAGGCCTCATCAACAAGGCGCTTAAGTACTATTTCATCTTGTTCTACGTCACTTAAGACTGAACCTTGAGCAATCAAAGACACGGTTACAAAAGTCTGAACTGAGCTGTTTGGTTTTTTTCATACATCTGCGTAATTATATGTACATTGTAAGTTATTGGCTGTATGTTGATTGGTGGTGTAATACACATGGCTCATTGAAGTGAGAAAGTCTCTGGTCCCTTGATTATGTAGCATCAAAAACATTATTTTAAAATCAGGTGTTACAATGTCACCCATTGAGCATGTTTGGGATGCTCTGGATCGGCGTATACGACAGCGTGTTCCAGTTCCTGCCAATATCCAGCAATTTCCAGGCTTTCCTGTAGCTCAAATGGTAGCGCATGGCACTAGCAACGCCAAGGTCATGGGTTCGATTCCCAGGGAAAGCAAGAGCTGATAAAATTTAAAAACTGTAACTTGAATGCAATGTAAGTCGCTTTGGATAAAAGCGTCTGCTAAATGCATAAATGTAAATGTCTATGCGAAGGAGATGTGTTGCACTGTGTGAGGCAAATGGTCTAATCAGCATCTTGATATGCTACACCTGTGAGGTGGATGGATTATTTTGGCAAAGGAGAAGTGCTCACTAACACAGATTTAGACAGATTTGTGAACAATATTTGAGAGAAATAGGCCTTTTGTGTACATAGAAAAAGTCTTAGACCTTTGAGTTCAGCTCATGAAAAATGGGGGCAAAAACAAAAGTGTTGCGTTTATAATTTTGTTCAGTATATATATATATATATATATATATATATATATATATATATATATATATATATATATATATATACACATATAGATAGATAGATAGCTCTAGTGTTTCTTCAGTTCCTTGTGCGTTGTTGAATGTAATGGTTTTCTGTCATTCTGTTCTTTGTTCCCTTTGGTTTTTGGCTTATTGTTTGTTCTATTTTTTTTTTTCCATAAAATCCCTGCACATAGATCCTTGCCCCTGCCTGTGTACTGTGGGGTCCAGCACATGGTGCGTTGTGGGCATACATTAACCTGACCCCACTTTGTCACTGTGGCACCACAAGCTTTGGCGTAGTGTGGTCATCGGGGACATATTATAGAATGTTGCTCAGCACACGCAGCATGTGTTTGATGTCATGCAGCAGTTTGAGGGCTGGAGCAGCAGCCAGTTGAGCCGATGTGATAGGGTGGATGGAGGGGTCAGGGAGGTGGCAAAGAATAAGCGTTATTGATCAGTCAGAGGTTTGCATTTAGGCAATGCCATCCATGGATAGATATTAGGTTAGTGCCAGGGCTGCGAGGTGGGTAACATGGTGTTGAAAGTTGGTCTCCTGCTGGTTACGGCTGCCATGTCACGGATGGGTGGGTCTTGGTTGAGACCATAGCTCACCATGCAATGCACTTGTGATGTCGTTGAACGTGCTTGACTGGCTTCTTGTTTATTGTGGCAAACTCATATTTTTCCTAGCCAAGGAGGTGGCGTGTGAAGCTGAGCTTGGCATAATTTGAGTCTGTGTAACTGAGGAGTTCTTTGATGCAGTTCTTGTGAGCCGATGCGATTTAAAGGGTGATCAGGATGTCTGTCACTTGTACTGTAATGACTGGGATTCCAGCTTGAAGTGTTGCTGTGGGAGAGATTTGTTGTTAACCCACAAAACACCCGCTCTGGGCACACCGTGCCTCAACATTGCATCCTTAAAAGGCCATTGATCATGTGGCTTTGGGTGTGTCGGTCCTCTGAATGGATGCTTTGGCTGTTGAGGGCCAATACAGGTTGGCGGCACATCTCTGTGATCACTTTCCATGTTCCATTGTGACTGGAGAATCGCTGGATGGTTTGTGAAGTGCAAAGCAGGGCTCTTTTGTCATCTGAGTAGTTAGTGCTCCGGTGGGAGCAGTGTTCTGCTGAAGTGGGCAACCCCCCTTTAGTTCTGGCCATGTTTTTGGTGTAGACCAGGACTAAGGCAGTAGTTGGTGAATCCAGGTGTCGGATGAAACTCCTTGGGATGAGAGTAAATCAGGCATGGTGTAGAGTGCAGATGCCATTTGAGTTTGATGATGTAATGTGGTCTTCAGTGAGTCCACATAGTTACCACTAGCTCTGCATCGTTGCTTCTTGTGAAGAGCAGCTTTGGCACTGGCAGTTGTCGGCAGGTGCAGGACGTCTCTTAGAAAAGGGGGTGTGGCTCAGAGTGGGGCCAGGTTCCCTCCATTCCCTTGAAGGTGTGTGCTTGAGGGTTTGGCCACACTGTCTGTGTGTCACACTGTCGCTGTCAGTTCCCCTTTTGTGTATGCTGGTACTGCAGTCTCATATTTTATAAACGTCTGGTATGGTCTGGCCGGACGTTCTTGCACTTTACAGGGCTTCCCCAGGGGTTTGCAAGGTCTCATAGGGAAACTTGTGCACTTGCTTGTGAAGGCAGGTCTGGTGTGTGCTCGGTGAGTGCTTTGAAGTGTGTGAGGCTTCAGGCCATGACCTCATGGCTGGCTGTGGGATTTTCCCTTGACCTCAGTGACCTGACTGGCTGTGGGATTTTCCCGTGACCTCGGTGACCTGACAGTCTGTCTGGGTGACCTGTCTGACTGGAGTGGCAGGGGTTCTCGCACTTCAGCCCGGAGTTTCGGCCGTCTCAATTTCAGCAAAAGGGTCAATGTGACCCAGCAGCTCTTTATCACTGAGGGGCTTAAGAGTTCAGTTCTGTTTCTGAGCATCAGCTTGGGGTCTGCCAAAGAGTTGGAAGTGACATAAAAGTTGAATTTACTCCAGTGTCACCAGAGCTCTAAGTCTCGCCTTGTTTTCCAACATGCTGTTTCCTGGTTTCCCCCCTTTTCGATTGGGTTCCTCAGGAGTCCTGGTACCGGGTTTGTGTGGTGACCGGTATGCTGACAGGTGTTGGATCATCCTGGATGTGCAGCCATCAGCTGAAGTGGCTGGGTGATGCCATTACTTGGTGATGTGGCTGGTTAGCAGAGATCTGGGTGAGTGTTCAGCTGGCGGGCGTTTTGGGCGGTCATCCATTCCAGTTCTCACACATATAAGGAGTCTGTACTGTCCATTTTGCCTTCTTTTCGGGGCCTCCTCTGAATGAGTTTCTTTAGAATACTCAAGATCTCTACTGTCTCAGATGCAGCCACACTGTTCAGCTCTGAGAAGAGCTGGGACGTGTCAAGAGGGTTTCTGCTGGTGAGATTTCAGGTTTGTTGCTTAGTGATTTATCTGGTGCTTGGGACAGGCACCATCACTGCTATGCTGTTCCTGCTGGTTGGGAATTGTGTTGACTTTCTGATGAAGCATCTATCACAGTGATGTGCCTTTCAAGATGTAAGTCTGGGTCGTGGGCTGGTCTGACCTTGAGACTGAGCTCTCACGACCAGCTGAGATGTCAGGCCTAATCTTTGTGACCTGGCAGTGCACTTCAGATGAGTTGGCTGGCTGGAAATGTAAACGTTCCCGCACTTGAGCCCAATTCTATGAATGCTTAAAGTCCATTGGGCTCAAAACCATACGGCATGTCCATGTTGGTGAAAAGAGAGCCTGTGTTCAATTGGGTTGTGTACACAGGGTGTATGGTCTCATGGAGCTGATGGTCAGGTGCAGGGGAGTTGACCGTGTGTGTATTTTGGCCTGTTCTGTCGTCTGCCATACACTCAGAGCTGGCTGTAGCAGGCTTTTTGTAGTTTTTGTAATCTGCTTTGACAGTTTCAGACTGCTGGTACAGGATGTTGTGTGCCTTAAAGCTGGAGGTGATCCTGAGCAGATCAGAGCAGTCTGTTTCATGTGGTCACATTGGGCAGAGTTCAAGCATAATAGTTCATGTTTTGCAGGCAGGCAAGTGTGGTGGCCTTCTGCCGTATTTAGGTTGTCAGTTGTATTGCTTCTGCTTAAGTGATAATTGGTGTGAGTGAGCACCCGAAAACTATGAGTAACACTGTTGATGGGTGATAACCTAGGGGGTCATTTAATGACTTAGGCTATTTGGTTTATCAACGTTATTACCAAGTATTTTCTGATGGTTCAAACAGGTTAGGTCTCCAGGTCTCCAAAAACAACCAAAACAAACAGAACCAAAATTAATAAAACAAATCAAAGTTCAAACCTAGAAAGGGATAGTGGGAAATCAAGGGCTTACTACCACCTCTAGGTGCTGTGACAAGGACTGCAGAGCGGGGCTCTCCAGGAATGTACTGCCTAGGGAGGTGATGAGAGAGATAGCTGGACAGACCAAGCACGCTAAAGCAGAGAGGCTCTCTAGTCCTCTTCAAGTTTCATATTGAGTGAATGGCTATATCTTTGGTGTTGTTAGGCTTGGTGGTGAGCTGTGGTCACCAGGGTGAACCCTAATGGTTGGGCCATCTCCCTTGACTCTCCCGAGCATGCAACTGCAGGGGCTCCTGATCACTCGCACCCATGGCATCCGGTGGCAACCACTCAAACAGCAATGACTTTTGGCACAATGTTGCGTCACTCAAGTGAGGAAGGGCCAACGACTAGCTGACACAGCCAAAATTGGGTTTCGCATATGGGTCCCAAGTTATAAAAAACCCTTTTTGGGCCTCGAGCTATGGATGAGTTCACTCCTCTCAAGAGGGTGGACACCTGTGTAACTTCACAGGGTACTTAACCAAAATTGCCCTTATGTGTCAGTCAGTATGGTCGATACAACACTTGAGGTACTCCACTGCTGATGTCGTGCTGCGTGTTGCCTCCCGGAGTACAGGGTCAGAGGTATCCGAGGTGCCCCCCCCCCAGTACATGTCGGGTAGGTCAGGCAGACGAGTCCAGTCACCGAAAATTCCCATGGATGACTCGTCAGCTCACTGCCCAAGCACCCGGGGGCGTGCTACCTAACAGGGAACATTGAGAGGGGACACCAGAAAGATTAAGCGTCTAGGATACATGAAGCAGCTTGATGCCAATGAGCAAGGGAATCAGACGTGTGACGGTGGGCCACTAATATATTTGAGGGCTCATTGTGCACCGCAGTGGCTAGCATTACCTATGCCTATAGGGGAAGGAGAGGAAAAGGGTAACAAAATAAAATTGAAAATTAGAAACAAAGTTAAAATGTCCTAATTGCTTAGGAAAGTAAATGTAAAATTGTTTTAAATAGATTTAAAATCAAAGTAAATTCAGTTTTGCTCAATAGGTGTAACTAGACTTAACTACAGACCGGAGTAGATGAAATAAAATAAGCCCAAATAAAGTAAATAAATAATTGCTGCAAATAACAGTAAAACAAAATACACAAATAAACCAAAGCATGTGGGGGAGACCAATGTAATCGATAGCCAAGCAGAAGGTGGTACAGAACGAAACTGTAGAGGGAGGAAGGGAACTGTTACACTTTACACACACTGTCTCTAAGTGTTATTGGGATGCTAACAGCTAAAAGCTGAGGTAAGGGGCTTTAGCTTCTATCCATGTAGGGTCGTTAGCATTGTAGCTTCGGCTACATGCAGTGGTCTGTTTACATTAGTCTGTGACGTGTGCGCTGTCTCGAGTTTGAACCGGAAAGGGCTTGCTATCGCTTTCCGGGGTCAGATGTTGCTAAGAGACCGATGCACGCTTAACAGCCAGTGTGCGCAAAGCACGTGAAACGGATGTAAACATGAATGGGAATCTCGCATTCAGCCAGACGTGACCTGTCGTTCACACTTCATTCATAACTTACACAGCGCGTTCACTCCACAGACTAAGCAATGCAAAGCATGTGGTGGCTTCTGCCAGTGCTATGAGGAATCATTTTCAGAGTCTTGGGGTTTTGATGCCAGAATTTAGATTTTATTATCAGAGACAATAAAACCGAGAGACGCTGCAGCGAAATCTCCCGACTGTCTGTTCATTCATGCTTAAATACGGGTTCTGCCCCTAAGGCGTGTTCTATACATTTCCTATACCGTTATTGTTGTTAGGAAACAGTCTCCATCTGTCTATACATTTCCTATACCGTTATTGCTTAACAGTCTCCATCTGTTTCCTAGAGCAGACAATAGGCCCCAATTTATGTTACGTTAAAGGAAGAGACCCTATCATGTCAAAACAGGATGTGCAGCTTTACCTTACACCATACGTCTGCACATTCCATTCTTCTGCAGGCCTCTACACATGAAGGCAGATACAATTTTATAATAGTAGCATAACTTGATACATAAATGGCTATTTTCACATTGATTACACTTGATTCATTTGTATTTTGATTAATAAAACTCTTCGACATTCCCCCCTTTGAGACTTACTAAGTCTCATCTTTATTTGTCTTTCCCAGAGTGCAGTTTCATAATTCAGTCTCATTAGTTATTACTACCTAGTGACCAAATTAAGTCACACAGTTTTATCACCAATGACTAGATTATGCAACACCACTCTGGCGGAGCAGCAGGACCAAACCTCTCCCCCACAATTGACTAGGAAGGAGTAAAAGATCCTGTCTCCCTAATTCCTCATTTAAGATAAAACAATGTTATAAGCATGAGCATGCAATTGGTTCAGTGCTTGCCTGTGGTTGTCACAGTTATGTATACAACAGAAATAAAAATTTAAAACATAAAACATATAACATCACACAAAAATAGCATAGTTGATCTTCAGCCCAGACACTTTACGCATCGTAGAGGGCCACCCTTGGGCAGAGGTTAGGCTAGCACATTCACCCAGGGTATGGTTCATATTTATACTTCTTCTTCGTCCTCTGTTGAGGTACTAGAATCTCCATCATTTGTCAATGTTTGTGACTTACAATTGGGTGTATAAGCCCAGTCCTGGTGTTGTGCATTTTGGTTCATCTTCAACTTCAATTTCTCATCATCTTAACATCTTAGCATTTCCATTTGCCTAGCTGTGGCTTTGACAACTAGTGACCTCAGTATAGGAAGCACATAACAAAACAGTAATCCTCCTATTAATACTGCAACTCCTAAAAACATTCCTAATTTAGCTAACCATGCTCCCCATGCTCCTAACTTTAGATCAAACCAATCCCACATTTTATTATCAGTCCCAGTGTTAGTTTTAAATTCAATCCTTAGGTTTTTCAATTTGGTCATTACTTCAGTGAATGCAAATAATCCAAAGCTATTCTGTTTTGCCATGTCATTCTGCTTGTTGCATCTAATTGCTCTTCTAGAAGTTATAAGGCCTCATCAGTGTAATTAATAAATTTTTGCTGATTGTAATATGTAATTGCTCCATTTTGTAATTTATTTTTTCTTAATTCCAATTTATATCGATTCAAATCCTGATTTAACTTCATCTCTTGCATTAAATTCGTTAGGTATGCCTTTCGGTTGACCAAATTAATCTATATAAACTACAGGGTCTTTTTCATAGACTCTTTTGGATCTGATTTTCTCTTCCTTTGTTATTTCCTATTCTAGAGAGATGTGACTCATTTTATGTGTCACCATAACCCTAGTACATAATCCTGACCATTTTTCTGGTAATGTTGTTAAGAGGCCTTATTCTAATCCACACATGTCTGTCACTGCAATATCGATGTCATCAAATATAGGTGATTGGCCTTGTTTTATCATTAAATAGTCATCTTTACATCGTGGTGTTTTCCATATTTTGCGTCATTTTCCTTCATATTTTCCTACATCAATATGTCCCTTTTTCTCATAACATTCAAATTCCTGAAATGCCATTAATTGTATTTTTCCTTTTGGCTTTTGTATTTTTCTTTTTCCTTACTATTGGCCATTTACGGGTACGTATTTATTTATCGCCTCTTTCTATTAAGCATTTACCTCCCAGTTTTATTACATTTATTCCCATTTCACTAGATAGTCCTGGATATTTCTTAAACCAGGGGTTTTCAAACTGTGGGTTGCAGAGTGGGACAAGGTGGTGTTCAAAGTCACTCGGCTGTAGCTAAATTTGTATTTCAATGATACGCACACACATACTCAGTTTAGTCTAGGGCTGCACGATATACCAACATTAGTTATGAGTTGCGATATTGCTAGTGCGATTTTTGAATCGCAAAGGCCGCGATTTAAAACACACGTTGTATGTTTTGAAGTGCGAGCATTCACTAGATATAACAACAGCAAGGGTCTCAGAGCGATGGTTCACTATTAAGAGGCCCAGTCCGCATTAGGCTATTAATGAGGAGAAACTCACTCACTCACTCCATATAAAGAGTAAGTTGTTTTCGTTCTTTCATATGAATTTGTCTGCCTCCCAATAAAGAAATGGTATGTATAAAGCATTTCACTTGTACGGGGTGAGCGGGGCACAAATGTAGGGTTAATTGTAACACTACAAGATTGAAATATTTCCACACGCTAGCATAACAAAATTTAGAAACATTTCCTATTATTTCCTTGCTATATCATTACTAGGCTAGAGAAAAATGTTCCAAAGTTAAAAAATCTTTTGAAGACATCGCTGAACATTTATTTAATCATTACAAAAATAAATTTCTGGCTGAAATAAATTTGTCATCTCGGTTTGTTTAGGCCTATTTAAAATATTTACAATTATTTCACAAATATTTTAATCTCCAAACTTTTTTAGATAGTTCTGCTTTGCTTCTTTTGCTTTGCTAAAATAAAAAGTATTGGGCTGTGCTACGCTCTCCCCTACACACGCACGGACGGATCATATGAGCATTTTCTGTGCTAAACCCCATGATGAGCAACCCTCTCAGCAAGGATTACATTTCATATACTCATCTGTAAATGAAGAAATTAAAACTTAAATAGTATTTAGTGAACATTTACAGTTGTACTATAAAGTAAAATGGATATTTTTCTTAAATACTTAATTTCTACCATATTAAACTTTTAATTAAGATTAAGCTTACCATAATGTCATTTGTTTTTTGATCTCAAATATTTTGGTGGGTCTTCAAATAGATTAGCCTATACTTGTTCAGATGGTTCGTGGAATGGAAAAGTTTGAGAACCTTTGTCTCTTAAACCATTCTATTCTACACCTTGAACTGTGTATTAGTATTGGTACAATATATAAGACTATATATTTGCTTCAAAGCAAACTAAGCAGTTTTCCTCTTGTCTACGGCCTGAGCTTGTAGAATTAGATGCATTAGGCATGTGATGATCATTATATATCTTTTCTATTTTCTGCTTCTCTGACAAAAGAATGTGAGATCCTTGCTTATCTCTTTCATCAGTTTGCACTTCATCTTATGTCACTGGTCTCTTCTTGTCACTGTTTCCTGAGTTGTCTGCTTGTTGTTTCCTTTTCTTTCCACTTCCTCTTTTCCATTTGTTGGCCCACATCTGCTCCAAAGTATTTGATCTTATTAGCCATCTCCCATCAATCATTCCATCTTCACCAGGGTTACTCTTTACGAGTCGTTGCAGTGGTCTTTCCCTCGTTGGCAAGGGAGGGTCGTTACTAGCACGCCCTTCACCCCTCACTTCATGCTGTGTGGGGTTGTTGAAGTGGTTCTTACTGGTGGAGCAAACCATTCCCTGGCCTTGACAGAATCGTTGTAACCTGTAAATGGAAACCTTCACAGTTTTTGTTAGTGAGATCAAGCATGCTCATTTGCTCATCTGGCCAGTCGTCTTGTTTGGTGTGACCTGTGGAAACTTCATGTGGGTTGAGGGCTGTCCTGGCCCCTTTTTTGAGCTCTCACAAACCCAGTTCTGTCAATATACTGAGTATATGACTAATACCCATTTCCTATAATATAATAAAGAATTAGTTTTTTTGGATCCTTATTATTTTTCAAATGATTTCAAGTTTATTCTCAACAATTTACTAATTCATGTATCTTTTTGTTTATATAGTTCCACTATATCGCTAGATAATTTCCTGTGCCTATCTTGCTCAGTAGCATAGGCATTTTGACCTGGAAAACACTCAACCCACTTTATTTATGTGAACAGTCAGAAAGATAATATTTCATACTTTTGACACATAATCAGCTCCATCGTGATATGCTGAAAAGAAAGTTAGATGGGGTGGACAGAGCAAGCTTGCTTGCTTTGCCTTCCCATGTATTGCGCTGCGCAAGTGTGGCACTGTTTATCTTTCTGCCACAATAATGATGACCTAGGTACTGACCAGGAAACTTAACCAAATTCATCCATGGTCATTATTTTACTGGGCAAAATTTGCCCTGTGGGCCCACATATTAAAATTAGCATACAGCTGTTTTGGCAAAATAATTGATTTGCCTCAGTGTCTCGTCAGACACCTTCATTCACTCTCCAACACCGTCATTCACACTCTTTCACATCCCCCTTATGGCCAAACCTTATTTTTTCTCTGTGTCATCTGATTGTGACCTGAATGGTTTTAGCTGTGGAATGCCATGTATTCTGAATAGGATAAAACAAACTCTTTTTGTTACACTATACCTGGTAGCATTCCACATAGTTTCTGAATCTCAAATGCATCTGGACAACATCAGTTACCATATTGTTTAATTTAACACCGCAGTATAAAATTATTTTTCCTTTAACAAAAATCTAATAGATTAATTTGTTTAGCATATTTGTCTGCTTTGTGCAATTTAGAGAGCCAATGGTAATTTCTCAAATGTCACGTGTGTGTAATTTAAAGTTTAGTCACATACTTTTTGTTATTGCTCATGAGCTACTTTAAGAAGAGGATTGGAGATCTCTGTACAATCTAGGATCCATGGCCATCAACATTTCTATCTTGTTACCCCCAGTGATGACAGCATTTATGATTTCATGAATTTGGATCTCTGGAGTAAAATTTTTTATTTTATTCAATCTAGCCCTATTCAATTACCTTTAAACAAAATGGAGTGACCAGTATTTTTATTTTATCAGCTACATTTTTCCTATTAGACATTTTGTCTACCCATTTTTTTTTTTTTTTTGTTATTTGTTGTTGTTGTTGTTTATTTATTTATTTTCTTTTCCCCAAAGAGTTCAGTATTATTTTCAATATTCAGTTATGCATTTCCCCCTTAGTTGGTTAATTAAATAGCCCTCACTATGCCAAATCCAGCTCCATTTTTATCTGACTGGTGAGTCAAGCACCCACTTCTGTCTGTCATAATTCCTTTTTCAAGACATAAGGCTGGACTGGTACCTACTGAAAAGCAGATAGAGATTGTTAGTTAAAACACAGAATTCAGAGAACTGCTGGGAGACCCATGAATAATCAAGCTTAATACAACTAATAAAATAATTAACAAAATTTGAAGCAGTCTCTATAGTGATCAAATAAATATGCAGCACCTGTGCACACAAAGGGAAGGAAGTACTTCTGTTTAGATCATCAGTCTGTTGAAGCTGTTTAGCTGTTGCACTGGGTCGTCAGTCAGTGATGGCACTAATGTTGTGGTGTATGGTCTTCGTTGTTTCTCTGCCTCTTCCTCATTCTGGCTTTTGATTGATCCTGCCAGTTTTGCATTTCAGGATGTTCTCATTACTCTTAGGAAAAGTCTCAAGTGAAAGATTCACCTTTTCCTGCTTTAAGTCAGCCTTTCTCCATGTTGACGTGTGCCCTCCTCTTTCAGGAGGGAGTTGACAATCCATCAGCCCCTCACTCTTCTTCTTTCTGCAGCTGAGTCTTTGCTTCTTCGCCACATAGTTACACAGACTACAGTTCTTTGCTTCCTTTTGTCAAGGCTCTGTTCCAGAAGCCATCTGAAATTTTAACACTCAGAGACTGCATTAATCAAATTGAATCTTTCTAAACTCTGACTAAATTGTGTCTGAGCAATCAGCTCTTTATTTAATTTTCACCTTTCAACCATCTCTTTCAATGGTTCCTTATTCTATTTTAGTCAAGCAAGTTCTTCATTGCAGAAAACCAGCAAGCAGTTTTTTCTTTGCAACCAGCAGAAAGCAGCTACCTTTATTATCTAAGAATACTACAATAAAACAAAAATAATCCTTCATTCTACAACAGCATGACATGCGTATGGTAAAACTAAAGACTTCAATCATAATTTTTCTTCTATAATTGCATACATGGTTCAGAATAATCTGGTAATGGTGAATATATTTTCCCAACCAAAATAAAGTAATTCCTTTTATTTTATTTTATTATTTATGATCACTGTTGTCTCAACAAGACCTGACAGCATGTTTGTTTTATTTATCACGTCCACTCAACTTTCCCAAAGCATCTCATCCTCTTTTCGCTTTCGGTTTGTCCTCGTATAAAACACAAACCATTTCCAAACCAAAATTCATCTGGTTAACAATGCATTTGCGTTTACTTACAGGTTATGACAGTGACCTGCCCAGCTGCTGAGCACGGCTGACGTTATCGCTTTTAAAGGTGAGCTGTGCTCATGCATGTAATTGCAGCATAGAGCATGTGCGACTAAATGGACGTTTTATGAGCGAGCATCAATAGACCGCACATCAGATACCACTTCCTGAATGCTGATAGGTAATGGAAGGATGCTCATTTTATTTTCAAAAGCTCTGCTGTAGTGTAGCCATTAGTAAAGGAGAGTCGGCTTATAAAGTAGAAAACAACACTGTGGTAAATCAAAATGAAAATGGGCCGAGGATAGATCCCAGAGGAACACCACTGATAAATTTCACACATATGATGTTTTCTTCTGTAATATCATACAGCATTTGATTTTCAGTTATTATTAGTAAATAGTTATTAGTAATGTTTCTGCCACTATACTGTTTCTTTATTTTAGATCTTAATTTGAAGGGTTGTAACAGTTATGAACATTCCTCAGTGACCACTGAGGGTGCTGCTTCTCAATTTCATGTTTTCATGTTCTGTTAATGCCAAGCTTTTATTCTGACAGTCTTGTGTTTTAATCGAGTTGGCCTGCCTACTCTTTCAACACACACAAACACATCTATAATATAAACATTTAGTTTTACATCACCATTGAAGTACTATATTAAAAATACTTAATTCAAATTTTGAAATGTGATTCATAGATTCATTTATTCACACCGGAGTGGCTGCCATCATTTTTCCTATAATATGAAAATCCTACATTTAAAGCTCAATCTATATTTTATACACAATTCAATTTATTATTATTTTCTCAAATAATATATTCTCCATCTTTCTTAAATTATTATTTGATCACTTTCTTCTATTTCCTTCAGTATCATGCACTTTTAGGCCTGGAAATTCTTATAACCCTTGCACATTTTCAATATAGAGTGACTTCATACTATAAATTGTAATTTTTATTTTATTTATTTATTTATTTTGTATTTTTTATCACTTAGTATCCAAAAGTGCCTATCACTTAGACATTCTTTGTTTCTGTTCTAAAAATCCTTTTATCAACAATTCAAATTAGATGTCAATTGTTACAATTTAATTATTTAACATAGAACATATACCTCTATTTTATTCTACTGTCTAAACAGCATTAGTCTTTTAAAGTTTCCTAAATATTCTCCCTATCTTAATGCCACAACATAACCAGTCAAATGTGTACGAAAAATCTACAATGCCAATTTTGATCCAATCTTTATTGAAACAATTCTCCTAAACACATTCACTCCATCTAGTCCTAGCGTAACACCAGCCGCGCCCATCTCTGCTGCCTGATCAGACTCACGTGATGGTCCAAGAGGGGTGCACGGCTTTTGTCCACCAAATTCAGAGCTTATTTTCTTATACAGCCACACTTATAGTCACAAATACACTAAGACAGACACAGATGACACATACATTAGAACACACTACACTTACACTCTTCCTGAGCGACCTGTCAGATACTTCCTCTTTCACTGATACACTTCCTCAACACAATAAAAAAGTAGAGTCCTGCAGGAATTTTTGCCTACCCGTACAGACCTCTATATATTCTATTACATATAGAGCGGTATCCGCAGGACTTTGCGTGCTTTCCTATACTTTATCTGCTTAACGTTTAATGTTATCCATCAAAGGCCCACTTAACAATAAACACAGACCATTGCATGCAATGTATATCTGCTTAACGTTTACGTCATCCATCAAGGCCCACTTGACAGTAAACACAGATTTTTGCATGCACAATCTGCCCTAATTCACTGCTATCCATCAAAGGCCCTCTTAACAGTAAAACAGATCTGTGCATGCAATTATTTAATCTGGAATCAAAACCCCCCTTTCTTTCATTTTGTTCTTTAAATTTGGAAGAGCAATTTTTAAGAGTTTTTACCACCAAGGGCAAACTGGCAAACAACACAAACTAATTATATAAGCATAAACTGCCTACCTTTTTAGTGGCCACTTAATTTGTGTTGCTCGTCAAGTAAGCTCAAACGTGGTCTTTCACCCTCTGCTCCTTTCCATCCTGTTCGTGACGCCAATTTGTGGTGGTTTCTGCCAGTGCTCTGAGGAATCATTTTCAGAGTCTTGGGGTTTTGATGCCAGAATTTAGATTTTATTATCAGAGACAATAAAACCGAGAGACGCTGCAGCGAAATCTCCCGACTGTCTGTTCATTCGTGCTTAAATACAAGCTCTGCCCCTAAGGCGTGTTCTATACATTTCCTATACCGTTATTGTTGTTAGGAAACAGTCTCCATCTGTCTATACATTTCCTATACCGTTATTGCTTAACAGTCTCCATCTGTTTCCTAGCCCCAATTTATATTACGTTAAAAGAAGAGACCCTATCATGTCAAAACAGGATGGGCAGCTTTACCTTACACCATACGTCTGCACATTCCATTCTTCTGCAGGCCTCTACACATGCAGGCAGATACAATTTTATAATAGTAGCATAACTTGATACATAAATGGCTATTTTCACATTGATTACACTTGATTCATTTGTATTTTGATTAATAAAACTCTTCGACAGTAGTTGGACATCGGACGTGATGGCGTCAGCTTCTCACCAGGTATGGCAGGGGGTGGTGCAGCGGTGAGTTTTCACTGTAGCGGCCCCCTTGGATTTATTGATCCAGACGCAGAAAGTTTCAAACGGGTGTCGATTTATTTCTTCCTCTCAACGAGTGCAATGCACCACAAGCACCATGAACACCGTGAAAACTACAGAATAAACAGAAGAAATACAGAATGTTTCTATGTAGCTTCACAAATAATTTGCACATAAATCGTTTTCACATATTAATCATGTTTACACACAATACAAATCATTTTAACTAATAACCAATATGAAATGTTTTTAAGCCTGACAAATAAAATTACATTTTAAAACTTTACATTCAAAACAATGTTATTTCTTCTCAAAATGGTATTTTGTTTTCAAATGACACACACAAACCATCATATGAATAGACATTTATAAGAACCAGCTGAACACTGATGTGCTCAATGGAAAACACTATGATGAATGGAAAACACTTCTTCTCCATTCATCATAATGACTTAGGCCTTTTTTTGGTTCAGTGTTACACTTACTACAGACAGTACATACATAAGTGTGTTGTAAAATATTTGAGAATATTGTTTTTATATTTGTGAACACACAAATACACGGTAAAAGTTTATTTTATTTTCCCCGCAAAAACAATGTACACAGTGTATATCCCATTCCCAACCAACACAAAGTTTCACAGACACTACATACAAAACAACAGAAGAATTTACTGTATACAGTGTTGAGAGTATGCATCAATTGTGGGACTCACTTGCACATAGTTCAATTCTTTGACTCTTTCTGAATTGCGTTCAAATGGCACCCTGTAGACCTGCTTCATCCTGAGATGATTTCTGCGCAAGACACTGTCCAGTGTTGATAAGCTTACCCTATCAATATTTTTAAACATGTCATTGTTTTCTATTATTTTCTTTGTATTTGCCGTAATGTTATGGCGTTGTTTTCTAGGACCATGTTCATGATTTCAGTTTCCTGTTCAGGAGACAGAATGCGTTCCCGACCACCTTGTGTTGGTAATCTTTCAGTTCTGCCAAACAAATAGTAAAGTACTGTAAATACAAAGTAGGTATACATTTCCTAAATACTTGAAACATACTTTACAGTATTTGTACAGTCCTACAGAACAGTCCACAGTCAATACTGTACTACTGTACTCATTGAGTACTGTATTGATATGCATTACTGCAATTTTCTAGTGAGAGTAGATTTCTTACCTATTCTCATTTCGGAAAGTCCGGATGATGGATGCTACAGTGTACCTGCTCAAATTTGGCTGTACTCTTTGCCCAGCTTCCCTCATTGTTAGACC
Source organism: Barbus barbus (assembly GCF_936440315.1). Lineage (NCBI taxonomy): Eukaryota > Metazoa > Chordata > Actinopteri > Cypriniformes > Cyprinidae > Barbus > Barbus barbus. The sequence goes on from NC_136731.1 coordinate 10,629,798, forward strand.
ATGGTTGACCACATGATCAACCAAAGTGGCTCGGATCTCATCAGAGATTACGGTCCTTGGCCTTCCTCGTCCTCGTCCCCGTCCTCCTCCTCTTACTCTCACTCCTCTGGCTCTACCTCTGTTTCCAATGTTGGCATCCATTGCTCCAAAACAGAAGAGCTCACCTGTTGCCCTTTTATGCTAAAGCTCTGATTGCTCATTGTAAAACTGTGTGACGGGTGTTTGCCCTTGTGATGAGTCAGTGTGCATATTTGAATGGCAGTGTGTTCCTTGTGAAAACAAGATATTTTCTGCATGAAAATTGTGCCAAAAGCAGAGAATTGTGTGTAGTGTTTTGAAAAAAGTGTGTTTTAGAACTGCAATTTGAGTGTAAAGCAGGAACTGTGCTTGTAGTTTAGCAGAATTGGTTCAGGGGGTTGGTGAATGAGTTACATGTTGTGGTCATTGTGTCTCAAGTACCAGAATTTGTGTGTAAGCAATTGAGAAAAACTGTAAATGGATTTAAACGTCATTGCGCCCTCTGCAGGAATTTGTTATAATACATAATGTACTTAAGTTGGTTATATTCATATTATAGTTTTGTTCAATAAAACCATGTAATTACTTGGATTTGATACTTTATTTGAACCAATTATGATTGCCTCATCGTTAGTTTATATATATAGTCATATTAAAGCCTGTTTTTCACTTTTTTATTACTAAAAATGATCAGGTTACTCAATTGTCAAAATAATCAGTAGATTTCTTGATTACCAAAATAATTGTTTTATGGCCCTAGATTAGTTCAAACGTTTCAAAATACAACTGCATTGTTTTGTGATTAAAAGACAAATGTTTTGCAATTGAAAATTTCTTAAAAATAGTATTAAAATATTCTCTCATTCTAGTGAACCAAGTATCTGCATTTTGTCTCGTTTCATGAGCTAATTCTATTGTCACACCCCTAGCGTCTACAAGCAAGATATAGCTCATATTTTCCAAGTGTATGATATAGCTTTTATTCTTCAGGTCAATCATGGATTCATAAAATAAAAGGAAAGTGTACTTTGCCATAGTATAGTTTTAAATGTTAAAATGGCCATAGTCAGTGCATGCTTTGTTTGAGATGCTCTTTATTTGTACCATTGATTTATTAGTTTGTATTATAATTTGAAAGACAATAACAGTATTGTTTGATAAGTGAGATCTCTGGTTTTAGTCTTTGAAAACCAAAAAAAAGTGTGGTTAAAGTCCTTGAAAGTCCTGGAATTTAATTTAGCAATTTCTGTACGAACCCTGCAGTAAGTGAGATATGATTACTTTGGAGGATTCTGTCCCATCAATAAAATGTTGGTATATGCAGTCTTAAGATACACTGTGTAGAAACAGACTTGAGTTTGGCATTGATGCAAGCGGTTCTTCTCTCCCTCAACAAAGAGTCAACACTTACATAACTTAAAAGTGCACATGCATTCTGCCAAAGACAGAAAAACTGGTCAGAGATAAAAATCAAAGACTATTTTGCATCTCTGCATTTAAAATTAAAGCAGTCACTTCTGCCTTTTACAAAAAGACCACCAATAAAGGATACAAAACTTTGCAGCATTTGTTTGCTAGGCTGCGAAACATGGTATACGTTGAAGATAACCTGCAAATTTTCAAGGCCCGTTGCATTGTGCTGCTTTTGAGATGTCAAGCAGTATAACATTCTTGCATAAGGTACTAGTTCTTGAAGAAACAACGGAAGAGTGTGCAAACTGGGAAGCCAATGAAGTGACATCTACAATGATAACTGGTGGTTTTGTACTATTTGTATTATAATTCTATAATCAACACAAACTCAGCACACGTGAAAAAACGATAGGTGCGTAGGAAAAATAGTCCAACAAAACTGTCGAATCAAAATTATAAAAAGATGCAATCCCGCACACTATCAATGCTTGTTAAATGTTGAAGTTTATTATCACAAGTGACATTTCATAAGACTTATAGACCAAAATGTCGCTTGTGCTTGTGATAATAAACTTCAACATTTAGCAAGCATTGATAGTGTGCGGGATTGCATATTATTATTATTATTATAATTCTATAGAAATCACTCTTTTCAAATAATCTCAGTTAACTAAATACAAAAGCTAGTTGCAGTGATTTGTACGATGAGAATGTACACCAATCAAATTGATAAAGTTGTGCTTCTGATGAAATGAGTGATGAAACACTGACAGTTTTTCATGTTTAATACTGCTGATTGCTTTTAAGCAATATATTGAATAAAGTACCATGTAAATACTGTGACTTCACAGGAATACTGTTTGTAGAGCTCGTGCAAACATACCCATGTTGCTATGATCACATGCTTTTTAAAAAGAAATGCTTGCCGTTTTCTCAATTTTTGATGCCTGGATTTGGTGGTGGTGGTGTCGAGTATAATAATCCCATTTAGTTTTTTCCCCACTTTGGATATATTTATGTCAGCTCTATCCTGGAACACAGTTGACTTGTGTCTCTCTTCAAGAAACTGAAATCAGTTCCACACCAGAACCAACATATAGACTGGCTTTAGTTTCACTTTCGTTTTTGAGAGCTTGCATGTTTGGACAATAAGTATGTTTATTAAACGTTTCAAAATCTGAACAACATAAAATATCTTAAAACTGCAAACAAGCTGGAAAAATACTTACATATAACTTATATTTTTATACACAGTTCCTTTCTATAATGAAATATAATGGGGTGCAGTGCCAATGTTATTTGTTCATACAAACATTCTTTAAGAAGCAGTTAAGAAATTTGTTAAAAAAATTATTTGGGATTAGATAATAACTTTATTTCTGCCAGAACCACTACTTCAGTTTTGCATAACTAACATACAAGAAGCCATCGTGTGTCATGTGACAAGAAAAAAAAAACAGACCCCCGAGGCTTTGTTCTGGTTGAAGTAGCACTATTGGTATTTATAATACATTTACATTTAGTCATTTGGCAGACGCTTTTATCCAAAGCGACTTACAATTGGGGAATACAAAAAGCGATTCATCTTGAAGAGGCAGTCAGACAGAGGAAGTGCTCGTAACACCAAGTCTCAGTCATTGTTCAAATAAGTACAAACTAGTAGGTGGAGAGAAAGATAGAGGGAAAGTTTTTTTTTTTTTTTTTTTTTTTTTTTATAAGTTTAGGATGAAGTCAAGTACTGCCGAAAGAGATGAGTTTTCAGTCGTTGCTTGAAGGTTGCCAGAGATCTGGCGTTCCGGATAGGGGTGGGAAGATTATTCCACCAGCCAGGAATGGTGAACGAGAATGTTCTGGAGAGTGATTTTGAGCCTCTCTGTGATGGTACCACAAGGCGTCGCTCACTAGCAGATCTCAAACTTCTGGAGGGGATGTAGGTTCGTAATAGTGAGTGGAAGTAGGAGGGTGCAGAGCCTGTGGTAGATCTGTACGCAAGCATCAGTGACTTGAAGTGGATGCGAGCTGTAGCCAGTGCAAGGAGATGAAGAGAGGTGTAACATGCGCTCTTTTGGGCTCGTTGAAGATCAGTCGTGCCGCTGCATTCTGAATCATTTGTAGAGGTTTGATTGCGTTTGATGGCAGACCAGCCAGAAGAGCATTGCAGTAGTCCAGTCTAGAAACAACCAGGGCCTGGACAAGAAGTTGCGCAGCATGCTCTGTCAGAAAGGGCCTGATCTTTCTGATGTTGTGTAGTGCAAACCTGCAGGAACGAGCAGTCTTTGCAATGTGCTCTTTGAAGGTCAGCTGGTCATCAAAGATTACACCAAGATTTCTGACCGAAGTTGATGGGGTAATCATTGATGAGCCGAACTGAATCGTGAAGTCATGCCGTAGAGTCGGAGGTGGCAGGGAAGACCAGAAGTTCCGTCTTTGCCAGGTTGAGCTGTAGGTGATGTTCTTTCATCCATGCCGAGATGTCCGCCAGGCAGCCTGAGATCCGTGCAGCTACCGTTGGGTCATCTGGTTGAAAAGAGAGATAGAGCTGCGTGTCATCGGCATAGCAGTGATAGGAGAAGCCATGTGCATGTATGATGGGACCCAGCGATGTAGTGTACGTGGAGAAGAGGAGGGGTCCAAGAACCAATCCCTGAGGAACTCCAGTGATCAGTTGATGTGGTTTGGATACCTCCCCTCCCCAGGTCACCCTGAAGGATCTACCGGTGAGATAGGATTCAAACCAGCGAAGTGGAATTCCAGTGATGCCCAGTGAAGAGAGTGTAGACAGGAGAATCTGATTATTGACAGTGTCAAAAGCAGCAGAGAGATCCAGCAGAATGAGGACTGACGATTTGGAATCAGCCTTTGCAGTTCGCAGGGCTTCAGTGACTGAGAGTAGCGCAGTCTCTGTTGAATGGCCACTCCTGAAACCTGACTGTTTAGCATCCAGCTTGTTGTACTGTGAAAGAAACCGCGAGAGCTGGTTGAAGACAGCTCGTTCGAGTGTTTTCCCTACGAATGGAAGGAGAGAGACAGGTCTGTAGTTATCTAAAAGAGAAGCATTTAATGTAGGTTTTTTGATCAGTGGGGTTACCCGAGCCTGCTTGAATGCTGTGGGGAAGATGCCTGTGAGGAGAGATGTGTTGATAATGTGTGTGAGTGCCGGTAAGAGTGTGGGAGAGATTGTTTGGAGAAGATGTGAGGGGATCGGGTCGAGGACATGTTGTAGGATGGCTGGAGAGGAGAAGTTTGGATACTTCTGCCTCGGTGAGAGGACAGAAGGAGAAGATGGGAGCTGGAGAGGAGGATGTGGTTGATCGGAGGTCCTGCGGAGTTGAGAACTGGTTGCTGATTGTTCTAGTTTTGTCTCTGAAAAAAGAGGCAAAGTCATCAGCGGTTATCAAAGTGGTGGGAGGTGGAGGAGGGGGACAGAGGAGAGAATTAAATGTTCTGAAGAGATTACGCATGTCTGGAGCGTTGGTGATCTTGTTGTGGAAATGTGAGGATTTGGCAGTGTGGACTTCAGTAGAGAAAGATGAAAGCAAAGACTGATACCTACTCAGGTCCGACGGATCGTTTGATTTGCGCCATTTTCTCTCTGCCGCTCTGAGTTTGGTCAGATTCTCACGAAGAACATCGGATAACCAGGGGTTAGAAGGTGCAGCCCGTGCTGGCCTAGAGGAGAGAGGACAGATGTCGTCTAGACAAGAGGTTAAGGTAGAGCGTAAAGTGTCAGTGGCTGCATTTACATCCAGAGAAGACAAAAGGGTAGGCGAGGGAAGAGAGGAGGATACTACAGAGGAAAGAAGTGAGGGGGAAAGGGAGCGTAGGTTGCGTCTGAAAGTAACCGGTAAGGGAGATGGTGGCACCTGAGTTGCAAAATGTAACGTAAATGTAATGAAGAAATGGTCAGAGATATGGAGTGGTTGTACCAGAATGTTATCTGTAGAACAATTGCGTGTATAAATTAAGTCAAGTTGGTTACCAGATTTGTGCGTGCTAGTAGTGGTGAGGCGTTTGAGATCAAATGAAGCTAGGAGTGACTGGAAGTCTGTAGCATAAGGCCTGTCTAGGTGAATGTTGAAATCGCCGAAGACTAAGAGTGGAGTGCCATCCTCCATGAAAGACGACAGTAGTCCGTCCAGCTCGTCTAGGAAGGTTGGTGGTATTTGGCCCGGCGGACGATAGATTACCACAATCTGGAGTCTTATAGGAGCTGTCACAGTAACAGCATGCGATTCAAATGAGTTGAGATTGCCTAGGGGAGAGTGGGTAGAGTATTTCCAATTGTTAGAAATGAGCAAGCCAGTGCCCCCACCCCGGCCAACTTGCCTAGGGGTGTGAGAGAAAGAGAAATTGTGAGAGAGAGCAGCTGGGGTTGCCGTGTCTTCTGGACGGATCCAGGTCTCAGTCAAGCCCAGGATGCTGAGTGTGGAATGTTAGGAAAATGCAGAAATGAAGTTGGCTTTGTTGACAGCTGACTGGCAATTCCAAAGACCTACAGAGAAAGAAAGAGGTGCAGTGGAAGATGTAGAGAGTGCGCAGGTTGGCAGGGTTACGTGACCTTCTGCATGTATTTTTAGAGCGAGGTAGAGAGAGAACCGGAATGGTTTGGAAACACATGATAGAGGATAGGAAAGCGTGAGGGAAGATATAAAGGATACTTAAGTGTGTGCTCGGTGTCGTTGCTCGGTCAAAGTCGCGCAGGAAAAAGTCGTCTGGCTTTACACTCGTTGGTCTTCACACGAGGAGGCTGACTCGTGTGAAGTCATGCTTTTATCCTCTGACAATAATAATAATAATAATAATAATAATAATAATAATGATTAATATAGTAAATGCAAATACATTTTCAGCTAGGAACCTGTATTTTAAACAGAACTTTTTCCTTTTCATCACCTCAAACATCCTAATTTGCAATTGACCCATATGCCGCTGTTCTAGCCACTGTATTTATATTACTGTACTACCCAGCTAACAATTTTTGGTTCCCAGAACGTTCTCCTAACCTCTTTACTCCGATACCGCTGCTGTCAGTAATAATCCAGCACTCCCATCCCGAGTCCCGCAGAGTATAAGCGGTATGGAAGACGGACAGATATGCACCTCAATAATCAGTAAATGTCTTGTTTCAAACTATTGTTTAATCATTAAAGATAATCAGAGCACATTTAACCATCATAAGGAGCATTAAATGAGATTGAATTATCCGTTAATATGTAAGATTTCTTTATAACTACCATGTACCATATAATAACCCAGATATTACCTTTCTTAAGCACCAAATAACAATGACTTCAATAAAATATTGGGTTTTAAAAATGTGAATTTATATGTATATATGTATAACATTTATTTGACTTTAATATTACATATTTCTTGCCACTGAATAACGATGTGCTTCTCTCTTTTGGTCCATAATCAAAAACTTCTCGGTTAATATCATGTTCTCTTCAATTACTTTTACTGAAATCACAATATTTATGAATATTTATCAATTATAAGTAATTATTCAATAAAGAGATCCATAAATGAGTGTTAATCAGTCAGTAAAACAAAATGACCATTCATTTTTTTTAAATATGGGAGTGCACAGCTTTATATGGAACACAGGAGAAAAGCGTGACTACTTTGATGTCTACACTTTTTTAAAAGCTTATTTCAGACATTAAATTCTGCGAAAATAGTTTATGAAAATAAAATACACATTCCAGCATTAGAATAATCAGAAAAATCTGCAAAGTTTTAATTAGTTTACATGGTTATGACTACTATAAATAACCTGCAGGGACCATTCTGGGAACGTTCTCTTTAGGTTTAAAGAGAACGTTCACCTACATTTCACTGCTGGTTATACTCTGTATAATTGTGTATGTGACAAATAAAACTCTTGAATCTTGAATCTTGGTTAATAAAAAAAAAAAGAACTTACAGGGAACGTTCCTAGAACGTACTTATTTGGTTCCCCCAAAAAATGACCAAATGGGAACGTTAGGGGAACATTCTGTATTTGCTGTGTAGTCTGTGCCATATTGGGAAATCACAGTAGACACTAGAATTGAGGTTCATTCAAATACTCATTTTGCAACAGTGAAGTTTATCTGCTGAAATAAGATGCACAAGCTCGTTAAAGCCAAAGACTAAGATACTCAGCTAAATTCTGAATCCTGAATTTAAGTTTACATTCATGCAATTAGCAGGTGCTTTTATCCAAAGCATCTTACATTAGATGAACATAAGCAATTTGACACACTGCCAACAATATTCAAGGCCAGATTTATTAGACAGCTAGACTGGGAAATGCAGTAATTACTGTATATGTGGTTTATGTCTAGCTATCAATATCCTTCAATTTATCACTGGTAAGATGAACAATCTGTTCAAGTGCCTTCAGTATCAGAACATCAATGTCATCCTTTGTGTCGATCTCATTATGGTAGTTCTTCACTGGGAAGATGTTTGTCAATGGCACCCCAACTTTAATACTGCACAACTCCATCTGGACAGGAACAGAACGTGAGAAAATCAGAAAATTAGACAAAATCAGATCAACATGGGCTATATGCAGTGGACGAATCTGAAAAAAAAAAATGTCAAGGGGGGATGGTGGGGCGGGGGGGCCTGTGATTACAAAATTTGTACAATTTCTAAAGAGTTTTATTAATAAATTATTATTAACAAAAAATAAGCTTAAATGAACTATTGTTGTTGAGCTGTTTTCCTTGTGGGGCCTGAAATGTCAAAATTTTATTATTGTTATTTATTTTTAGTAGGTGGGGGCAATTCTGTTTCACTGAATGATTCACTGAATCCTTCGGTCAGACGATTCTTTCAGCAAGTTGACTGTCTTTATGAATGTATCATCGAATAACTGGCTCACTGAATTCCTTCAAAAACAGATTCATTCAGGAAAGATACGCCGCAATCCTCTGAGACTGAAAATGATGAAAAAATGTGTGAGCTCGCACACGGCTCATTAATACTGAGTTCTGATTGGCCATTCGCCAGTATAGAATGTTAATATTTATAGTTCCCTGTCGATACTACACTCGTACTGCGTCGCTAGACGCTATGGGAAAAACTCCTTTTTCTCCGAGGACTGAAGACTTTTTCAATCACGCAGTGTGACTGCACGGCCATTGGTTCGTGCAGTAATAAAAAACGAACCAATGGCTCGTCAGGGGCAGGGTCATCTGGCTATATAAGCGGGCGCTTCGCCATAGGAAAACAGATCAATTCTCCTTCAGCGACGACGATCATCCCTTCACTGACACTCAAGACTGGAAGACGCTCGCCGTAGAAACGCCTCGCTGCGGATAGAAGCTGCCTTTTACTCTGCACCCTCTCGCTGCTCTGCCTGCTCTTCGAGCCGCTCCAGCGACCTGTGCAGATGCCAGCCTCGTCCCCTGCGGCCATCCGGTGAGTCTAAAATCTAATTTCTCTGAAAGAGCAAATTTCAAGCGACGTTGTTGCAAATGTCGCACTGCGAGTGTGGCTCGCGCAGGGAAATCTGCACGATGCAGAAGGGCAGTGAGCGCTTCGCCTCTGTGGGCAACGCCCACACAGACTGCGCGTTCATTGAGACAGAATGCTCACTCGAGTATGAGTCTCGCTCTTCTCCACTCGCTGGCCTTCTAGCAAGGCAGCTCCGCTCTTCCGTTTCTCTTCTCTCAGCAAGCTCGGAGAATGAAACGATAGGGCCACGGGGCTAAGTAACTGGTTTTGAGTGATCCCACGCCGGCTCAAGAGCCCGCGTGCTCACTCTTTCCGCAGCGCTCTGATCTGCCAGTGTCTTTACATGTGAGAATCACCGCCCCTCGTTACATGAGCGGCTATATTCTCTTGGGCGGACCGGAGTAGAAAGCTATCTTTGACAGCTTTGCGTGTGAGTCACTAAAGCTGCTCCCTTACAAACAGACTGCTTTCGTCGAAAGCCGCCCCTGATTCGCTCACTATAAGGCGCCACTGCCTTCCCCGCTTTCATGTTCCTCTTCTCCCAGACACCTCGGAGGAAGGAACACTTAACTCGCGGAGCGGAGCGATCAGGCTTGAGTGATTGCACGTCAGTTTATCTCGTGTGCTCACTTTAATCTGCCGGAGTGTGTTAAACACGCGAGGATCAGCGCTCCTCATCGCACTGAGTGGCACAATCCATTTATACAGATCTTACAATACTGAGCTGGTTGGCCCCGCCTTCCCCGCTCTCACTCTCTGGAAACTGAGAGATCGAGCGGGCAGGCTCGAGTGATTTTTGCGCGCTGGCATAGCCCCGCGTGTTTCACTCTGCACACAGCGCTTTGATCTGCCGGTGTGTTTGCACTAAGGATTAGCGCCTCTCGCAGCTCTTTGATCTGCTTGCGCTATTTTCACTATTAAGCTGTCCTTGCTGCGCTCGCGGTTGTACTACTTCAATGAAGTTGGCCCCGCCTCCCCTGCTCTCGCGTTTCTCTCTTCCCAGTTACCTCGGAGAAGAAATATCAAATCGCGGGTTTGAGCGTTCAAGCTTGAGTGAATTTACGCTGGCCAAAGCCCCGTGTTTCACTCTCCATACAGCTTTGATCTGACAGCTGACAGTCTGTGTCTTGCCCTGCCTCCCCTCGTCCGCTACAAATGGATCTGATGGGATGCGTGCATCAGTTTTTGATCTGCCAGGGTGTTAACACACAAAGATCATCAGCACCCCTCTTCTTATGAGTGGTTTGATCTTTTTAGGCAGATTGATAGAAAGGGCTGTCATTATGATTATCTCTGTCAGGTTCAGACTCTAGACCCCGCCCACGGGGGAGTTAACTGCTCTCCTGATGGAAGCATTGAGTCTAGCGCCGCGAAACGGCCTCTGTCACGCCTCTGAACACCCCGTTTAGCTCGGTGTGTCGACGGCAATGTGTTTGTGTACATACTGTTGTGAACTGGGCCCATTTATATAGCGCCCACGCAGCTGATCACTACTATAGTGAGGAAAAATAAAACGCAAACATTTCCAAAGGAATAATTTAAATTTAAATAATCAATGTAATCATATATAATGAATTAAATATAGAGAAAATACATATTAGTCTCTGAAGGCCTGGCTAAATGAATGCACACTGTTATTGCACTCCTGACATGGGTCAGACCCTCAGTCACTTTTCAGATACCAATTAATCTTTCTTTATCATTCCCTTTTTCTGGTTGCATGGACAATGACCTGCTTAAGACCCTTATCGTCCCCTTTTCTTTCATTAATCACATTATACATTTGATTTAATTTTAGTAAATTAATAATTTCAAAATAAATGATATAAGGAGTGAATGACTTCAGGAAGGGGCATATTGAAATAGCAAATAGTGCTATCCTTTAACTGTCTTCAAATCGCAACAATTCATTGCCTGCAACGTGTATGTATTTTATTTGTGTTATTTAGTTTAGTTCATGTATCCTAGGTTAGTATAATAGCAAATAAACTCTCTCATTTATAAAGAAATCTTCTGTCTTCTGTTGTGTAATATTGTAACAATTTATAAGCTCAAAAGGGAATTGTATATAAATAATTACAATTAATTATGGTTAATTACAATTATTTATATCGGCTGACAGTAATAACTGTTGCAGAATTAAATTGCCATCAGCTGATCTGTCTGTCGAACATTCAGTGTAAGTTCATATCAACTCTAAGAAAGGATATTTCCTTAGCCACAGAAAATACTTTCCTATTAATGCATTAGAGCATGTAGCGAGGGTCAAAATCGAAAAGGGACATTTAACATGCAAGACAGAATCAGAAACTCATGTAATTTTTGCACACAACTTTTATTAACTAAACACTAACGCAGACTAGTCTAACAAACAAACATACATATGTACAATCACTCATACATGGGGAAAGGGCAAATGAGCGTTGATGGATGACACCATCAGGAAAACCAGAGAATGTAGTTATGGAGAAAGTCATTTAACCACCTGAGTAAAACCATCAGCACCATTTATAATGGGGTCTATAACTTATACTAAACTTATACTAAACCTCTGTTTCGTTTAGTTAAATGTTATGCTTGCACTGCCTTTGGTCGGGTCGAGTGTCCGGAATGCAGTCTCAGATGAAAGTCTTAATGGTTTCAAAGTTTTGGACTCCCGATCACGTTCTTGCGGGTTGAAGAGTGATGAATTCCCAAGATGTTCTGAGGTAGAAATGTTCTGCCAAGTATTGAATGGAAAAAGAGCTAAGAAAGAGATCTGCTGAGGTCCAAGGAGCTTGGTTGAATGGAAAGACGAGGCCACAAGGCCCGGCACAAAAACTCAGAGGGTCTAGAACAAGTTCTAGCTCACATCCTCTTAGGATCTAACAAAACCGCAGACTGCCGGGGATCTCTCGAGTGGAGTCCTGGATTTTTGGAGGGAAAGTTTTACGATTCTTTGTCTCTGAACATGGTAATTTGCATAGGTAATTCAGCTGGGTTAATGCACAATCTTCTAAAGATTCTTAATTAAGACACTAATATGTTGCATAGGTATCAACTTGTAATATTCACTCTCAATTAGATCATCCGAAGACAAATTGATAGAGACTAAACATGATACAGCTAGAGTGATATTAACTAGTGAGCTATCATAAGCATGCATAAAATGGTGTACAATACACAAAAACATATACAAGAACAGTAATAATATACACAATGACCTGAAGATATGTGTGTTCATTCAAAGAAAGGTTTTTCTATGACTTAATTAGAGAAGATTCCATTTCTCTTTCCTAAGAGGAAAAGAAGTGAGTTCCCGCATTCCTTTGAGCAATAAAACAAGTGTTATCAGATGGGTTGCCATGGAACCAGACACCTGTTCTGCCTTCTTAGGTGTTAGATGCATTTCGGGGTGGGAAGTGTCCACAGACCCTCATAGTTGGCCTTTGGTTAGGTGAGGGGGCATAAGAGATTATTTGTTAAATATAACAAATATTTGTGTGTCTGATTGGTCCAAATGTTACAATATTCATGTCAAAACCTTTGCCCAGAGCCTGCTACCTGTGCTCATAAATTTACCCAACCAATTCTGTATTATTATCATGGCCACAAAATAAACAGAATTATTAAGATATACTGATTTTAATGCTCGCTGTACGATCGTTGATAAAGTATAAATTGGTCGTTTTGATTAATATCAATTAATCAAATCAATATCGAATCCCTACGATTTGATTTCCTAAAAATAGAATAATAAAAGAGCCAATTTTTACATTATATTTGTGAGAAAATGGTGAATTGTTTAATTAATTGTGTGTTAGTGGTCGAGAAAAACTGTAACGAAGATCAGTCTCATTGCAACAAACCTATTCTCAATTAGTTTGAAGATAAAGGATACACACAGCAAATCAGCACCTGGACAAGAGAAAACAACAGCTCCTGGATCTTCTGGATCCTGTGCTCATAAGCGGTGCAGTCAAACATCAGAGCAGGAGTTCTACAGACATACCACAGCTATCATGATCCTGTGTAATGTGTTTTAGAGTAGACACATCAAATTTATAAAAATCTGCATAGATCTCTCATTCAACAAGTTTGTAAGATAACGTCATGACTTTAAGAAATGATAATAATAATAATATAAATGCAAATAAATTCAGTGTATATTATTAAACTTCACATTTTGTCTACTTGTGTGAGTGTGAATGTGTTAAATAAGGAAGGTGTGTGTGTGTGTGTGTGTGTGAATGTGTTAAATAAGGAAGGGGTGTGTGAATGTGTTAAATAAAGAAGGGGTGTGTGTGTGTGTGTGTGTGAATGTGTTAAATAAGGAAGGGGTGTGTGTGTGTGTGTGTGTGTGAATGTGTTAAATAAGGAAGGGGTGTGTGTGTGTGTGTGTGTGAGAGAGAGATTGTGTTAAATAAGGAAGGTGTGTTGTTTGTGTAATATCAGCACAACTTGCTCAACCTCGACCTCAAGCCAAGACATTTCAAAAGAAAGTACAGCTCTTTCGGTAACACTTTCTATGAAGCCTGTATTTATAATGCATTATAAGGGCATTCTTAATGCATTATAATGCATGCATAATGCCTTATAATCAACATTATAATATGTTATATCATCTTATAAATAATCATAACAACAGTTACAATACATTATAATACTTGCCTATTTGTGCTTATAACTTTTATGAGTACAATGCATTATAACAACAGATGAAGCCTGCATTTACAATGCCTTATAAGGGTATTCTTAATGTATTACAATGCATGCATAATGCCTTATAAACAACATTATAATGTGATGTATCATCTAATAAATAATCATAAAAACAGTTACAATGCATCATAATACTTACCTATTTGTGCCTATAAATATTTAGAGTGTAATGAAGAGTGTGATGACTTATAACACACAATGAACATATTATGAGTGGCCTTTAACTGCTTAAAGTAAAGTGATGAAAACAAAGTCTTCTTTTAAACATCTAAAAAGCTTTATAATGTGGTATTAATATTTATAAGTGGTCCTTGTCTGCTTTAAGTAAAGTGACAAAAGTTAGGTATTCTTATAAACATCCATAAGATATCATGAAGTCATTATAAGAAGGTAACATCAAAGTAATGTGGAAAAGTACAAAGAAACAATATATTTCCAATGCAAATCATGTTTTATTCATTAAAACTGTAAAATTACAAGGTTTTACCACATACATTTAATTAACCAATATAAAGAGTTATAAACAGTTGAGAGGTGCACAAAAATATGGTTCTTTACAGTCTGGTTAACCACATTCATGTAAGTTGTATTTTCTAATGTCATGTATAAGGCGGCCAAGAATGTGTGAGGGATGGTTCCTGGCAAGCCAGTATTCCCATTCAATGACCTTGAGGTGCTCTTTCAAAAGTTTAGTTGTCCTGTTGCCACGGTGGCGCCATATATCCATTTTGTACGTCTTCCAGGCACGCTCTAAATGTTGTGTATGGGCTCTGGTTACTGGATCAACAAAATTCCTCTTGTGGCACACTGTGTGATGGTCATAGCCTGCCCGTGTCAAAGCCCTGCGATAAGCTCGCCATTCATCAGTAATTATGCTGGAGCCTCTCCGGACATGCTTCATAATTTTTGGCAAGAGTTCATTTTTTGACGGTCTTCTTACCACTTTGAGAATGGGTTTTCTTCTTTCCTGCTCAACTTCTAGTATGCCTAAAACCCATTTTTTGTTACGTTGCCAAGCAGAACCAAATCTGCCACGGTTGTACTGTAAAACAAATGGTAGAAATCAGTACTACACAGTTTTATTACACATACATCTAATCTTCATTGAGTAAGATCACACTAATTGTTTAACACATTGTCCAAATGTACAACTGTAAAATTGTTGCAACCTAAATCCTCTAAATATTCTTGCAGGTTGCCACTACAACAGACTTACTGATTGCTGATGAATTTGCAGTACCTTTCTCTTATGTGAAAATTTGCTCTCATCTATGAGGACAAAGCAGTGATGACCTCAAACCTTCATTTGTCCTAGGTACCGAAGTTTCTTTACTGCCCGTATACAGACCTTAGTAAAAAATATAAATATTACATGTCTGTTTCAGGTATAGGCAATCCCAGAATGCACTGTGAACAAAACTTTATATAACAATATGTTGGACAGAAAACATTTAAGTAAATGTTCTATTTTTTTGTAATATTCTCATAATTTATTCCATCGCAAAAGGTGGAGTCAGTGATTTTGAGCTGGACATAAACTGACTTCTAGCAACATGCACACAGTATGTAGAAAATCAAATAAGGGTAGTTACTGAGATACAAGTCATGTTTGCAAAAGCATATTGCCATATTAGTTTTGCTGTTTTCTGTTCAGTATATAAGTAAATAAATCAGAAAATAAAGTGATATAAAGTGATATTTTTTATTTGGTATACTATATTTTTTCTTAAGTGCTATTCCTTTATGATTTAAACTTTTAATTAAAAAAAAGAGGTCCTCTGTACCTTTAATAACATGCGGAGCAACGCTTCAAAAGACTATAGGACCCATTATAATCCGTAATATTGTCTACACTGGACTCTCTACATGGCGCGATGTGAGCTTTTATCTGTTGCGGTGCGGCGTGATGCTATGCGACAACGATCGCATCTGGTGTAGACACGGTGTCATAAAGCATATAGGTGGAAGCAGTGCAGCTCACTAGGTTTTGGGATAGACCCTACTTTCTATTTAAAGCCTTCACAAACCTAGGTATTTGTGGCAAACTAGCATTTGATTTTAACCTGTTAACCTTCAACCCCATTTGTGGCCTCGCAGGTGAAAATAACCTACCTGAATTAAAATGGTAACAGTTTGTGACAAAGTGTGCTTACACAAACAAATTAGGTATCTTTGGAAAGAAGACACTCTGGGCTTTACTATCTATCATCCAGAGTTGATAATGCTCAAAAAGATAAAAAGTTATAGACACTGACGTGCCTTGAAAAATATTTTTCCACACTGAATGTTTTTTTATTTCATATACAAATACATGAAATAAGTCCTGGAGCAATCCAGAAAAGTAATGGATCGAAAGCCACATGTCTCATGTGTTCATATTTCAAATTTGAAGAAGATACCATGAAAAATGAGATTCCTGCAATATTTTTTCTGAAACTATTTATGGTCCCCCCCACCCCCCTGTTTGAGGAAAAATAACCACCAAATGGATTGCAGAATTATACAAGCTATTTTAGTCATTATACATGTTCCTGCATAGTTTTTCAATTATAAAATAATAGACAGATTTATTTGAGCACTAAAAAATACAAAAATAATTATTTGAGTAATAAAAAAGGAAAAAAAATAGAAAAAAATGCTTTGTATATAGTATGTATACTGAAGTATTCTTCGTTATTCGTTATTACAATGATAAATATCACTGCCAGACGTGAAGTGATATTGCCAGACATGGTCATAGAGTCAGTAAACACACGCTGATGTGCTTCCATTCAGATTATAATCAAACAGATGGGCCATATAATCAATAATAGCTGATCAATGAATCACAATGATAGCCGTCATAGAGTCGCTAATAAACACGCTGATGTGCGTCCATACAGATTATAATCATGCAGACACGGCCACATTCCCCACACAATACACACACACACACATATAAAAAATGTAGAAGAAAATAAAACAGTTTTTTATGGATAAAGCAGATCGCTAAGTTATGCCCCGCTCAGATGACAGCGTGCGTCACAGAAGCGTCACTGCCGGCAGGAGGGAGCGCCAAATTCAAATAATCTATATTCCGCTTTTCTGAGACTTTTTTTTCCGTAGACGGTCTCATTATATTTGTAAGACCGTATTCTACAACATCGTTTTGTTTTTTTACCACCAAGACGCTGTTTTTGAGCGTAATTTATTCCATAACGGACGCGAACAATAACTCTCTGAAGAAATGAAACGTAAACAAAGGAATATTCATCCTTATTACAACGTTATTGTTTCGCTGGACTAAAAGTGCTCGCTGGGATGTTTTTCTGTGGACCCTTACCTCTCTAACTAAACTGGGATTTCAGCAGTGGACGCGTTTGTGGCTCGTTATTACAATGATAAAGGTACGTACGGCTTTTTTACTCTGCGTGTTTGGATGTGTACTGCTTACACAAATATAGCAAATTTGTGCCACTCATTCCTTATAAGCTTTCCATCGAAAAACAGCGATCTGTCGTCGATGCTTGAGGCTTAGACCCTCAGAATGATATAAAGTTTGTCA
The DNA here is from genome assembly GCF_936440315.1 of Barbus barbus. NCBI lineage: Eukaryota > Metazoa > Chordata > Actinopteri > Cypriniformes > Cyprinidae > Barbus > Barbus barbus. The sequence goes on from NC_136731.1 coordinate 10,646,923, forward strand.
AGATTAACTTTGTCCCGTTTCATTTATTCTATTAGAAAACAATGACACATGCAAACAAAGATCGTTCAGTGCGAGGTCGCTCTGGTGCAGGCTAACAGGTTAAGTAGTCAGTTCACGCAAGCTGTTGAGAAGGATGTTTTATGACCGGACCAGCAGTATTTATTGTCTGTTTGGTGCTCTTCATGTCTTTTCCAGATTTCCTCAGTTACATTAAACACTGAAGTGAATGTGCTCAGCCAAACTATTTCCGCGTGGTCATTATTGAAATAGAAGAACACACGAATCAAGAGGGGTTACACCAGCAAGATGCTGCTGTTAGGTGGTTTTAAAACTAACAAAAAAAAATATATATATATTATAAACAAAAACGGTATAAACAAAATTCTAAATAAATCACAAAATGGAGGAGAGCCTTCCTCTCCCAACTGCAGCCAGTCACTTCCTTGATTGCTCTCTAGCGCCTCAGGGCGGTATGGGCGTAAGTGAGGGCTGCTGCCAAGAGTGGGCTTTTTAAAGATCAGCCACCATAAAGTATTAGATCAGAAGTGAAGAAAACCCAAAAGCTTACAGCACCTGGTATTCCCAGGCGGTCTCCCATCCAAGTACTATCCAGGCCCGACCCTGCTTAGCTTCCGAGATCAGACGAGATCGGGTGCACCCAGGGTGGTATGGCCGTAAGCGAGTGTTGCTGCCAAGAGTGGGCTTTTTAAAGATCAGCCACCATAAAGTATTAGATCAGAAGTGAAGAAAACCCAAAAGCTTACAGCACCTGGTATTCCCAGGCGGTCTCCCATCCAAGTACTATCCAGGCCCGACCCTGCTTAGCTTCCGAGATCAGACGAGATCGGGTGCACCCAGGGTGGTATGGCCGTAAGCGAGGGTTGCTGCCAAGAGTGGGCTTTTTAAAGATCAGCCACCATAAAGTATTAGATCAGAAGTGAAGAAAACCCAAAAGCTTACAGCACCTGGTATTCCCAGGCGGTCTCCCATCCAAGTACTAAACAGGCCCGACCCTGCTTAGCTTCCGAGATCAGACGAGATCAGGCGCACCCAGGGTGGTATGGCCGTAAGCGAGGGTTGCTGCCAAGAGTGGGCTTTTTAAAGATCAGCCACCATAAAGGCCAGTGTATTTGATCAGTAGTGAAGAAAACCCAAAAGCTTACAGCACCTGGTATTCCCAGGCGGTCTGCCATCCAAGTACTAACCAGGCCCGACCCTGCTTAGCTTCCGAGATCAGACGAGATCGGGCGCAGCCAGGGTGGTATGACCGTAAGTGAGGGCTGCTGCCAAGAGTGGGCTTTTTAAAGATCAGCCACCATAATGTATTAGATCAGAAGTGAAGAAAACCCAAAAGCTTACAGCACCTGGTATTCCCAGGCGGTCTACCATCCAAGTACTAACCAGGCCCGACCCTGCTTAGCTTCCGAGATCAGGTGCACCCAGGGTGGTATGGCCGTAAGCGAGGGTTGCTGCCAAGAGTGGGCTTTTTAAAGATCAGCCACCATCTCAGCCATCATAAAGGCCAGTGTATTAGATCAGAAGTGAAGAAAACCCAAAAGCTTACAGCACCTGGTATTCCCAGGCAGTCTCCCATCCAAGTACTAAACAGGCCCGACCCTGCTTAGCTTCCGAGATCAGACGAGATCGGGCGCACCCAGGGTGGTATGGCCGTAAGCAAGGGTTGCTGCCAAGAGTGGGCTTTTTAAAGATCAGCCACCATCTCAGCCATCATAAAGGCCAGTGTGTTAGATCAGAAGTGAAGAAAACCCAAAAGCTTACAGCACCTGGTATTCCCAGGCGGTCTCCCATCCAAGTACTAACCAGGCCCGACCCTGCTTAGCTTCCGAGATCAGACGAGATCGGGCGCACCCAGGGTGGTATGGCCGTAAGCGAAGGTTGCTGCCAAGAGTGGGCTTTTTAATGATCAGCCACCATAAAGTATTAGATCAGAAGTGAAGAAAACCCAAAAGCTTACAGCACCTGGTATTCCCAGGCGGTCTCCCATCCAAGTACTAACCAGGCCCGACCCTGCTTAGCTTACGAGATCGGGCGCACCTTTTTTTTTTTTTTTTCACCTTTTTTTTTTTTTATTTATTTATTTATTTCACAATACAGCAAGACAGAAATTTCAATAATACAATAAAAACAAAAAAACAGTTTCTTAAAAACAGTCCAAACTAGCTTGTTAGCTTGTTACCTGAAGAACAGGGAGAAAGTGATCTAGATAAATCAATACAAAGCATTCCTGGAAAAAAAAAATCTCAAGAGAAAAAACCATCATTATCAGGCATGACAATATGCTTTTGTCCAAGAATACACACAACATCTATTGTAAATATTTTTAAAAAAATTTCAATCTTGTTTTCCAATGTAAAATAATTATACAATATTTGAACATAATCTTCCACCATCCCTTTAAAAAGTAACCACAAGTTTAAAATAAAATCCCTATTTCTAGCCACATTTCTCCTTTTCCAAATTGCCTTTTTTTCCAAAATTAACAATAAATCAATAAGTTTCTTATTTACATTATTCTCACTCAATCCTAGCATAAAATTCATCTCCCAGTTCCAATCCCCCTTGTTATCTCTCAAAGCATTAATTATCTCTTTTATTTCTTTAAAAAAAGGGGTCAGTTTTTCACAATATAAAAGTAAGTGTAAAATACCTTCATCATCCTTTTTACACACTCTGCACTGGGCATTTGTTTCCTTTTGCATTGCACACAATCTCATTTCAGTAAAAACCACATTATGTCTTATGAAATAATCAAAACATTCTAGTTCCACATCTAACCATTGCCATTTTATGCTCTTCCAAATATCTTTCTCTTTGACTTCATTAAAATGCCTCATCCAAAATTGATTAGCGATAGGTTTTTTAAAAACTGAATTTCTAAAAAAACAATAAAACATTTGAACAGTTCCCAGATTAAAGTCAATCAATTTATCTTTCCATTTTATAAATACATCCATTTTGTTTTCACTTCTGCCCCCTTTGCTTATGTCATCCAGCCATTGCCCTGGGATTGCCTTTTTCACATCCTCATATTGTCTTCTTAAAACCGACACATTAAAATCCTCCTTCTCCTCTTCCATAGCATCTATAATGAACTGCAGTGGTAAAAATCCCTCTTTGTATTCACATAAAACATCTCTTATTTTTAGAATTCCCACCTGCATCCACTTTTTAAAATAAATGTCCCGCTCTCTTAGCTTTATTTTCTCATTCAGAAACAGAGGTTGATTTAAAACCGCTTCCCTGCCCTTCGGATTAAAATCGACCTCTGTTAAAAAAAGCCTCCAAGCACTTAAAACTTCCTGATAAAATCCTGGTATACCCTCTAGCATCCAATTTTTGAGTTTCATCCATAAAATATTATCTCCCAATTTAAAATTGCCACATTTATTTAGATAAAACCCCATTGATTTCTTCCATTCAGCTTTGCTTGTCCTATCCAGATATTTTTTCACAACTTTCACCCTCATACTTTTCATTTTTTGTTCCACATCCACTAAACCCATCCCTCCCTCATCCAGCTGCCCTATTAACGTAAAATAAGCAATCCTCGGAGGCTTTTTATCCCATAAAAACTCTAAAACACATTTCTTTATCCTTTTTGAAACCCAGTTTGGTAATGGCATCACATGTAAAACATACCACATTTTAGACAACATTAACAAATTTACAATTAAAATTTTCCCCTTCAAACTTAAAAACCTACTCCTCCAAAAAATCAGCCTTCTCTCCATTCCCCCCACTATCCCTTCCCACATATTATCTACTGCCACTTTTTCATTCTTTGCTAAAACCGCCCCTAAAATCTTCATTTCCTGCACCTCCTTGAACTTAAAAACCCCTGCTAAATCCACCACCCTTCCAAATTTCATATACACTGTTTTTTCTTCATTAATTTTTGCACCCGACCCATCACAATAGAATTGAATTTTTTCCATAACTTTTTTAACGCTTTCTATATTTTCCACCACAATTGTCGTATCATCCGCGTACTGGAAGATTTTCTTAAATTCCCCTTCCTCTTCCATTTTTATTCCTCTTATTCCTTTCTCCTTATTTATTAAAAGTCCTAAAGGTTCCGCCACCAATGAATAAAGCTGCGCTGATAACGGACACCCCTGCCTTATGGACCTTAAAAGTTTAAAAGGTTGACTTAAAAAACCATTACATTTTACTTTCGTTAAAATATCCTTGTATAAAATTGCAATCCATTTAATAAAGTTTTCCCCAAAACCGAAATTCTTTAAAACGGAAAATAAAAATCCATGCTCTACTCTATCAAATGCTTTCTCAAAATCCAGACTAAAAACATATGCATTCTTTTCCTTTTCTTTTATATAACCTATTATGTCTCTTATGCTACTTGTAATGTCTGCTATGTCCCTCCCCTTTACACCATACGCTTGATTAGTTTCAATTATACTTGGCATTACATTCTTTAATCTGTTGGCTAAAACTTTAGCTAAGATCTTAAAATCAGTGTTCAACATTGTTATGGGTCTAAAATTCTTCAAATTTGTTTTATCCCCTTTTTTCTTGTAAATTATTTTCATTAAACCTAACCCCATTCTTGGATTGAGTCCTTCTTTCCTAAAACCATCATCATAAATTCCCTTTAAAATCACACTGAGTTTTTCTTTAAAAACTTTGTAAAATTCACTTCCAATACAATCTATTCCTGGACTCTTTTTTACTCTTAGGAGGTTTATAGCTTGTATAATTTCTTCTGTTCCTATCTCCCTTTCACAGTCTCTTTTATCTTCTTCTCCAACTTTCCTAATTATCTGTTGCAACAAAACATTCCTTTTCTCCTCATCCACCCCTTCTGATTTAAAAAGTTTTTCATAAAAAGTCTCTATTTCTTTTAAGATCTCCCCTGCATTAAAAACTGACCGTCCATCTCTGTTCTTAAGTTCTTTGATCGTTTCAGCTTTTCCTCTGCTTTTTTCAAAATTAAAAAAGAATCTGTTACATTTTTCCCCCTCTACTGTGTATTTAGCTTTACTTCTCAACATCGCTCCCTTGCATTTCTCTTCCTCCATTTTTTTCAGCTTCTCCTCCATTTCAAACACTTTTTGCCCATTTACTTCTTTTTTGTTTAACTCTTCTTTTAACATTATTTTTATTTCTTTTTCCTTAGCCCTTTTAACCCTTTGCAGTATCTTACAGTAATTAATTTAATATTTCTTTATTTCAAATTTCACATTTTCCCACCATTGTCTTTTATCTTCTAAATACATTGCATCTTTTATTTCCTCATCTAATAAATTCTCAATCCCATTTTTAAAACTTTCCTGCTTTAAGATTTCTGTATTTAAAATCCATACCCCAGGCCCTTTCATTTCCCTTTTAAAATCCATCCTTATTAAAACCATTTTATGATCACTTAAAGTTGTTTCTTTATAAAGTATATCATCAATAAAACAATCCAAATTTCTTGTGCTTAAAAAATAATCTATCCTAGTTTGACACATAAAATTCCCCACTAATTGTTTTCTTGAATATTCTCTCTTCTTTCCATTTCTTTCCCTCCAAACATCAATCATATTTTTTTCCTCCATCAATGATTTAAGTTCCTTCCTTCCACCGTCCGTCCTAAAAACCATCCCATTAGCCATGTCTATTTTGTTAAAAACAGTATTAAAATCCCCTGCAACCACCACCCTTTTCCATTTCTCAATTATATCTCTTAAAACATTAAAATACATTTTCTTCTCCTTTTCCTCATTTGGTGCATGTACATTTACTACAATTAATTTTTCATCTTCAAATTCTATTTCTGCTGCAATACATTTCCCTTTTTTATCATCATACATTTGTTTTGTCATAATATCTTTCCCTTTTCTTATCAAAATAGCCACTCCTCCTCCTATACTTTTCTCCCCATTACTAAAAAATATTTCCCCTTCCCACCTTCTTTTAAAATCCTCCATTACATTCCATTTCCAGTTAGTTTCTTGCAATAAAATCACGTCATCATTTTTACACAACTCTTTCAGCTTTTCAAATTTAAAACCATTCATTAAACCTCTTGCATTAAAGGTCACAATTCTCAAAACCATAAGATAAAATAAAACAAATAAAATCCCCATCTTATCAGTCCATATCCTTTGCCTCTTCTAAGATTCCACCACTGTCTTGTTTCTCTGTACCATCTTTTTTCAACACTTTTTTCCTTGCTTTTTCAATGTTTGGCGTTACCTTTTTCTCTCTTCTTCTTTTATTCGATGTCCCCGTGTTACCACCATCCGTGATGTTCTCATTCTCTTTGCCTACCACCCTTTCTTCGTTGACCCGTTCCTGCTCCTCTACTTTGTCCAGTATATTTTGTAAACTCGCAGTTATCTGCATTGATGTCCATGTCTCTTCCTCTTCCTGTGTTAATCCTATCGATTCATGTCCGTTGTCGATGTCTGTGCTTTCAGTGTCCTTTCCCTGTGATCCTTCTGCGTCCTCCTGTTGCTCTTCCTCATTATCACTCTCATGCATCCGCCTGCTCACCTGATCCTCCTCCTGCTGCTCATTCTCCATCCAGCATTCACATTTGTCCAAAACCATCCTGCAGTCTGGGCACCTCACCGCAATACAGTCTCTCGCAAAATGGCCCCTTTCCTCGCATTTGCAACACTTGAAGTCCGGACAGTCCTTCACTATGTGGTCAGGGCTCATACACAGTCTACAGGTTCTCACCTGCTGGCTGTGTATCACCCTAAAGTATTGAATGCCTTCCTCCGTCTCCATCCTTGTGCTGTAAGGCAAGGAAGCCACTTCCTTTGGAAAGCGCACTCTTAGGAACCTTGTTCCATCTTCTATGCGGGTGCCCGAGTAGAATCTCCTTCTTATTTGAGAAATGGGAGTTACTCCCCATCCTTCTAGCTTATTTAAAAGCTCCTCGTCATCCAGGTATGCAGGCAAATGCATAAAAGAAACAACAAAGTCCCTGTTCCGCAACTTTTTGATTTCACAATTTTTTCCTTTAATGGTTAGTCCATCAGCCAATTTCTCAGTGTCCTCTTCATGCTCCAATGTAATCTCATATTCCCTCATCTGCTTAGGCCTCACCGCTAAAATACTCGTCACTTCAATCTTTTCTGTTAAGGCTTTGATAATGTCCTCCGCTCTCCCGTCTTTTACCTCTGACAAGTCCACCACCACCGTCGCTTCTTTTGTGTAAATCCTCTTGCCACGCCTTTCAGTATAATCCCTTTCTCTTTGTCTTTTTTCCGGTCCATTTTCTATTTGTTGCCGTGTTCCTCGTGTCAAATCCATATCAGTTACCAATAATCCGTCCATTTTACAAAACAACAACAACAAAAAAAAAATCAAAGGCCCCTCCCAAACAGCAAAACTGTTGGGAGGACACAAACTAACAAAAGTAAA
>NC_136731.1:10659320-10814320 GCF_936440315.1 Barbus barbus
TGCTCTTCCAAATATCTTTCTCTTTGACTTCATTAAAATGCCTCATCCAAAATTGATTAGCGATAGGTTTTTTAAAAACTGAATTTCTAAAAAAACAATAAAACATTTGAACAGTTCCCAGATTAAAGTCAATCAATTTATCTTTCCATTTTATAAATACATCCATTTTGTTTTCACTTCTGCCCCCTTTGCTTATGTCATCCAGCCATTGCCCTGGGATTGCCTTTTTCACATCCTCATATTGTCTTCTTAAAACCGACACATTAAAATCCTCCTTCTCCTCTTCCATAGCATCTATAATGAACTGCAGTGGTAAAAATCCCTCTTTGTATTCACATAAAACATCTCTTATTTTTAGAATTCCCACCTGCATCCACTTTTTAAAATAAATGTCCCGCTCTCTTAGCTTTATTTTCTCATTCAGAAACAGAGGTTGATTTAAAACCGCTTCCCTGCCCTTCGGATTAAAATCGACCTCTGTTAAAAAAAGCCTCCAAGCACTTAAAACTTCCTGATAAAATCCTGGTATACCCTCTAGCATCCAATTTTTGAGTTTCATCCATAAAATATTATCTCCCAATTTAAAATTGCCACATTTATTTAGATAAAACCCCATTGATTTCTTCCATTCAGCTTTGCTTGTCCTATCCAGATATTTTTTCACAACTTTCACCCTCATACTTTTCATTTTTTGTTCCACATCCACTAAACCCATCCCTCCCTCATCCAGCTGCCCTATTAACGTAAAATAAGCAATCCTCGGAGGCTTTTTATCCCATAAAAACTCTAAAACACATTTCTTTATCCTTTTTGAAACCCAGTTTGGTAATGGCATCACATGTAAAACATACCACATTTTAGACAACATTAACAAATTTACAATTAAAATTTTCCCCTTCAAACTTAAAAACCTACTCCTCCAAAAAATCAGCCTTCTCTCCATTCCCCCCACTATCCCTTCCCACATATTATCTACTGCCACTTTTTCATTCTTTGCTAAAACCGCCCCTAAAATCTTCATTTCCTGCACCTCCTTGAACTTAAAAACCCCTGCTAAATCCACCACCCTTCCAAATTTCATATACACTGTTTTTTCTTCATTAATTTTTGCACCCGACCCATCACAATAGAATTGAATTTTTTCCATAACTTTTTTAACGCTTTCTATATTTTCCACCACAATTGTCGTATCATCCGCGTACTGGAAGATTTTCTTAAATTCCCCTTCCTCTTCCATTTTTATTCCTCTTATTCCTTTCTCCTTATTTATTAAAAGTCCTAAAGGTTCCGCCACCAATGAATAAAGCTGCGCTGATAACGGACACCCCTGCCTTATGGACCTTAAAAGTTTAAAAGGTTGACTTAAAAAACCATTACATTTTACTTTCGTTAAAATATCCTTGTATAAAATTGCAATCCATTTAATAAAGTTTTCCCCAAAACCGAAATTCTTTAAAACGGAAAATAAAAATCCATGCTCTACTCTATCAAATGCTTTCTCAAAATCCAGACTAAAAACATATGCATTCTTTTCCTTTTCTTTTATATAACCTATTATGTCTCTTATGCTACTTGTAATGTCTGCTATGTCCCTCCCCTTTACACCATACGCTTGATTAGTTTCAATTATACTTGGCATTACATTCTTTAATCTGTTGGCTAAAACTTTAGCTAAGATCTTAAAATCAGTGTTCAACATTGTTATGGGTCTAAAATTCTTCAAATTTGTTTTATCCCCTTTTTTCTTGTAAATTATTTTCATTAAACCTAACCCCATTCTTGGATTGAGTCCTTCTTTCCTAAAACCATCATCATAAATTCCCTTTAAAATCACACTGAGTTTTTCTTTAAAAACTTTGTAAAATTCACTTCCAATACAATCTATTCCTGGACTCTTTTTTACTCTTAGGAGGTTTATAGCTTGTATAATTTCTTCTGTTCCTATCTCCCTTTCACAGTCTCTTTTATCTTCTTCTCCAACTTTCCTAATTATCTGTTGCAACAAAACATTCCTTTTCTCCTCATCCACCCCTTCTGATTTAAAAAGTTTTTCATAAAAAGTCTCTATTTCTTTTAAGATCTCCCCTGCATTAAAAACTGACCGTCCATCTCTGTTCTTAAGTTCTTTGATCGTTTCAGCTTTTCCTCTGCTTTTTTCAAAATTAAAAAAGAATCTGTTACATTTTTCCCCCTCTACTGTGTATTTAGCTTTACTTCTCAACATCGCTCCCTTGCATTTCTCTTCCTCCATTTTTTTCAGCTTCTCCTCCATTTCAAACACTTTTTGCCCATTTACTTCTTTTTTGTTTAACTCTTCTTTTAACATTATTTTTATTTCTTTTTCCTTAGCCCTTTTAACCCTTTGCAGTATCTTACAGTAATTAATTTAATATTTCTTTATTTCAAATTTCACATTTTCCCACCATTGTCTTTTATCTTCTAAATACATTGCATCTTTTATTTCCTCATCTAATAAATTCTCAATCCCATTTTTAAAACTTTCCTGCTTTAAGATTTCTGTATTTAAAATCCATACCCCAGGCCCTTTCATTTCCCTTTTAAAATCCATCCTTATTAAAACCATTTTATGATCACTTAAAGTTGTTTCTTTATAAAGTATATCATCAATAAAACAATCCAAATTTCTTGTGCTTAAAAAATAATCTATCCTAGTTTGACACATAAAATTCCCCACTAATTGTTTTCTTGAATATTCTCTCTTCTTTCCATTTCTTTCCCTCCAAACATCAATCATATTTTTTTCCTCCATCAATGATTTAAGTTCCTTCCTTCCACCGTCCGTCCTAAAAACCATCCCATTAGCCATGTCTATTTTGTTAAAAACAGTATTAAAATCCCCTGCAACCACCACCCTTTTCCATTTCTCAATTATATCTCTTAAAACATTAAAATACATTTTCTTCTCCTTTTCCTCATTTGGTGCATGTACATTTACTACAATTAATTTTTCATCTTCAAATTCTATTTCTGCTGCAATACATTTCCCTTTTTTATCATCATACATTTGTTTTGTCATAATATCTTTCCCTTTTCTTATCAAAATAGCCACTCCTCCTCCTATACTTTTCTCCCCATTACTAAAAAATATTTCCCCTTCCCACCTTCTTTTAAAATCCTCCATTACATTCCATTTCCAGTTAGTTTCTTGCAATAAAATCACGTCATCATTTTTACACAACTCTTTCAGCTTTTCAAATTTAAAACCATTCATTAAACCTCTTGCATTAAAGGTCACAATTCTCAAAACCATAAGATAAAATAAAACAAATAAAATCCCCATCTTATCAGTCCATATCCTTTGCCTCTTCTAAGATTCCACCACTGTCTTGTTTCTCTGTACCATCTTTTTTCAACACTTTTTTCCTTGCTTTTTCAATGTTTGGCGTTACCTTTTTCACTCTTCTTCTTTTATTCGATGTCCCCGTGTTACCACCATCCGTGATGTTCTCATTCTCTTTGCCTACCACCCTTTCTTCGTTGACCCGTTCCTGCTCCTCTACTTTGTCCAGTATATTTTGTAAACTCGCAGTTATCTGCATTGATGTCCATGTCTCTTCCTCTTCCTGTGTTAATCCTATCGATTCATGTCCGTTGTCGATGTCTGTGCTTTCAGTGTCCTTTCCCTGTGATCCTTCTGCGTCCTCCTGTTGCTCTTCCTCATTATCACTCTCATGCATCCGCCTGCTCACCTGATCCTCCTCCTGCTGCTCATTCTCCATCCAGCATTCACATTTGTCCAAAACCATCCTGCAGTCTGGGCACCTCACCGCAATACAGTCTCTCGCAAAATGGCCCCTTTCCTCGCATTTGCAACACTTGAAGTCCGGACAGTCCTTCACTATGTGGTCAGGGCTCATACACAGTCTACAGGTTCTCACCTGCTGGCTGTGTATCACCCTAAAGTATTGAATGCCTTCCTCCGTCTCCATCCTTGTGCTGTAAGGCAAGGAAGCCACTTCCTTTGGAAAGCGCACTCTTAGGAACCTTGTTCCATCTTCTATGCGGGTGCCCGAGTAGAATCTCCTTCTTATTTGAGAAATGGGAGTTACTCCCCATCCTTCTAGTTTATTTAAAAGCTCCTCGTCATCCAGGTATGCAGGCAAATGCATAAAAGAAACAACAAAGTCCCTGTTCCGCAACTTTTTGATTTCACAATTTTTTCCTTTAATGGTTAGTCCATCAGCCAATTTCTCAGTGTCCTCTTCATGCTCCAATGTAATCTCATATTCCCTCATCTGCTTAGGCCTCACCGCTAAAATACTCGTCACTTCAATCTTTTCTGTTAAGGCTTTGATAATGTCCTCCGCTCTCCCGTCATTTACCTCTGACAAGTCCACCACCACCGTCGCTTCTTTTGTGTAAATCCTCTTGCCACGCCTTTCAGTATAATCCCTTTCTCTTTGTCTTTTTTCCGGTCCATTTTCTATTTGTTGCCGTGTTCCTCGTGTCAAATCCATATCAGTTACCAATAATCCGTCCATTTTACAAAACAACAACAACAAAAAAAAAATCAAAGGCCCCTCCCAAACAGCAAAACTGTTGGGAGGACACAAACTAACAAAAGTAAAAAACAAAAAACAAAAGAACAAAAAAAAAAAAAAAAATTAAGGTTTAAGGTTTGGGTGAGCCTCCCTCACCCCACTGTGGCCTAAACACTTCCTGTTTGCTCACTAGCGCCTCTAGTGCACCCAGGGTGGTATGGCCGTAAGCGAGGGTTGCTGCCAAGAGTGGGCTTTTTAAAGATCAGCCACCATCTCAGCCATCATAAAGGCGAGTGTATTAGATCAGAAGTGAAGAAAACCCAAAAGCATACAGCACCTGGTATTCCCAGGCGGTCTCCCATCCAAGTACTAACCAGGCCCGACCCTGCTTAGCTTCCGAGATCAGATGAGATCGGGCGCACCCAGGGTGGTATGGCTGTAAGCGAGGGTTGCTGCAAAGAGTGGGCTTTTTAAAGATCAGCCACCATAAAGTATTAGATCAGAAGTGAAGAAAACGCAAAAGCTTACAGCACCTGGTATTCCCAGGCGGTCTCCCATCCAAGTACTAACCAGGCCCGACCCTGCTTAGCTTCCGAGATCAGACGAGATCGGGCGCACCCAGGGTGGTATGGCCGTAAGCGAGGGTTGCTGCCAAGAGTGGGCTTTTTAAAGATCAGCCACCATCTCAGCCATCATAAAGGCCAGTGTATTAGATCAGAAATGAAGAAAACCCAAAAGCTTACAGCACCTGGTATTCCCAGGCGGTCTCCCATCCAAGTACTAACCAGGCCCGACCCTGCTTAGCTTCCGAGATCAGACGAGATCGGGCGCACGCAGGGTGGTATGGCCGTAAGCAAGGGTTGCTGCAAAGAGTGGGCTTTTTAAAGATTAGCCACCATCTCAGCCATCATAAAGGCCAGTGTATTAGATCAGAAGTGAAGAAAACCCAAAAGCTTACAGCACCTGGTATTCCCAGGCAGTCTCCCATCCAAGTACTAAACAGGCCCGACCCTGCTTAGCTTCCGAGAGCAGCCGAGATCGGGCGCACCCAGGGTGGTATGGCCGTAAGCGAGGTTTGCTGCCAAGAGTGGGCTTTTTAAAGATCAGCCACCATAAAGTATTAGATCAGAAGTGAAGAAACCCAAAAGCTTACAGCACCTGGTATTCCCAGGCTGTCTCCCATCCAAGTACTAACCAGGCCCTACCCTGCTTAGCTTCCGAGATCAGATGAGATCGGGCGCACCCAGGGTGGTATGGCCGTAAGCGAGGGTTGCTGCCAAGAGTGGGCTTTTTAAAGATCAGCCACCATAAAGTATTAGATCAGAAGTGAAGAAAACCCAAAAGCTTACAGCACCTGGTATTCCCAGGCGGTCTCCCAACCAAGTACTAACCAGGCCCGAACCTGCTTAGCTTCCGAGATCAGACGAGATCGGGCGCACCTTTTTTTTTTTTTTTTTTTTTTTTTTTTTAACTCATTCATAACACAGATTTAAACCAAGAAACTAAAACAAGACAAGTTCATCCTCTTTTGGCAAGTAAAAGTGCTTTTGTTTAAAAGCACATATAACATCTTTGGTAAAAATTTTATAAAATTCCCCCATCTTGTTCTCCATTATAAAATAATTGTACAACATTTTTACATAGTCTTCCACCATCTGTTTAAAAAGCACCCATAGATTTAGAGTAAAATCTCTGTTTCTTGCTACATTTCTTCTTTTCCATATTGCTTTTTTCGCTAGCATTAAAAGCAAATTGACAAGTTTCCTATTTTCTTTGTTCTCCGTCATTCCCAGCATAAAAAATCTCTTCCATTCAGTAACCTCTTCATTTCCTCTTAATTCTTTAACCATTTCTTTCAATTCATTGAAAAATGGATTCAGCTTTTCACAGAATAAAAACAGATGTAATATCCCTTCATCATCTTTTTGACATACTTTACATTGGGCATTTCTTTCTTTCTGCATTAAACACAATCTCATTTCTGTATAAATCACATTTTGTCTAATAAAATAATCTAAACACTCTAAATCCACATCCAACCATTTCCATGTTCTGTTCTTCCAGATGTCTTTCTGTTCAATTCCGTTAAAATTCCTTAGCCAGACCTGGTTGGCCACAGGTTCTTTAAAGACTCTATTTATGAAAAACTCATAAAACATTTTCACCGTGCCCAAACTAAAATCTACCTTCTTGTCTTTACATTTTAAGAACACCATCATTTTGTTTCCTTTTACTTCTTTTTTGTTAATCTCATCTAGCCATTGCCTTGGGATTGCTTTTTTGACATCTTCATACTGTTTTTTTAAAACCATCACATTAAAATCCTCCTTCTCCTCCTCCATCGCATCCATAATCACTCGAAGCGGTAAAAATCCCTCTTTCAACTCCCATAAAACATCCCTCACTTTTACTATCCCCACTTGTAGCCACTTCTTAAAATAGATATCTCTCCCATGTATCTTTATTTTTTCATTTAAAAACAGCGGCTGATTTAAAATCCTTTCCCTCCCCTCTGGATTAAAATCCACCTCTGTTAGAAAAAGCCTCCAAGCATTTAAAACCTCTTTATAAAACTGTGGAATCCCCTCTATCATCCAAATTTTCAACTTCATCCATAAAATATTTTCCCCAAGGTTAAAATTCCCACATTTATTTAAATACAAACCCATCAATTTCTTCCATTCAGCTCTATTCTTGTCATCCAAAAATTTCCTAACCACTTTTACCCTCATGCTTTTCATCTTTTGTTCCACATCAACTAAACCCATCCCTCCCTCTTCTGGTTTTCCTATCAGCGTATAATACGCTATCCTTGGAGGCTTTTTTTCCCATAAAAATTCTAAAATACTCTTTTTTATTCTCTTAAAAACCCAGTTTGGTAATGACATCACATGTAACTTGTACCACATCTTTGATAACATTAACATGTTTATAGTTAAAATTTTCCCTTTTAAACTTAAAAATCTATTTCTCCAAAAAATCAGTCTTCTTTCCAGCCCTCCCAGCGTCTCTTCCCACATATTATCAACAGCTTCCTTCTCGTTCTTTGCTAAAATTGCTCCTAAAATCTTCATCTCTTGTACCTCCATGAACTCCACAACCCCCGTTAAAACCTCTGTCCTTCCAAACTTCATGTATACTGTTTTCCCTTCATTTATTTTTGCACCTGAGCCGTCGCAGTAGCATTTAACTTTTCCCATCACTTCTTTAACACTTTCTATATTCTCAACCACAACTGTCGTATCGTCAGCGTACTGGAATATTTTCGTTAATTCTTCTTTTCCTTCAAATTGTATCCCCTTTATTCCTTTTTCTCTGTTTATTAAAAGCCCTAAGGGTTCCGCCACCAAAGAATATAACTGCGCTGACAGTGGACAACCCTGTCTTATGGATCTTAAAACTTTAAAAGGCTGCGTTAAAAAACCATTACATTTTACTTTTGTTAAAATATCACTGTATAAAACTGAGATCCACTTTATAAAATTCACTCCAAAACCAAATTGTTTTAAAACTCCCAATAAAAAACCCTTTTCCACTCTGTCAAAAGCCTTCTCAAAATCCATGCTTATTACGTATGCGCCCTTTCCTTTTTCTTTTATGTATCCCACAATATCTCTTATGCTGCTGGTGATGTCTGCTATATCCCTCCCCTTTACTCCGTAAGCCTGGTTAGTTTCTATTATGTTTGGCATGACATTCTTTAGTCTGTTTGCTAAAACTTTAGCTAAAATTTTAAAATCTGTGTTTAACATTGTAATGGGCCTAAAATTCTTCAGTTCTGTTTTATCTCCTTTTTTCTTATAGATTATTTTCATTAAGCCTAAGCCCATTCTTGGGTGTACTCTTTCTTTTTTGAAAACCTCTTCGTAGATTTCTTTTAAAATTGTGCTTATTTTTTCTTTAAAAACCTTGTAAAACTCACTACCAATACCATCTATTCCTGGGCTTTTCTTCACTCCTAGCTGATTTATGGCCTGCACAATTTCTTCTGTTATTATTTCGCTTTCACAATCCTTTTTATCCCTCTCGCTGACTTTTCTTGTTATCTGTTGTAATAGAATATTTCTTTTTTCCTCATCTCCCCCCTCTGATTTAAAAAGTTCTTCATAAAATGTGCTTATTTCCTTTAGAATCCCCTCTGTGCTTAAAACCGCTTGTCCTTCTTTATTCTTAAGTTCCTTAATTCTTCCCGCGCTCCCCCTGCTTTTCTCAAGGTTAAAAAAGAATCTGTTACATTTTTCCCCTTCCACCATATATTTTGATTTACTTCTTAACCCTCTGGGCCCTGAGGGTGTTTTGGGGACCTGGAGAACTTTCGACATGCCCTGACATTTGTGCTTTTTTCAGTTGCTTATAAAAATATAAATGGCTAAAGTCTAATAACACTGTAAACAGCACAAACTGGGCTACAATAATATGTTAGCAGCATTTATGTACATGATTGTGTTTTTGAGAAAACAACGTTTATGCGTGGTTAGTGAAAAACTAACATTTTGAAGTCACTGAAATAAGACCATAAAACACATACAGAACAACTGATCACAAGACTTTTGAGAACCAGATCTTGTAGGCTAGAATATTTACTTCACAATTATGTGAAAATCATCTTGTTTATTTGCTCACAGAAAACAATACATTGATTTAAATTTTTAAAGACATGTTTTGTGATCGAGAGCCAATATGCGAGGGAGTGGTAATGGGCTTGAATATTAAGTGGTTCTCACCTGAGAGACAAAGGGCCCTCCCCTAAAGGCTGCTAATGGCCCATCAGTGTGACTGTGACTGAGGCAGGTAAGAGAGTGTGAGGAGACTGAAAAAATGGGTTTCTTAAATGATTTGTATTTTATTTACAACACAGTATAATCAAAACATACATAATGAAGGTCAAAGACACATTATTGTGCACTGATCTAACCACAGAGATGTGAGCAGACTTTGACATGTTCCTGCAACAGATTCTTCTGTTGAAGTTGAACTTCTGATGTTAGTGCAGCGCTCTCAGAGGAAAACAGTTTGAAGAGACTGAAAGTCAGCAGGATTCATCATCTGTGGTGCAGGTGTCTGATTCAATAAAATACAAACAACCAAAAAAAGAGAAAAAAACATTTGTGAGCATGTTTATATCAGGAGCATATATATATATATATTTTATATAGGTTTTGTAGTCATAGACTCATTCATGCTTTGTATTATCGTAAAAAAAAACATTTTATATCTGAGAAACTAATTATTATTGTTTAGCACGTTATTAAAATCTATTTTTGAACAGAGTAGGCTATTAATCATAAACATGTTCTAAACTAAACATACTTAGACTCGTAGCATTCATCATGTTACAATGTGCTCTCATATTACTTTTATTGTTTTATACTCGCGCCGTAAGAAATTTAAATACAATGAATTGCCCATCATATTCACAATGTTTTACTGGATTTCAAACATTTTAGTCAGGAATTATAGTCATCCTGAACATCATGTATGATTTTATAGTATAAAAGATATGATTCTGCAGTCATAGACTCTGTACATGTACTATAAAAGGATATACTTCGTACTATAAAACATATATTTTATATCTGAGAACTAATTGTTATCGTTTAGCACGTTATTAAAATATATTTGTGAACAGATTATTAATAATAAACATGGTCTAAACATTCTTAGATGCGTAGTATTCATCGTGTTGTAGTTTGGGAACAACCCAACTAGTAATGTGTTCAAGTTTATGTCACAATAACACGTTAACTAATGCAGAAAATAAACATTACTTACTCATCAGATCGATTTTGAGGGAAATCCAGCCTTTACTCAGCGCGTCTTATGACGTACTTCGATATGACGTACTTCATTTGAAAGAAGACACTTCAGGCTTTCTATAGAGATAACTCTCATGTCTGTCTGTTGAGTATTCGCTGAGTTACACTTCATTTTAGTGACGCATTTCTGAAAACAGATCGCGGAGACGGAGAAGACCGAGAGCGCACGCTGTTTGTTTTCTTTATTCTTCAAAAGCACAAAGTTTAGTTGTTATTATGAGTGAATACAAATAAAAGAAGACCCCTTACAGATTCGAATGGTGTATTGCTCTTATCTGAACGATCAAAAATGGCAGAGTAATTCAAGCTCATTTCTGCCTCATCAGGAAAATCTGCCCCAAAACGCGTATTCGCGTTTGTCGGGCTCAGAGGGTTAAAAACTCCCAGCCTGGTTCATTACTCAAAACCGCAATCATGGGTAAGACTGCCGACCTGACTGCTGTCCAGAAGGCCATCATTGACACCCTCAAGCAAGAGGGTAAGACACAGAAAGAAATTTCTGAACGAATAGGCTGTTCCCAGAGTGCTGTATCAAGGCACCTCAGTGGGAAGTCTGTGGGAAGGAAAAAGTGTGGCAGAAAACGCAGCACAACGAGAAGAGGTGACCGGACCCTGAGGAAGATTGTGGAGAAGGACCGATTCCAGACCTTGGGGGACCTGCGGAAGCAGTGGACTGAGTCTGGAGTAGAAACATCCAGAGCCACCGTGTACAGGCGTGTGCAGGAAATGGGCTACAGGTGCCGCATTCCCCAGGTCAAGCCACTTTTGAACCAGAAACAGCGGCAGAAGCGCCTGACCTGGGCTACAGAGAAGCAGCACTGGACTGTTGCTCAGTGGTCCAAAGTATGCAAAGTATTGCATGTCATTCGGAAATCAAGGTGCCAGAGTCTGGAGGAAGACTGGGGAGAGGAAAATGCCAAAATGCCTGAAGTCCAGTGTCAAGTACCCACAGTCAGTGATGCTGGTGTTGGTCCACTGTGTTTTATCAAGGGCAGGGTCAATGCAGCTAGCTATCAGGAGATTTTGGAGCACTTCATGCTTCCATCTGCTGAAAAGCTTTATGGAGATGATTTCATTTTTCAGCACGACCTGGCACCTGCTCACAGTGCCAAAACCACTGGTAAATGGTTTACTGACCATGGTATTACTGTGCTCAATTGGCCTGCCAACTCTCCTGACCTGAACCCCATAGAGAATCTGTGGGATATTGTGAAGAGAAAGTTGAGAGACGCAAGACCCAACACTCTGGATGAGCTTAAGGCCGCTATCGAAGCATCCTGGGCCTCCATAACACCTCAGCAGTGCCACAGGCTGATTGCCTCCATGCCACGCCGCATTGAAGCAGTCATTTCTGCAAAAGGATTCCCGACCAAGTATTGAGTGCATAAATGAACATAATGGCCATTCTTTTATTGGTCGGATGAAATATGCTAATTTTTTGAGATAGGAATTTTGGGTTTTCATGAGCTGTATGCCAAAATCATCAATATTAAAACAATAAAAGGCTTGAACTACTTCAGTTGTGTTGTAATGAATCTAAAATATATGAAAGTCTAATGTTTATCAGTACATGATGAACTTTATCACAATATGCTAATTTTTTGAGAAGGACCTGTATGTAATCTATATATCTAAATAAAAATAGACTATATTCAGTATATGATCCAAAGTAACTAGTAACTAACTACTTGAGTAGTTTTTTTATCCGATACTTTTTTACTCTTACTCAAGTAACTATTCAGATGATTACTTTTACTTTTACTTGAGTAAATATTTCTAGAAGTACTTTTACTTTTACTTGAGTACAGTTTTTGAGTACTCTACCCACCTCTGAAAATATATAACATTAAGTATTTGACTTAAAGGGGGAGGTGTCAGGGTATTGTAGTACCTAAGACATGTGTTATACTATCTTTGGTCTTTTGAGGCTTTATTGAAGAACAACTTGGGACAGCAACTTAGTTCTCATCCAGATTCAGAACACAGACTGATTCTCTGAAGTTTGTGACTTGCCCATACAGCACTCCTTGAGTCCCCCTAGTGGGCTGGATATAGTATAACACACGTCTTAGGTACTACAATACCCTGACACCTCCCCCTTTAATATATTTAATATATTTTCTGTAAACTTACCCAACACAATGACTATTTAATTTAAAAAAAAAAGTTCAAAATTGGTTAATCAAACAACATTACTCTGCCGTTGCTGTCACACATCACATTCACAAATATTCATTTTACATTCAGTTATTACCAAGCCCGGTCACGTAACTCAATAAAGTCACTCGTTACTGACAGTATGTCGATTACTCTTTTCTTTTGTCTTCTTTTTTTATTTTCTTTTTCTCTATAGGTTCAGCCGCTCCACAGGCTTACTTACTCTGCCTGATCTAGTGATGTTAGGTTTCCTTACAATGTTCTCTGCAGGTAAATCAGAGTCCACACAAAGTTCTGTGATGACTGTTTTGAACCCTCCCCAGTCTTAATAGTAATTCCTGGAACCTCTTCTGGCAGCAACTGAAGATGCCTGCGTTTTCTCCTTTTCTCTCCCTTTTTTCCACTGAAGACCTCGTATGTCCTTGGAGTAGCACTCTCTGCCAACACAGTAGCAGATCCCTTCCACTTTGCTTCATTGTCTAACTTTAACAAGACTGAATCACCTGGTCTAAGAAATGGTAAGTTCTTCACACCATGCCGTCTGTTAAAGTAGGATGTTTGTTTTTCTTTTGCTGCTTTGTCTCGCTCTTTTATGTTTGATTTGTTTGGCCACTTTGGTCTCAGGTTTTTCGGTAAGGTGGGTAGTGTAGTACGTATTTTCCTTCCCTTGAGCAATTCCACCGGGCTGACCCCAGTAGAGGAGGTAGGAGTAGTTTGAAAACACATGAGTGCTACCACTGGTTCGTCCTGTTTCAGAATGTGCTTTGCAGTTTGAATTGCCTGTTCAGCGTGTCCATTTCCCTGTGGATTGTGTGGACTTGATGTAATGTGCGGAGTATCGTACATACCACAGAAGCTTCTCCAAGTTTCACTGGAGAATTGTGGCACATTGTCACTAACAATTTGTTCTGGAATGCCAAACCTTGCAAATAACGCTTTAAGTCTTTGAATAACATGCTCTGATGTAGTAGACTGTAGCAGAAGGATCTCCATGTAGCACGAATAATAGTCCGATACCACCAGATATTGTTTCCCTTCATGCATACACAAGTCCATAGCCTTTCTGGCAGAGGTGTGGACTTTAGAGTTGAACTTCAGAGCTGTGCAAGTTTATTTTCTATACAGAACCTGCATGTCTCTATTTTGCGCCTAAGATCCTCAGAAATTCCAGGCCACCATACAGCCTCTTGGGCCTGTACCCTGCATTTTGATAAGCCTTGGTGTCCGTCACGAATTCTGCCAAGCATCTCGCGTCTCATAGTTTTTGGAATTACAATGCGATTCCCCAGCACAATCAGTCCATCACTTACTGACAAAGAGCCTTTCCATTTGGAAAAACTCTACACTGTTAGGAACACCTTTGGCGTATTCTTGCCATCCTTTCGTAATGAATCTCTCCACATTTTGTAGCTGCTCATCCTTCTGTCTCTCCATTTTTATTTTTGTCAACTTATGTTGAGACACTGGCAGACAACCGATGACTGCATCTACATGACAACTCACATCTGCTGTCATAAAGTCCTCCATTGTGTTTAACGGGCTTCGCGACAATGCATCTGCAACAACCAAGCTTTTTCCTGGTACACACTCAGCTTTTGCATTAACCCCCTGGGGTCTGAGGGTGTTTTGGGGGCCTGGAGAAGTTTTGACATGCCCTGACATTTGTGCTTTTTTCAGTTGCTTATAAACATATAAATGGTTAAAGTCTAATGACACTGTAAACAGTACAAACTGGGCTACAATAATATGTTTGCAGCATTTATGTACTTGATTGTGTTTTTGAGAAAGCAACGTTTATGCGTGGTTAGTGAAAAACAAAAGTCACTGAAATAAGGCCTTAAAAAACAGTAAATTTGTTTACAAGACTTTTGAGAACTGGATCTTGTAGTCTAGAGTTTTTGTTTCAAAATAATGTGAAAATCATCTTGTTTATTTGCTCACAGAAAACAATATATTGAATTAAATTTTCTAAGTCACTTTTTGAGTATAAAGGGTCTATGCAAGAAGGTATCAACCTTCACATTCTCAATTTCATACAACAATAACGGCATTTCTATAGCTTCCAGTTCATCTGCAATAAAGGAAGCAAACGCCTCGTGATCTGCCATGAGTCATGACTTAGGTAGGCTCGGCCTCAGACGTCACGCCCACGGACCGTTGCGTCTGATGCATATGGCACACTTTTCTGGAAACACTTCAGGAATGTCGAAGTCGTCATCTGACTGGTTGAATTAAACCGGATTTCCGGGAGACGCGAGAGTCGCGTTTATTTCCAGTCCACCAGGAAACAAAGCTGCTGTGGCGTCAAACCCCCTCACGAAAGAAGAAATCCGTCGTGTTTACAAATGTGACGACGAACACTTATCAGGGCCAACTAAACGCTGGATTTTCAAAAGTATGTGAAATATTTAAAGTTTGCGGCATAGAATCTTTAAAATACATCCGAGAGTTTCACACACCGGTTTGTTTTTGTGGCGACATTCCATGCCCCGAACCGTGGGCGTGACCGCATTAGATATAATGAGTTGAGACGGGAAAACTGGACATCGCGTTGGCTTCATATGGATTACTTTAACAGAGAATATTTGTTTTGGACGTGTCTTACTTCATTTAAAAGTAGACATTTCAAGCTTTCTATACATATATTTCTTGTGTATTTGAGGTGAGTATTTGCGGAGATTCATGTTGTTTTATTTATGTGTCTGTGAAGAGAGGTGCCAGAGACAGAGCCGGCGGAGAACGCACCCTGTTTATTTTCTCTATTTTTTAAAAGCATATTGTTTTGTTGTTATTATGACTATACTCATATAAAAGTAGACCCTTTGCAGTTTCAAACAATACTTTGTTCTTATCTGTACGATCAAAACTCGTGGAGTATTTTTAGTTCTTTTCGCGGTCATAAAGAAAATACGAGACAGCCCGCACCTTCTCTATAAGGGAATATCTTGTTTCAGACACTGTCACTCTTCTAGAACATTATGCGACCAGTTTCCAGCTGTTGTCATGCTTTTGCAGTAAAACACTGGCGATACTGTAGCTGCTAGTATCCGCTTATACCGCTGTTTCTTTAACCAGATCATGGCCCTTTCGCACCGCAGGAACCTTTTCATCGTACCCAAACTACTGTGGAACTACCCACTATTTGGCGTGTTCGCACCGTGCTTTAGTGAGCATCATTACAGGCCGGTGTCGTTAACCTCAATCATAATTAAATGTTTTGAGAAATTGGTCCAAAATATAATTTTCCATATGTTTCACCATTTTTGGACTTAATTTGCATACAAGCAGAAAAGAAGTACAGATGACACAGTGGCTTGTCTTCTGCACTGTTTGCGTCAACACTTGGACATTTGTTCTGACTTTAATTCAAGTCAGCATCATCAGGTAATCAAGAAATTACAGGTCCTGCAAGTTCCATCACCATTAATTGACTGGATTTTTAACTTTCTGTCTAATAGGCCGAAAGTAGTACAAGTGAACAATTTTTTATCACCCACCATTGTTCTTAATACTGGGGCCCCCCAGGGATGTGTATTAAGTTCATTCCTCTACATTCTCTATACAAATGATTGTCAAAGTCCATTTACTACTATCCATTATTTTAAATGCAGATGACACAGCTATTCTTGCATTGCTCAAAAGCAGAGATAGCGATTATGTTTTGGACTATCAACGTTCCACAACATATTTTAGCACAATGGTGTGATGACAATTTTTTACATCTCAACATTTCAAAGACTAAAGAACTGGTTTTTAGATCCTCCAAAACACAGAATCCCAGTATTGACATTAATGGAGAGATGGCTGAAAGAGTGGAGCATTTTAGATACCTTGGCATTTCATTGGATGAGCATCTTAATTTTAATCAGTGTATTTTAGGTATTTATAAAGGCTGTCAACAGAGACTTACAGTTCTTCGTAAACTTTAGCAGCTGTCTGTTCAGCCTCGTCTCCTTCTCCTGTATCAGAGTATTATTGAGCCAGTTATTATGTATGGTGCCATTTGTTTTTTCATATGCTTAATAGGAACAAACTTTTAAAGTTACCTCATTTGGCTAGTAGGATTATTGGTATTCCTACTCCTAAATTATCAGACTGTGTTACTTCAGCTACGATTCAGAAAGCACGTATAATCCTAAATGCCCCCAGATCACCCACTCCATCAGTATTTCATCACTCTCCCATCTGGCCGTAGGTATAGACTACCTATGCGTAGGAGGAATAACTTTAGTAAGAGTTTTCTTCCTACGGTACATAATCAGCCTTCATCTTACACTCTAGCATTTATTTTTTTTGTGGGAGACGTAACTGTTTGTGAATGTATTGTGACAAGTTTGTACATAATGTGTAGCGGTCCTTGTGTTTTATATGCATCTTCTGTGAAAATTAATTTCCTCTCTGAGGACAAATAAAGTATCTAAATGGTTTATGGTTGACTAATAAACAAGCAACATACAGCAGGTACCATTTTTTTCATTTTACACAGGTTGATATATTCTTCTTAAAGCTTTACAATGTCAGATTAAAGTTAGGCTATAAATAAAAATTATTTCTTATTACATACCATTTTGTTGGCCTAATTCAAACAGGCTCTTTTAGCTTCTGTAGCTTTAAATGCAAATAAGCTGCTGCTCTCTACACCCCATTCTTCTTTTTCCTCAGGCCAGTAAATAATAATAATAAAAGAACATTAAAAAAATCAGTTCTCTACAGTTCTCAGTGCATCACATGATGTTCTAGGATTGTGCTCTGCTTGCTTACCTCATGCATGCAAACTACTTGCAGCCACTCCAGCAACTCAACAAAAGCTCTACTCATGATGTGCTCTGCCAAGTGTGGCTGTTATCTGACAGCAATATCATGTGTTCAGAATATGAATTTCGTGCAATTCTCATAACTGGGTCAAATTAAATTGGAGGAGAAAAAGTCTAAAAAAAAAAAAAAAAATGGTCAAGCTAGTAACCTAATAATCCTAAAAAATATTTGTTATATTTATTATTATTATTATTTGTTATTTAGACATTTCTTGATGGATGAAGGACCATCACCTTCAACTCAACCTGGCTAAGACAGAACTGCTTGCTCGACAGTTCTATCAAACCTTTACAATTAATCTAGAACGCGGCAGCAAGATTCATTTTTAATGAGCCGAAAAGAACACACGCCACACCTCTGTTTATCAATTTGCACTGGCTACCAATAGTTGCTCGCATAAAATTCAAAGCATTAATGTTTGCCTACAAAACCACCACTGGCTCTGCACCTCTTTACCTAAATTCATTACTTCAGACTTATGTACCCTCTTGCTTGTGTTCTGCAAATGAACATCGCTTTACTGTACCATCCCAAAGAGGAACAAAATCACTTTAACTCACTTTTAAATTAAATGTTCCCTCCTGGTGGAATGACCTGCCCAACTCAATCCGAGCAGCTGAGTCCTTAGCCATCTTCAAGAATCGGCTAAAAACATCTCTCTTCCATCTTTATTTGACCCTAACTTTATTTTTATTTATTTTATCTGCACTTTATTTTCTAATTCTATACTTAAAAAAAAAAAAAAAACTAACACTAGCTTTTCTAATCGTTTTGTATTTTATCTATTTGTTTTCTTTTTATTTATTATATAATTAACAAAAGCAAAAAATTATGTTTTTTTTAAGACTTGATGCTGCTAACGGTCACACTCACTTCATGGGCTTTCTCTGCAAGCTTATGAAAAAAAAACTAGCTGCTCAGTTTTCGCTCCCCCTGTGATGTAGAAAGGGGATCTTATTATAATATTACCGACCCTTAATCTGCATGTTTCCACCCAAGGCGCCGCCATTGTGTTTTTGCAAGCGACAGCAGCGTACCAGTTCTAATGCCATGACAGAAGTTCAAACAAAGCATGCTAACTGTTCTGTTTTTAGCTGCACTGACGAGCACAGAACACTATTTAGAGTCCCAGCCTCAAAGGAGGCAATTTGCTGCATTTTCCCACATCAGTCATGTTGCCTCTTCCACCATTTTGACTTTGAACAAAAATCCTCAAGTCTAGTTGATCTATGTATAAAATACTTTCAGTACAGAGAACAATTTTGAAATCTCAGTAATGTTAATACTCCACCCTCTATTTTTACAGGGAGTGTCAGGGAATGTGCGATAAACAAATCCTCCCTTGAATGAGACTCTTTGTTCAATTTACCACAGGGAGCTCAATGTGGTCAGCAGTTATGCCAGACTGTAATAACAACTACAACATCTGCTTCTGAAAAGAAAGAAAGCTATTTATGTATCACCATCATTAGGAGGGCAAGGTGTAAGAGATAACATAAAGAACCGTAGCATTAGCTTAATAAAACTTAATACAAAACTTTTTAGTAGAATTTAGTAGATTTGCCTTGATGGCACATGTACATCACTCTGCCGTACCATCTGCTAGACATCTATTGTGACAAACACCAGACAAGTTTGACTCCCTTTTCAGAGCTTTTAAAGGCACAATATGTAAGATTTCGCCACTAGAGGTCGCATTTTCAAAACAATAACAAAGGCAAAGCTTGATGACACTATGAAGGAGGATGTTGATGTCAATGCACAAGTTCAACTTCAGTCTATGTTGACAGATTTACTGGAGTGGAGCAAATCAGAAAATTACATGTATAGTAGTGACCTGTACACTACAGTGAAGAGCGCACACACAGTGGCCTTCAATCGTTTTGGCATTGTTTCAAGAAAACGAAAAATACATGCACTTCATGCTTATCGCCAGCGGATAGAGCAAGCCAAACGAGAGCTTTACAAAAAGCACAAAACAAGAAGATACAAGCGCTAAATAATAATAATAAACAGATTTAACCAAAAAATATTGTTTAATTGCATTTTTTGCAGTGATGTAACAGTGAATAGTACAGTACAGTGAACAGTTTGCAGCACATAGTGTAATTGTGTCAGAAATAGTGTCAAAATTCAATTTTCTAGAGCCCTTGCTTTTGCAACAAGGCACTCTCTGATGATCTGAAACACAACCTGGCATACTTGGGGTCCAAGTGTGTGTGTGACCTTTGAATACATGTCCATGTTGTCGCCCAACACTTGTTCGATTATGTCGAGTTCAGCTCTATAAACAAACAAAAGAAATCTCTGAGACAAGTTACATTATATACAGTCATGGGCGTAAATCTGATCTAACAGTAGGGGGGGACAATAAACAAAATGTCTGAAGAGCAATTTTTTAAGGGGACACAAATAATACAGCCACAATTATACTTGTAAAGGATTTGTGTACACAGCGGAAAGCCTTAATACTATCATTAGTGTAGCATGGAGACTGTGCCAATACCCTTCTTTTCAGTGTTTCTCTTGATTCAATGAAAAAGCGAAATAAATTATAAATAAAAATACCATTTATTTATTTTTAAGTTGTTTACAATCAAGCCACAAAAACAACTTAAAACATAATGACTAATTTTGAAAAAGTGTCCCCATATAAAAGAAATACAATGCTTTTGTAACAAATAAATGTTTTAAGTTATAGTTATATAGGTTATATACTTGCCGTTTTGGTGTAGGCCTGCTGAAAAAAGATCTGATGTCCATTTTTCTTTTCTCTGTCATTTTATCTGGGCAACAACAACACAAATCTTTATATAAATTCATAGTTTCACCACGCGGTCATATTATAATTATAAAATGATCTTGCGTCCTCCACATAAATATTAGGTTTCGTCGGGGACAGAGGATATATATTTAACTGATTGGCCACTTAACTTCATATTGAGCAAAACACAACTGTAGATCTTCAATATTAACCCTAATATCAGTTCACACACGTAACGTTAGGCTTATCGTCGTGTACACGTTAGTTGTAGTGGGTGCATTCAAGCTACGTAACGTTACATTATATTACACTAACATAGTGAACTTTGTCACTAATTTATTAATTAGTCAGCATCATTTCTATTTAAGAAAAGAAAAACGTCATCCGATGTTTAATGTGAATAAAATAAAAAAGGGACAACCCTTAGATGGGAGGGGTCCTGACCCCCCTGGGATTTACGCCCTTGTATACAGTACAATTACGAATTGAGTGAAAGCACTGGCATAACAATATTATGCCAATTCAGAAGGAGAAAGACTTAAAAAGTGGAAGGAAAAGAATATCTGTATGCATATTTTACCTCAAGTCAAGATCCTCTCTTCTGCAGCCTCGCTCGGCCAGCTGCTGGCCTATGATTTTGAAGGGTATTTCCTTGGTCAAATATCCTAGGTCTTTAGCAAGACCTTGGCACTCCTCTGTGACACAAAAGGAGCCAATGAGTAAATGAGACATTAACATGTTACTAATGTAGTTTATATTTTAGTTACTAAACAGTTTACATTTTGTTAAACTGTATGGCCATTTGCATTTGTTTGCCTATGCCTCATTCATTCACCTAGGCTACTTATGCCTCCAACATGGCTGACATTCTAAAACTTGCAGTTCTACAACCTTTGGTGGGAACACCTAATTCAATAATAAGGGAATCTGTTTGAATGTACACCTTTAAGAAATCGCCTAGTTCTGACTGCATATATGTTACCTTCAACTAGTTTGGTGCACATTGTAGTGTTTGAGCCATACGGACTCAGCTGCACCCCTGCCTCTTTCAATTCCCTCACAAGCTCCTTTTTTTTCCCCTTTGCCTTCCTCAAATAAGTCACCATGAGGTGACCAGAGAATTTTTCTGGTGCAGAGCATCTCCTCTGCAGCTCCTCTACTGAAACAAAGTGCCTGTGCAATGATAACACATCATTTTTTGTGAACATCAAAAACCAACATATCTGTAGACAAAGATCACCTATAAAACCATGAGGCTTAAGTGAACAACATCATATTGTTTGACAAATAAGCCATTACTCTAGCCATAAGCCATTACTCATTACTCTACATAGTTTGTAGTTTTACCTGTTTTTTTGCATTAGTTGCATTAGGCACATAACACACATGTTCTACTGATGTTATCTGCACTCTTGCCTCTATCAAGTCAATTTGTCATATAAAAATGCACACCCACCCAACCCAACTCTAGTCGTAGCATTACCAACCTTTTAGCTTTCTTTGAAGACGCCACCTTCAACAGGCTGTCCACATAGAATCCATCTTCAATAAAGAATACATACACATGTTGTTAAATGTCATTTCAGTTCAGTGTCATTTCAATGGTAATAATGAAATATTTATTGGCACCCCTGTTGAAATTAGGGTGCCAATAAATTAGAGAGAAGAGTGGTGCGCACATCCAAAAAAATCAATTGTATCAAATATAGTACAAGAGGTGGTCTGCCCCCTGTTTATGCTCCAAAAGGAAATTTATGTACTTGAAAACAACGCAACGTTTCAATCCCATCGGATCTTCATTAGGCATTGAAAACATGGAGCGAGACGGCCTATATCACATGACTGCACACTCACGTTCAAGTAGTCTTTGTACATCTGAATGTGTGCATGAGAAGAGGCGTGCGCAGCTGCTTTGTGTGTACGCAAGCTTTGTACATAAGTCCCATGCTCTTTTTAAATGCAGATTGTGGCATTACAGATATTTTCTATACTGCCCCTTTGTTTATTTTATTTTTTTTCTATCACCGCCTTCCAAATGATATTATATCTGGATTGGAAGCAGCACTAATTAAGAGGAGGAGTCTATGTGTATATAGTGTGAGGTTTAGAGACCGGAAAGAGGTTGGTCTGACCAGTTACGTACTTTTTGGAGGCAGTCCTTGCGGGTGAATCCGTCGTTTTCGGAGTGTGCGGATTGTGGAGAGGAGGTGGTGCTACCTGTTTAGCCTGTTGCTAAAGGGCATTTCTCTTGGCCAGTGAATGCCTCTTTTTAACATCTGGGATTGAACTGGAGGTTCGAACCATACTCCTATCAAAGGAGCCAAGACCGGCTGCCGCCGCTAATATTCCCGAGTCACTCTTAGCCATCCGTGCTGCCAGCTTGGTCAGTGTTCCACTCACTAGTCACACATACACATTTCACTCATTTATGCATATTTGAAAAGTGTTATTTTGTCTTATTTGGTTTTGCTCAATTAATTCCTTTTTTTTTTCTTTTTTTGAATGGAATTGTAGTGCTTGGAGATAATAATAATAATAAAACCTGTCTAGAATATAAAAACGTTACCTCATTAAAACGAAGAAAATTATGTATTCTTCCTGTAGTTTGTATTTTGTTTTGTCTTCCTCTTGTTTGTATGTAGCGGATGGTTTGGTTGTCCGTTGCTATCCGGGATGAAATTAATATAAAAATGTGGCAGGTATAATATACTTGTCTGGCGCCCGAACAACAATAACTGATTGTGTTTTTTTGTTTGTTTGTTTCTTTTTTTTCTCCCTTTGAGGCTTTCGGTCTGAGTCGAATACAAACTGAGTGCAGCTCTATTTGTCAACGAGACGTGGTCTTGCGGTTAGGACTCTGTGTCATCACGCGTGTGATCGGGGTTCGATTCCCGCTTCAGATAGTTTTTTTTTTTTGTGCGTTTAACCTTTGTTATATTTTGGGACAAGACGACCTCCGTTACAGAAATGGCGCCCGAACAGGGACTTGAACTAAACAAACTGGATATGACCATTTGAAATTTTGTGACTGTAAATTTTGGAAGATGTGTGGAATGTGAATATTTGAATCCATGAACTTTTATGCTCTTGAGGGAATGTATGTGATTATCTGTGATTTTGGAGTGAAAATCTAAATACTGTGGTGTTCTTGAATAACCTTTGTCAATTGAAATCTTGTGAATAAGTTCTTATCAAGGAAATGTGTGGAACTTTTATTTGGGAAATGTATTTGTTGGGTTTTTTCTTTTTTTTTGGAAAATGCTGTAATTGATTGTAGAGAAGAACTGTTTTCTTTTTATTATTATTTCGCCCCTGTTGCCCCAAATACATACACAGGCCTTGAATTTTTCATTTTTTTTATTTTTTTCCCAACATTTAAAATATTCCCACACATTACAAGACATGGCCACTTCCTCTTCCCCACCTTCCACCTATGTGGATATTGATGCCCCTGATCCCCCTAGTATTTCCACTCCAATTTGGCCACCTCCTGTACTAACTCAGACCCGTTCAGGACTTCCTCCACATGACCCAACTATGTATAACATTTCCACTCCACACAGTTTCGCCTTTCCTGGAACCCAGGTGCGGATGCTCTCCCCTGTTCTTGGAGGCAGCACCCTTGTGCAACCTCTCACTTGGGCCCCACAACATGACAGCATGCAAATTTGTACGTCTTTGGATGGTACATCTTCTTCAATGGCTCAGCATGATCTTCCTGGTATTCTTCCAACCCCTGGGAGGGGAATTCAACAATATAATGCCCATTTGCAAGGTAACTGGGACAATCTGACGGAGTTCATGAAAAGGCAGGAGAAAACTGTAAATGAGCTTACCCAGGTACTGAAGGCCTCATCTTCCCACCATGAGAACCAGATCATCGATCTTGCAGCAAAGGTGGAGACCAACAATCAACAGGTTGTCACCCTAATGACTGCAGCTAAACAACAAGAGGCAGGCGAGACTGACCAATTGATTAAGGCTGTGCAACTGATGATCTCAAAGGAAATTCAAAAAATGGAACAATCCTTCACCTCGGTAGTAGTAGGTGGAACAGCTACGGGTGGAGTTACAACAGGATATCAAAGCTATTCAACGCACACTTCAGGGTAGCCTTGATTATGTAACCACGAATCTTCAGCAATGTGAAACACAAATTCACAAATGTCGTACTTGTGTAGCCGAACTGCAAAATGATGTCCAAGTGTTCATTGAGGAAAAGGCTGAAGCACAAACAGAAAAAACAACTAAGATTTCGGGTGCACATCCAATAGAGACTGTTTCACCTCTTCTACCAATGCCTCTGGCAAAAAGTGACCACATTAAATTAACATTTCCCACTTTTGGGCGTCCTACTGATGACGCTGACCCCCTGTTGTACTTGACTAAGTGTCAAGATTTTCTGGCTCTACATCCTTTGACGGATGTAGATCTCCTGGCTACCTTCCGCACAGTGTTGCATGGCACTGCACGTGACTGGTGGGAAGTAAGTCGCTCCAATATAACCACTTGGAAGGAGTTTGAGGCTGCCTTCCTCTCTGCTTTTTTGTCTGAGGACTATGAGGACGAGCTGGCTGAACGTGTCCGCACTAGAGTTCAAGGGGAGAAGGAATCAGTAAGAGATTTTGCATTCACTTATCGAGCACTGTGTAAAAGATGGAAAGCCACGTTAACAGAAAACGAGATTGTGAAAATGATCCTAAAAAATATTAAGCCTTACCTTGCAAGCCAGCTGCGCAGTCGTGTTAACACTGTCGAAGATCTGGTTAGACTCGGACACCAACTGGAAAAAGACCATGAAGAACAGCTTCGGTATGAAGGTCGTGTGGGCTTTAAACAACAAGCCAATTCACAAAAACACTTATCCAACCGATCTGCTGAGAAACCGTCTGTTCAATGTTGGAGATGTAATGGACCACATCCTCCAGGCAACTGCCCAATGTATGGACATCCACCTTCCCAGCAGTCTTCTGGTCAACAACATTTCACACAAGGAAAATATTCTCATCACTCTGCAAAGTCAGGAGGACGACCATCCAATAATAATGTGGCAGCCTCTGAAACACCTCAGACACAAGCTGAAACTCAGATTTTAACCCCTTCACAATCAAATGCATTCATGACCATACCACAACAATTAGTAGTTCCAATTCGCATTGAATCCTGGTTGGGGAAAGCGATTGTGGATACTGGAGCAAGCTACACGTTAATTCACGAAAGTCTTATGAAGCAAATTATAACCCCTGTTCAGCTTCAACCGTGGTCAGGTGGTCCTCTCTACCTGGCAAATGGCAAAGCTGAGAGTCCTTTAGGATGGATAAACATTAATATTCATCTGCACAATAAAGCCATTACAGTACCTGCTGTGGTCCTCCCTTCTCAAGCTCTTGCTTATGCCATCATCTTGGGTTTGGACTTCATCTTTTTCAGTGGCCTGCAAATTAATGTAAGTGAACACAAATATTCTTTCAAGTCTGAACCTACTGTAGAACATCCATTTCAACCTGGAAATGCCAGTGAACCGCTGGTGACTTTGTCAACAATGAAGGAAGAGAAAAGAACCAGAAAACTAAATTTGACCTTGTTAAGTGCTGTTCCTCCTCCTCAACCTTCCTTGACCATGTTACAAATTGGCAGCGTGGACGATGCAACATTAATTAAAGATGCCGTAAGTAAAGCACATCTACCTATGGAAGGAAAGCAACAACTATTTCAGATCCTAGAACGCAACTCACGAGTATGTACTCACCGAACTGGGCGAACAGATGTCCTGCAACATCGCATCTATACCACCTGCCAGGTTCCTATCAAGCAACGGCCATATCGGTTATCACCTGTCAAACAAGCAGCAATGGAGGAACAATTGGAGGTAATGTTGAAAGAAGGAATTGTGGAGCCATCACATTCTGCTTGGGCCTCACCGGTAGTTCTGGTTCCAAAGAAAAATGGAAAGTTAAGGTTCTGTGTAGACTACCGTAAAGTCAATGCAACTACAGAAAATGATGCTTACCCTCTCCCAAACATCACGGAGATCCTAGAATCACTCTCCGGGGCATCCGTTTTCTCTACCATAGACCTCAACAGTGGTTATTGGCAAGTGATAATGGACAATGATAGTAAAGCCAAGACTGCTTTTATTGTGTCTGCAGGTCTATATCACTTCAATGTTATGCCTTTTGGGTTAAAAAATGCACCTGCCACCTTCCAGAGGCTGATGGAGACAGTCCTGGGGGAGCTAAGAAAGAAAATCTGCTTTGTCTATATTGACGACATTATTATTTATTCTCCCTCAGTGGCCCAGCACTTCAGTGACCTGAAAACTGTTCTTCACAGGCTGGATACTGCCGGGTTGACTATTAACTTGAAAAAGTGCAATTTCTTTCTTCCAGAAATCACCTTTTTGGGACATGTGGTGAGTAATAAGGGCATCACAGCTGATTCAAGTAAAGTTGAGGCCATTCGTGCCTTTCCTGCTCCCAACACCTTGAAGGAAGTTCAGAGGTTCTTGGGATTAGCCGGTTGGTACCACCGGTTCGTGCCAAATTTTTCTAAAATTGCTGAGCCCCTAAATTCCTTGAAAAAAAAAGGACAGAGGTTTAAATGGACGACACAGTGTCAACAAGCGTTTGACCAGTTAAAAGCATGCCTTACCTCGCCCCCCATTCTTGGCCACCCCGATCTTCAAGTTCCTTTCATCGTATATACAGATGCTAGTGATACTGGACTGGGTGCCATTCTCACGCAGAGGAAAGATCCAGGTAGGGAGGAGGTTATTGCATATGGCAGTCGAACATTAACTGGAGCAGAGAACAACTACACGGCAACCGAAAAAGAGTGTCTGGCAGTTATATGGGCCTTAGAAAAGTGGCAACATTACCTTGAATACAAACTTTTCACGGTTGTCACAGACCATTCTGCTCTGCAATGGGTCATGGGATCCACTAAAACCAACAGTCGCCTCATTCGATGGGTCCTGAGACTGCAAAAATTCAACTTCGTTATTGAATACCGTAAAGGGAAATTAAACGTCGCTCCTGATGCTTTGTCAAGGTCATCAGTCACAGCAAATTCTCCCATTACCGCAATTTATGCCAAGCAAGAAATGGATCAACATCCAGAGCTTCCGGTGACAGATATTGTCTTGTGGGAGGAACAACATAAAGACTGTGAAATAACAAAGTTATTACAAGCAGTAGCAGAAGAACAAAGCCCTCAGATGGAACAATACGAAGTGGTAGAGGACAAATTGTATCACAAAACTCACCTGAAGAATAATCAGATACACTATAGAGTGTATGTTCCCAGCACTCTCCGGCAATCTCTCCTTCAGCACTATCATGCACATCCCTTGAGTAGCCATAGAGGA
This sequence comes from Barbus barbus, assembly GCF_936440315.1. Taxonomy (NCBI): domain Eukaryota; kingdom Metazoa; phylum Chordata; class Actinopteri; order Cypriniformes; family Cyprinidae; genus Barbus; species Barbus barbus. The sequence continues at coordinate 10,686,741 of NC_136731.1, forward strand.
ATTTATAAGACCTATAAGCGGCTCCAGGAAGTAGCGTTTTGGCCAGGGATGTGGACTGATGTGAAACATCATGTCAGGGAATGTGTGAAATGCCAAACCCTTCGGCATGATAACCAGAAACCTGCAGGGAAACTCCAATCAGTTACCACCACTAAACCAAACGAAATGTTGGGAGTTGATATTATGGGTCCACTACCCCGGAGTACACAGCAAAATGTGTACTTGCTGGTTTTTGTTGATTATTACTCACGATGGGTTGAGTGTTTCCCCATGCGTCATGCCACCGCTCAAAATATTGCAACAATTTTCAGAAAAGAAATCTTAACTCGTTGGGGGGTTCCAGACTTCATTCTTTCTGATAGAGGCACCCAGTTTGTCTCATCTGTGTTCAGAGAAGTATGTGAAAAATGGAGAGTGACACCAAAGTTAACCACAGCATATCACCCTCAGACAAATATGACTGAACGTGTGAATAGAACTCTCAAAAGTATGATTGCGTCATATGTGGATGACAACCACAACAAATGGGACCAGTTCTTACCAGAGATGAGATTCGCCATTAACTCTGCCATCCAGGAAACCACTGGAGTTACTCCAGCAGAATTGCAGCTTGGAAGGAAACTGAGAGGGCCAATGGATAAAATTCTGCACGGTCCAAATCTCACTCCTGACACCACCTCCTATGATGTAATCTCTCACATACAACAACTGCAATCTCAAGTTAAAGAGAGTTGCAGAAAAGCCCAACATCGACAACTCCGGAACTATAACAAAAAAAGACGAGACACAACTTTCAAGATCAAAGACAGGGTATGGCTTCGCAACTTTCCGCAATCTAGTGCACAAAACAAGTTTAGTGCCAAATTGGCACCAAAATGGAAAGGGCCTTACCGGGTTCTGAAGTCACTGGGACCTTTGAATTACCACATTGCGTTGGAGGCAACTGGAGACGATGTGCGCACTGCACATGTGTGCAATCTTAAAATGTGTTTTCCCACAGCTGAGCAGTTGGAGGACCAAGCAAGGAAAGTAATTCAAGACATCTTTCAAGAAACCTCAGATGAGGAGGAATTCTTAGGTTTTTGATTCTTTTCTCCTAACAACCATGGGTTGTTTCATCCTGGGGGGGAGAATGTGGCATTACAGATATTTTCTATACTGCCCCTTTGTTTATTTTATTTTTTTTCTATCACCGCCTTCCAAATGATATTATATCTGGATTGGAAGCAGCACTAATTAAGAGGAGGAGTCTATGTGTATATAGTGTGAGGTTTAGAGACCGGAAAGAGGTTGGTCTGACCAGTTACGTACTTTTTGGAGGCAGTCCTTGCGGGTGAATCCGTCGTTTTCGGAGTGTGCGGATTGTGGAGAGGAGGTGGTGCTACCTGTTTAGCCTGTTGCTAAAGGGCATTTCTCTTGGCCAGTGAATGCCTCTTTTTAACATCTGGGATTGAACTGGAGGTTCGAACCATACTCCTATCAAAGGAGCCAAGACCGGCTGCCGCCGCTAATATTCCCGAGTCACTCTTAGCCATCCGTGCTGCCAGCTTGGTCAGTGTTCCACTCACTAGTCACACATACACATTTCACTCATTTATGCATATTTGAAAAGTGTTATTTTGTCTTATTTGGTTTTGCTCAATTAATTCCTTTTTTTTTTATTTTTTTGAATGGAATTGTAGTGCTTGGAGATAATAATAATAATAATAATAAAACCTGTCTAGAATATAAAAACGTTACCTCATTAAAACGAAGAAAATTACGTATTCTTCCTGTAGTTTGTATTTTGTTTTGTCTTCCTCTTGTTTGTATGTAGCGGATGGTTTGGTTGTCCGTTGCTATCCGGGATGAAATTAATATAAAAATGTGGCAGGTATAATATACTTGTCTGGTGCCCGAACAACAATAACTGATTGTGTTTTTTTGTTTGTTTGTTTCTTTTTTTTCTCCCTTTGAGGCTTTCGGTCTGAGTCGAATACAAACTGAGTGCAGCTCTATTTGTCAACGAGACGTGGTCTTGCGGTTAGGACTCTGTGTCATCACGCGTGTGATCGGGGTTCGATTCCCGCTTCAGATAGTTTTTTTTTTTTGTGCGTTTAACCTTTGTTATATTTTGGGACAAGACGACCTCCGTTACAAGATACTAGAGATGATTAATACTACAGGAATGAGACGTGGAATCGTGCATATACATCAGCTGAATTGGAAATTGAGCTGTTGTTCCAACTGTCGATCGCGGAGGCTACCTGTGCCTCTAAGAACCAATTGGGCAAACTGTACAGCCAATCAGACCAATGATACCAAAGACATTGGGCTTAACATGAGCATAGAACCAGTCTTGGTATCCATGCTGACCTGTAGAGCAAAATCCAAATAGCTCGCAGGGCAACATTATAATAATAAAGCTTCATTGCAGACACGGGTCCATATAACACCACATAAAGTATAAACAGTATAGTGTATTCTGCTCCTTCTATACTCACTCGGACTACAAAATATCTTATTTGAGCCCAACTTTGTATATGTGTGCCAGCAAGTTAACAATCAGTCCATCCTATCCACCTTAAATGTATAGATAGAATATAAAAGTACAGTATCATAATATTATATACCCTTTTTCTCCGATGCCTCCTCCTTCTCCTCTTAATCTGATGTATCTGCATAATTTCAACAGACAGGAAGTCAAATTGACACATTCAAATTTTGTAAATAAAAATGATTATCCTGTATAACTCAGCAGAACTAATTAATTGTTAACTCTGAATAAAATCTCAGAAATACATGTTTTACCTTCAACTGCCTCTGCAGTCCCCATCTGAGCCGTTTCTGCCTCTGTTAATAAATAAAAAGAATCTACATTGGAAATATGTGACATTCTCAAATTGTGATTTTCAATAAGTTTTTCAGTCACCTTTAGGGGTGCCTACAAATTTGTTGGGCGCTGTATGGAACATTAAATTGCTTGTGTAATGTAACGTGCATAAATAGAATATAAAATCCAGTATGTAAAGTACAGTATATCATATAAAGTACAGTATCATAATATTATATACTGGTACCCATTTTCTCTGATGCCTCCTCCTCCTCTTCCTCTGCAGGAAGTCAAATTGACATTCAAATTTTATAAATAAAAATGATTATCCTGTATAACTCAACAGAACTAATTAATTGTTTACCTGCAACAACCTCCACCTTCGTTTTTGCTACTATTGACACATGAAAAAACAAAGGGTGTGTGTGTAACTCTGAATCAAATCTCAGAAATACATGTTTTACCTTCAACTGCCTCTGCAGTCCCCATCTCAGATGTTTCTGCCTCTGTTAATAAATAAAAAGAATCTACATTGGAAATATGTGATATATGTTCTCAAATTGTGATTTTCAATAAGTTTTTCAGTCACCTTTAACAGGGGTGCCTACAAATTTGTTGGGCGCTGTATGAAACATTACATTGCTTGTGTAATGTAACGTGCATAAATAGAATATAAAATACAGTATGTGTAGCCACTGCAATCTAACTAACATCAGTAACAACTAGGGATGCACCGAATCCAGGATTCGGATTCGGATTCGGCCGAATCCTGGGCTTTTTGACGGGGTTCGGTTTCGGCCGAACCTTAGATTTATTTTCCACCGAAACCGAACCCTAGACTTGCGCTACGACGTCACACTGCCGTTGATTACGTGAAGGTGTTTACATAGGACCCGTTCGAATGTAGTAGGCTGTAAGAATCTGAAAATGGAACTCGTAAGCAAAAAAAGTTTTGTTTGACAGTACTTTCAACCAAAAGAAGGCGATTCAAGTCGAGCTTTATGTTCAATTTGCAATGCCAATTTGTCTCGTGGTGGCAAGGACCCTAAGCAGTACACAACATCGCTGATGTTAAAACTAAGGATGCGAGTAGGATTCGGTATTCGGCCGAACCCCAAAAATCGGGATTCGGTGCATCCCTAGTAACAACGCTGGGGCCAACTAAGAGTAGCCTCTGTAAACAAACCTGTTTGTGTGCGTGTTGTCCTACCTGGTTTTGAACTCTTTTCTGTAGAGCAGAATGAGCATGTCTCCTGCAAAAGATTTTGCATGATAAATAGTTATGCCAAGTACACATCAAACGATTATTTTGTCACAGACCAGTCATGGGAGTCATTCAAATTAAGTCCCAGTCCCTGATGAGGTGGAGTTTGGGTTATCAACACATCATGACACGTCACATGTGACCCCTCGTCATCACAGATTTAACTGCCGATTCACTCCTCACCCAAGGATTATGTTAATGACTCCCTAGAGACCAATCAGTGACAAAAGAATCGTCTGCTGTGTACTTGGCTTTAATCTGACAGCGGAATGTTGCTTTAGATAAAATATCATTAGCACTTGCCTTTTTCTTCCCTGACATCTTCTTATAGCAGATTGTACAAATGCCTGAACTATCTGAAAAAACAAATGCTTTGTATAATACAATGATATTCTGGATAACACAAACACATTAAAAGCAACCATAACCTTCACATATTTCAAGAGCCATAACCAGTCCAAAGTATGACCATCCTCCGAATTTACTAGTTAAAGCTACCACTCCAAATCATCAGTGACAGCAACAGGTAGCCAGCAGAGCTCAATAAGGAGCACACATACCGTACAAATGTATACTACTTACCAAGGGACTTAAACAACAAAGTCCCAAGTCTCTCCCGCTCTTGGGAGATGGGGAGGCATTGGAGGTGACCTTGTTGTCCCTGGAGGATCATTTCTGCAAACTAAAAGAGCAACAGAAAGTCTATTTTAATGAAATAACATCACTTATAATAACTGAACCTTATAGAGCAGGCAACAAATTGTAGTAAAAAAATGTCAAGGGACTATTACAAGAGAAAATGATGGTGCTCATTTAATAATTATACTATCATGACTCCTGTATCATATGCTGAAGGTAGCACTATGTCCATGTCCAAGAGCCATTAATATTTGATCTGCAACTTTCATTCAAAATTGCTCAACTAGTTAAAGTTAAAAACTAAAAATATCTATATTTTCAAGACAACAGAAACATTATGCAGAAAATGACCAAATTGTACCATTATTGAGAACACTCCACATGACACAGAGTCATTTTGCAAGTCATGGTCCCTGTTTTTGAACTTCCAGGGCCTTTGGCAGCCTCTGCTAGCAGCAAATAAGCTGAAAGATTAGAGAATATAATTATGAAGGAGATCTCTTCTGAGGTTTCATTACCTCATTTTATAGAGCAATACAAAAACCGTGTACCTCCAATTTTCGATGATTTTGGAGCAACGCTGTGGATGCTCCCCCAATGAGTCAATGTATGTAATAGTTCCCTCTTTCAAGTTGCAATACTATACAGAAGATGGGAAAACGTATGAGAAAGGTTTGAAGGGCAGTTTCAACCAATCTTGAAATGACTGTGTTGAAAATCATTGAAACTTTTAAAATGTGAAGCACTAACAGCTCAAACAACACAAATGAGAATGGCACGACAGCAACAATAATGATAACTAATGTGTGATGCTATTTTGCGCATAAGGCCCATGAACGTCGCGTGTCTGTTGCGTGTCAGTTGCGTGGCAGCTGCGTGGCGTTTTCTATGTCTTTGCTTACCAGAAGCGTGTCTCGTGCGGCAGCCTCTCTGCCAATTAAAACGTTTTTTTTTTCTCACATCATTTTTTTCTTCACTGTTTTGAATGGAAACACTTCCAACACGCTTGCGTGTGGCGTGAAAAATAGGTGTGAGTCCTATTCCTAGCATGCACGCGTTTGAGATGTGTGTGTCACGCAGGCGGTGTGCAAGGTCTAATCTGTTAAGATAGGAGCCGAAATAAAAACGGACACGCCACGCAGCTGACACGCTCACACCACGCACCCGGTGTGAAACTGGCCTAATAGTCTATATAACCTAACAGCAACCTACAAAGAGGGTCCAGTGGCACTCTCCCACCAAGTAGGGCCCGAAGACGGCACTGGCTCCTCTAAGAATGTTTTTCTGACAGGAAATGAAGAAAACATTGATGAACAAACAAATAAACTTGACACCCAATGTATTCTGTAGCACTCAACAATAACCTTAAACATGCACATAACTCTTACTTTTAGAAAATAAGTGCTCCTGGCCCTGGAGCTGCCTTCCAAAATCAAGCGCATAGCCTGGCTATTTATGGGCTCTGTCCCAGGCTGGCTCTAAGCGAGGGAGAGAAATGGTTTAAGTCATTAAATGATGTTATATCTATATCTGATGTATGTATATGTGTGTGTGTGCGTGTATGAGAGAGTATTATAAAGGTATGGGTTACCCTGCTGATTATGTAAAATAGGGCATCCATTACCTGAGGAAGTAATACATAAACAAATATATAAACTACAATAAAACACAATAGAGTCAAGGTGAAGTGAAAAGCTGACACAGTTATATAGCCTAGAAGTGGAAGAGAATACTTTTTGAAAAGAAATAGAAAATTACCTCATCTGGAAGTTCAGATGGGCCTACAAGTGCCTCCAAACTGCCCAGAAAGATTTTAAAAGGCCCAATTGTCCCAAGGACATCTTCACGATGAAGTCCTTGGGACTTCAGTGTTTCTAAGTCTGCATGGATAAAGAAATTAAGTCCCAAACCTGGTCAAATGTAAATATGCGAATTATGCAAACAATATAATTATGCATGCAGATGGTGCAAATGACTAACATAGATTAGGAAAGAAATAGTATAAGAATAACTTACTGTTCATTTGGCTTGGTCAAGTTTTCCAAACTAGACAAAAGACAAAAATTAAAAACATGTATTTCTCCTGAAGCAGTAAATGGGATACTTATGACTACCCTTACCAAAAAAAAAAAAGTATACTTCAAGTTTCATTTTATTAAGTAAACTTCAGTAAAGTTCAAGTATATTTCCCAAGTATTCTTTACATAGTAAGCATACTTATACCAATGCACTAGTGGTATACTTATAAGTGTACTACTTTAATACTTCTTGGGACTAAATTGGCCCACTTTGTAGTATATAAAAGTATACTTTTATGTATACTTTTAGTGTAAAAGTAGTAAAGTTTGAGTACACAAATAGTTTATATTTAAGTTTTATTTTGTACTGCAACTATACTACAAGTGAACTTATAGATATACTGCTAGTTTACTAGTTATATACTTCTAGCCCACTTTTTTGTTTATGAAAGTACACTTCTAAGTGTATTCAGTAAACTCCTGGTTTAATAGTTTTTATACTGTAAGTATACTTGCAAGTTTTTTTAAAGTGAACTTAATATCATACTTATAGTTTACTATTTATATATTTTTTGGCACTTCAAAGTATACTAGTAGGTTTCTATTTAGGTATTAGTTTTTATACTTGAAGTATACCTTTAAATGTAATTTAAGTAGACTTGACGTTAACTCACATGTACACTACCACTGGACTACACATATACATACTCAAAAGACGTACTCCGGATTGAAAATAATTGTTCTTTTCATATGGTCTTCTTTGCAGTGGCTTGCTTGGCATAACATGCAATATGTAGCAAATAGCATATATGTCTGAAAATTATTTAATAGGCTACTCTACTACAAGAGTAAGCACAGCTACAAGCCAAGTATACTTAAACGTTCTGTATACGGAAAGAATACTTTTCTTTAGTGTATCTTGATCAAAAGATGCAAGTGCAAGTATAGGTCAAATATACTTGTATTTCTCTGTATACTTGTTAGTATAAGCCAAGTATACCTAAGTATAATGTTGTTAAGTATATCTCTGATAAATGTATAAAAAGTAGACTGAAAGCATACTCTCTTATTCTTAGTTTAAAATTAGTATACTAATAGCACACTTGAATAAACTTCTTTTTTGTAAGGGTACTTATGACTATGATACTTACATACCTGAGGCGAAACAAATGCGCTAATAGCAGCAAATGAATGTTGCATGGAGATACGGTAAGGTGCCCCGAGAGCAGTATTAGAATTTATGCAGCAAAAATGTCCTTAGAGCAGCCAATTCTAGATCTAATGTCATAAGACACCCTCAGGGCAGCATTAGAATATCTGCAACAAAATGTGCTAAGAGCAGCAAATGAATGTTGCATGGAGATACGGTAAGGTGCCCTGAGGGCAGCATTAGAATGTTGCATGGAGATACGGTAAGGTGCCCTGAGGGCAGTAGGTGCCCTGAGGGCAGTATTAGAATGTCGCATGGAGATACGGTAAGGTGCCCTGAGGGCAGTATTAGAATGTTGCATGGAGATACGGTAAGGTGCCCTGAGGGCAGTATTAGAATGTTGCATGGAGATACGGTAAGGTGCCCTGAGGGCAGTATTAGAATGTTGCATGGAGATACGGTAAGGTGCCCTGAGGGCAGTATTAGAATGCTGCATGGAGATACGGTAAGGTGCCCTGAGGGCAGTATTAGAATGTTGCATGGAGATACGGTAAGGTGCCCTGAGGGCAGTATTAGAATTTATGCTGCAAAAATGTCCTTAGAGCAGCAAATGAATGTTGTGCTTAAATACGAAACGGTGCTCTAAGACCAGTATTAGAATATATGCATCAAAAATGCACTAAAGAGCAGTTAAGTTTTTTGTTGTATGTAGCTATGACAAAATGCCCTGGAAGCAGCAACACTACCACAGCAAAAGTGTGCAATGACAGCAGCGTAACTTGCTATTATAGCCAGTAAAAGTTATAATAGAATATAAACTAACATTAGCTATTATCCTTTCTTAGAGCTAGCTAGCTAATGTTGCGAGTTAGCTTACTTACATTAGTTAGCTAGCTAGTTAAATAACAGCTCAATAGAAACAAGCTTTACTTGTTATATATACACTTCATTATATATTATGTCTAATTATAATTATCTTAACATTTTAATGTAATAATCTAATATAGTTCAACAAAACATAACATTACCTTAACTGCAACGATATCCTTGGTGTGATGTCTCCACTCTCCAGGATGTCTCCCGCGTCCTGAGAAAAACTGCTGTCGCTGATTGGACGACTGAGATAACCAATAAGATGCAATGCTGCCCTGAGAACATATTTCAATAACTAAAAGTATAATCTGCCCTCCGCAAGGCCTTCAGCCTCTACACCGGGGGGTTTCCAGCCCCGCCTCCTCCACAAGGCCTTCAGTCTCCACAGCTGGGCCTTCCAGCTCCGCCTCCTCCATGAGGCCTTCCGGCCCCGCCTCCTCCACAAGGATTTCTGGCCCCGCCTCCCCTGAGATGCCCTGCTCGTCACAGGGAGTGAGGGTCAGGACTCACCTTCTAACCTGTTCAAATTTGATTAGAAAAAAAAAGTAGGAATGAGGCTGAACTATAATGTATTATAAAAATTCAAACAGGCTGATTATTTGACATTCCAGCACAAAAGAATTTTAAGACTATATTTCTTAGCTTGTAAGAAATTTACATATTTCTGAAACACAGGCAAAAAATGGGCTATAGGCTATTTTTCACACTGGATGCAAGTTTACATGATTTTGGTCAAGGCGTGAATAGCTAAAGGCGAAACAATGGGGAAAACAGGGAAAGTTGGTACAACATTCACCAAATATCGAACTGGCATTTAAAGAAAACCCAACTATGTTTTACCAAATTTTCAGACTACACTTGGTAACCTATATTAACAAGGCTATGTATTGAACATGGCTGGAATTATAACTTTAAAACACCAGAGTATTGTTTATTTATTTATTTTTCGATTAGTTCTGCCTTCAGTGGACAGTGTCTTGTTTGCCACGATTGTCTCGTCCATGTAACCATCATTCCACAACGTTGAAATGTAATAAGGTTGTCATTTGTTGTATAAACTATAAATATTTGATAAGTGCTGAAAAAATAGGGAAGGATTGACAATCAACTGTACACTGTATGGCGACTGAAAAAATATATACTGTACATCTCGCCTGCACAAACCAACTCATAAAATGCTGTTATTTTGCTGAGGTGTTGTGTAGCCAGCGGGTCCAGCTCGCATCTTGGGGTGAGGGAAGTTATTTTAGGTTTCTTGCCATTGCCTTCCTTCTGAAGGAGGAGGAGTGGCTTGTAGCCCATTGCATGTAGCTTCTCAAGCTGCAAAGACATTTATTTTATAAAATTTTTTTATAAAAAAGTGTAAATTCAGTTTGAGGCAAGACTTGAAATTTGTTGTAAGACCAAGCATTGACAAAAAACTGCACATTATTACATGTCATATTATACTAAGCTCCTCTGATCATATTGACAGAATTTGAATGCACTTATGACCAACAAAAGCAAAATTACTGAGTCATCCTCAAAAGTGAATTTTCTATTTTGTCAAATTTACTGTGTATGAAAAATAATCTCTGTCTTGAATTTGATGTTAGAATTATTAACAGATCAGGACTCAACATTAAATTTTAAAAGTGGTTAAAAGTCCAAATCTGATTGCCACTTGTATGAATTTGGTAGCCAAGGGCAACCATTAATGTTGAGCCCTGTAGATGTATAGATTTTTTCCATCCATCTTTCATATTTACCACCCCAAATGAATAGGTTTACACTGAAAATCAATGCATTTCAATACATAACACAATTAGTTCTACGAGGAGGAAGGTGGGACATCTAGGATCCAGGATTTAGTAAAATACACAATATAGCTGTGTTCTTTACTTTGGTGAACCTATTCATACTGTATGTTTTTTTTACAAGGTTAAGTGCTCACGAAATAAATGAATTTTCGCGTGTCTTTTGAATGTTGTCAGGGATTCTGCACTCCTGATGACGGTGGGGAGATCATTCCACCAGCATGGAACCGTGAATGACAATGTTCTGGAGAGTGATTTTTTTTGGCAATGGGTACTTCGTTCATTAATATGCCTTTCAAGTCAACAGTCAGTGACCTTAATGGTTAAATCTGCTCGCCTGTTCCCAAAAGCCATAACCAGTTTGAACTCACACAGGCACTGACTCCACACTTACCCCTCGATCCCCGGACTTTCTTCTACCCACCTACTGTGCAATATTTAACATTTAATACTTTTGATAACACTGATATTCTGTGCAATTTCATTACTGTTCAATATTTAATACTTAATACTTCTGATACAATCAAAATCACACAGTATACAAACCATATTTATCTTTCTATTTTAATGTATATATAGCTTCTCAGAACTGTGCACCTTACCCCCCCCCCCCCCCTTCTTTTGCAATACTTATTTTATTCCTTGTTGTTACATTTCTCTTACGTACACTGGAAAAGCAGTTGCTTCAATCTCGTTGTACATGTGTATAATAACAATAAAAGGCATTCTATTCTATTCTGAAGAATCTGTGTTTAAAGTTAAACTCCACTTTTAACAGTAGTACCTAAATTCCTTATTAATATTACATGAATGCCATGACTACATTAAATTCAGCACATACTACTGAAAGGGGGAATCACATGCTCAATTTAAGTCAGTTTTTCAATAAAGATTTACCTGGCCCGCAACTTGGACAGTTTTTAATTTTGTACCACCGTGTGTTTGAGTTTAACACGCCTGCACTAGGCTTTAACTGTGTGAAAGGGAACCTTCAAACCTTCAAATTTGGTGTTTAAACTCTGTTTAGAGGTCTTATCAAAAATAAAAATAAAAGCATTTGAAAAAAATTGCAGCCTCTTCATCAAACGAGCCTTCTTGGGCTGCTCTGCCCCACAGGCCTTACAAACCTTAGTGGCACAGGGCATGACCTGGGGACAGTTGGGGCATTTCTTTTTATTAGAAACCATGTTGTCTGAGAAAAAAATAAAGAAAAAAGAGAAAGTTATTTATGTATAATATAGGCTACCCATAGAAACATTCTGAATTAATATCACCCTATAGGATTTAAAATCACACTATGCAAGGGATGCTATGTGCTTTCTTAATTTCAATGGTCAAATTGCCTTAACCAGTCATTCTTCTGAGTTTTGTTCGTGATGACATTGTGATAAGGGTAAACATTTGTCTGATTTTTAACTGCCATTTACACAATAATACAGTGTGTGTGTGTGTGTGTGTTGCCCAGATGAAAGACAGAACATAGCCCTATTGATAAAGGAAAAATGTGACAATTTAATGTCTACTGCATGCCAAATGTTAATAAAAGGAAGAGTTGAGAAAATGTTTGTGAACTAGTAGGCTACACTAACATGTGACATGCTAGGACATGCAGTTAGCACTTTATAGGGTTTTATATCAGACAAATGGAAACACCAAAGCAATGGCACAAAAAGTTAAAATAGGGCATAAGGTAGTCATGACAATACCCCAGCAACATACTTGACTAATACACTTTTGCATACATATTTCATCGAATTATATGGGCTACTTGTTCATGAGGTTGCCAATAATTATAGCCTACCTTACTGAACGACTCCAGAGGAAGTAGTAGGCTAATCCGGATATTGTTGTGCAAAACAAAAACAACAAAAAATTAAATTAAACGAATTAAAATATTTTTTTTTTCAACAAACTCACTGGAACTGTAAAAAATTAAACAAAACTGAGCAACATACTGTATTGCTGGTGACAAAAACACAGATTAAATGTAATTTTTTTTTTTGTTGCTGTAAGTTGCGCAATAGGCTCTGTGCACAATATGGCAACCATTGACGTTCGAACTTGAGTGTGTGGGCCAGTACTTCCGGTGACAACTAGAGTGGGAGACAACAGCGACCGAGTTCCATTACCACAAACAATCTTTTTTCAGAATGAGTGTTTTCAGTATTCAGTAATGTGACTGCCGGGGGATTAAGGAGGCTGAAGAAGGGAGCCGTACCAGTTTACTTTTCACGGAATGGGTACAAACTACCTGTGCCCAGACCGAGCGTCTGGGAACGGCGTCCGCGACCCGAGAGTCCCTCACCAGAGTCAGACTCGTACTCGGAGATCGAAATCACGGTAGATCACGACTACTGTGTACTCCCTCAAACAGGAGCGAGGGCGAGTAATTTGGCCGATGAGAACGAAGCTCTATGTCGCCATATTAGGGAGCTACAACAGCAGTTGGAAGTCGTCAAACTTCGCCAGCGTTTTGGGATAGATCGCCTGTCTGCATCAGATGAGGACGTGCGCTTTTATACCAGGTTTGCGTCCTACAGGACTTTCAAGGCTTTTTGGAGTTTAATTGAACCTGCTGTGATCAACAAGATGGTGCGCATAACCAGCGCCAAGACAGCCTCTGCCAGCATCAGCACAGTCCATCACCCAACAACGGTAGGTAACAAATGTGGTAACATGACGTGCATAGAGTTGTAGGCCTAATGTAACTGAAATTGGATACAAACTGTTTTATTCCGTAATTGCCACTGTTGGTTTGTGGAGTTAATTACATCTAGTTAAAAAGTAAAAGCTAAAAAGCTGATGTTGGTATTATTTTCTGATTTATATTTGTAATAACAATATTAATGTCAAGGTAACTAAACAGAGGCTTTTGTTTATATATCTCAACAGAAACTGAGACCCATTGACGAGTTTCTGCTGTTTCTGATGTACCTGTCAGTGGGTTTTCCTCTCAGGGACCTTGCAGAGAGGTTCAGCATTCACCGCACTACTGCAAGTCGGATCATCTCCACATGGACTCATTTCCTGTACTGCCTACTGGGAAGCCAGCGCCTTTGGATTCCTCCAGAGATAGTGAGAGCTCACCTGCCACCTGAGTTTGCAGCTTTTTATGATACACAGGTGATCCTTGATTGTACAGAGATATTCTGTCAGACGCCATCCTCTCTGCTCCTTCAGAGTGAGGTTTTCTCAACCTACAAATCACACACTACATTCAAGGCCATGATTGGCATGGCACCCCATGGTGCTGTCACCTTTGTGTCTGGACTGTATGCAGGCTCTATGAGTGATCGCGGGATCTTCAAGCAGTCCGGGATTGTAAAGCTTCTGAAGCCGGGTATGGCGATCATGGTGGACAAAGGGTTTGTTGTGGACAACCTTGCTCCTTGTAAGGTGTACCGGCCTGCCTTTCTCAGCAACAAACGTCAAATGAGTCGAGAGGATGTCAGACAGACACAGTCAATTGCACGTCTGAGAGTGCATGTGGAGAGGTGCATAAGGAGAGTGAAAGAGAACAAACTGTTCGACAAGGACATACCACTGTCTATATATGGGAACATTGATGAATTATTCAGTGTGGCCTGCTTCCTGGTCAATTATCAGAATGGGCCATTAGTGAAGGCACGGGCAACTCAGCAATGAATTAAAGATCCATCTTGCTTCTTAAAAACATTATTTGTGTCATTGTCTTCATTACATTAGCTTTGTGTTTTTACTGCCTTGAAATGAAAATAAAAACGCACCAGAAATTACATTAGAACATGTAGGATTTAATAAGAAAATATTAAACAACACTTATTCAACAATCCACATAGCTTTTTACACTCGGGCTCTCATTTCAATCAGTACAAAAGGTATAGTCTCAGGTCAACTGTAGACCTGCATTAGTGACATTCGCTCTAGTTTTATAGAGATTTGTTAAACTGAACAATGAAATCTCAACACCGATTGAACAATTATCATTCAGGTTTTGTATAGATTTGTATACAAAATAAAACCTTATATTTAGTTCAGGCTTTGTATAGATTTGTAAAGATGAACAATAAAACCTAATATTAGTTCAGGCTTTGTATAGATTTGTAAAAGATGAACAAAAAATCGCACCACTGCATTCCAGTGATAAGCAGCTGGCCTTGCACCTGCCAATAGTAGCTGTGGCCTGGCTTCAGGCGCAAGGCGCCATTCTGCATGTGCAGGTACCCACAGTCCACATAGCTCTTCACGTTGGGGCACTTCACCTCCACCAGCCCGAATGGGGGTGCCTCCGTCGGATCAAAAACGACACCATCTGGAGAGGATCCGAGCCAGGGAGCATCTGGATGGATGACAAATAACCTCTCTTCCTAAAAAAGAAATGGGGTCAACACACTTACACAGGGGCGTAGCCATCATTTCAAAAGTGGGGGGGACGGAATGTCTAGTCTTATACCTGTTTTTTTTTTTTTCAGTTAACCCTTGTCTAATTGACAGGTTTTATTTTTAATCATACTTTTTTGCTTAATATGCTTTATGATTATATTATTATATATGATTATAAAACAGAAGGAAAGAAAGAGAGAAAAAATAAAAAGAAAGAAATACAACAGCTTGTCACTGGGACAGTACCCTTAAAAGGACATCTTTGTACCTTATTTACCCCAAAAAGTTTCATAGTTGTACATTACGGTACATATTGGTATTCTAAGGTACTAATGTGCACCTTTTTGAGTATAAGTTACAAAGATGTCCTTATAAGGGTACTATTGTTTACATATTTCAGATTGTATTTTGTGAGTGTTGTATGTAGAGTACATGGCACACAGTAATGGATACTTACACATTCACATACTTCTTTATTCTGTTCGGTTCTATTATACAGTCCATGTTTCAGGAATTAAATAAAAAAAGTAATTCAAAAACTATTGCAAAGAAACTATTTATTGAGCTCAACTGACAAACATGTCAAGGTAGACCCTATATCAATTAAACAACGAGATGAAATAAACATTAGTGATATTTCCTTTAAGCTTTCTGGCTTGTTTGTTAAAAGTAGTAGCTTTTTGACACGGTATTAAAGCTAACATATATCTCAATATATCTTAGCTACTTAAAACTGCCAAAAGTGTTTCTGCGACGTTCCTTCCCATCTATGAACTGCTGAGCAATCATCTCCCTATTTATTTTGTCATTGTGTCACTGTGGATGTGACACACAGCAACACTGTTTAGACGGGGCTGTGTCATTGTGCTTCGGAGCCAGGTTTTTAATCTTCGAAGACTGCTGAAGCTTCTTTCAGCCTCTGCTGAAGAAACAGGGAAAACAAGGAGCAACCTCACAAGTGTTTCCACTTGGTCAAAGAGTTGGCGGACTTCTGGCAATATATTCTGAAGAATGCTTGCAGCCTCAGTAGTTGACTGATAATTATACTTGGACTTAAACATTGCTAACTGCACCCTCAGCGAAGTCCTGTGCAATGCTGGATGCTGTTCCAATAGACCACCACCAGACTCTCCTGTAAATAGTACCTTTTCAAGAGCACTGATCGTAAGCAGACCCTCTTGCTCAAATCTTTCTTGAAACTGCACATTAACAACATGAAGGAACTTGAAATATTCTGTCCTGAAGTATTCTGCAGAAGAAGTAGGTACGTGTGCTGAACCCTGACCAAACAGGCGTTTCGGAGGGTTTCGAACACGGGGCATTTCAACTGGAGACAGATTTATGGAGTTACACATTTGTGTTGCTTTTTCGTAGACACTTTGGAATGCATCCTCTGTTCTCTTTTTTGCAATTGTGTCCTTCACACACTTCACAGCAGCTAGCATTCCATCTACTGTCTGACTGCGGCTCTGAAGAGAAGCATTGAGACACTCAAGCTCTTCTGTGACTTCTAAGGCCAATAAAAGGCCAAGCAAAACATTGCCTTTTTGAAATCTATCAAACAAACCATTTGCCCTGCAAGCTGACTCTGAATGACCATGTGCCATTTCCTCCAGAGCAAGTAACATTGGCTCATACTGTTTTAGCACAGCATGAATGGCAGAGGTGCGCACTGTCCACCTTGTAGGACACAAAGGTCTGATGGCTGCAATAGATCCACTCTTTGACTTTGAAATATCCTGGAAAATTGACTTCATTTTCACAGACTGGCGAAACAATACTCCCACTTCATGAACCCACTGCAAAGAGTCGCGGATCACAGGAGATGCTGTGCAAGCATGCTGTGTAATTAAATTTACACAGTGTGGACCACAGTGGACATATAATGCAAGTGGCTGACTCTCTTTGATGATGGCCTGTGCCCCTGAATATTTTCCTGCCATATTCGCAGCACCATCATAAGCCTGCCCTCTCAGCCCAGTGATGGATAAGTTAAGACGGAGCAGTACATCCTTCAGAACCTTTGCCAGGTTCTCTCCTGTGGTAACGGAGACTTCATACAGGCCAACAAATTCCTCATGGACTATTAAATCCTGATCAACATATCTTAGGCAGACTGATTCCTGTTCCTTTCCTGATAAATCTTGGGTACCATCCATGATGACACAAAACTGCAAGTTCAGAAGTGAATGATTTTTTTCTGCAATTCCACAAATTATAGAATTACTGAATAAATTGAGGATTTCATTCTGAATTTGCGGGCAAGTATAATCAGTTTTGAGGGACAACCATTTTCTCAGGCTTGGGTCATCTTCTGACTTGTATTTTAGAAGCTGATTAAAGTTTCCCTCATCATCATCGTGGCCTCTAAAAGATAAACCTTGTCTTGCCAGAAACTGTACAGCGCTGATTATCTTTAACAGGCATTTCCTTGCCTCCTCTTGCTGGGATGCCAGTACATTGGACAGCTGAATATCTATTGGTCTTGATTCATAGATGTGTGTTGTTATGGCTGTCTTGTGACATTCTGATCCAGCATGTAATGTAAACCTCTCTCTGGCCTTCTTCCAGTTCTTAAAGCCAGAGATGATAAAGGTGGTTTCTGCATTTTTGGCAAGTTCTGATGTTTTATTTTTAAAGGCTTTGTGGCAGTAGAAGCACAATACCCCATCAATACCAGGCTCAAAATGTAGCCAAGCAAATTCTTGGTACCGGTGAGCCTGAAATTTTAGAGTTCTGTCCCGAAGCACCTGACACACAATAGTCTTAGGATCTGGCTGGTGGGGTTTTAATACAATTACAGAAGCCCTGCCTACTTCTTCAGCAGTCAACCCTATGCCTGATGCTCCCTGTTCTGTCTATAAAAAAGTACAAATTAATTTTTTTTTTTTTTTACCTGGCCTGTCAGTAACACAGATAACACATGACAGTACGTATGTGTAGCTATGCTATCATCATTCACAGCCTTTTTTTTTTTTTTTTTATATATATATTTTTTTATATATTTATTTATTTTTTTAATTAATTAATTAATTAAATTTTATATACCCTTTTATTTAACCATACTATGACCGACAAGACCAGGGGACAGAGAAAACAAGAGAGAGAAAGAAAAAAAAAGAAAAATAATAATAATAAAAAATAATAATTATAATAATTATAATGATAATAATAAAAATAATAATAATAATAAAATAATAAATTAGAAAACAAAACAAAAAAAAAACAAAAAAATTGTGGATAAAGTCAACAGAGAAGGGGGAGAGAGAGAGAGAAAAAAAGAGAATGGGGGATAGAGAGAGAGAGAGAGAAAAAAAAAAAGATAATTTGCTTCGATACCTGCTGACAAAAAGAGAAAACAACAGAAGACACAACATCAGAGAAACTGCAGCAACAACCAACATCTGTATGAATCACAATAAATTCTAAATGTTAAATGTTATTGAGCAACACGCATAACTAATATTACAAAATAAGTTTTGAAGCAACAGCAGATGCTTGAGTGTACACCTGTGTGTGTGAGCGCGCTTGTGTTCATAAGGTTCCTCCATGTAAATGTTTAATAGTGTGTGTGTGGGGAACAACAGCCCCATCCCGCAAGGCATGAAGCAGGCATGGAAGAGACCCAGGCCCCAAACATCCGGAGGCCCCCCAGGGCACGGGACCCCCAGGGGAACCACCGCAGGGACAACTGCGGCCCCCACCCAGAAAAGGGCAGAGGAGAGCCCGAAGGTGGGACATCCGACAGCCACAGTATAGACACCCCAGGGTGCCGTGGCGGCAAGCCCGCAGGCTCCGCCGGCAGCTGACCACACCAGGGCAGACCGAGCCCTGGGCCCGGAGATCCAAGGGCCCCCCACCCCCCAACCGGGGCCCAGCAAGGCCAGTAGGGCCAGGCCCCGCCAAGCGACCGCCGAGAGTGGGCCAGCGCTCACCCGAGCATCCTGCCCCGGCGCGAGAAACCACCAATGCACCGGCGGCATCCTCCACCGGCAGGGCATGGTGGTGGGGTGGGGGTCGACTGAGATGATGAGTGAGGTGGAGTCTAAGGCCCGACCTGACACATAGACGTAGACGAACAAGCACACATATACACAAGCATACGTTCCCACCCTCATGCACGCAACGAATATTCTCACCCTCGCCCCACATGTAGACACACAAAAATGGACATGGTACTCACACTCACACTCCCTATATGCACTCTATACTCCTAGATCCAGGCACCACCACCCCCAGAGGGGTAATCAGCGCCCGATCCCGGAGCTGTGTATAAATTCACATCTTAAGGCTTGCAGGTGACTTTAGTAGTTTCATATATAATGGTATCATTTTTATTTTTTCAAAGTAAAACTAGGGCAAGTTAAAAACATAATGTATTTAGTTATGCATGTTTGGTGAGAGAATTGTTGTGGCACGCCGGAGTTGTTCTCGTCTGGATCTCAGTTGGTGCAATTAGAAAGGCTCAAAACAGCAGAGTTTCAAATGTGAAAGAAAAGACTTTATTATATCAAAATAACAAAGCCGAGAACACAGCCGCCACATCAACTGTCTCTGAGCTCTCAGTGTTGGTACATCTTCATATATACACTTTTTATTGCCCAAATTTGGTAGTTCCTGTTTTTCTTATTGGTTATGTCTGTCTGATTTACCACAATTAATTACTAGCCCACCTGGTCCAATTTTAATGGTGGCATCTGGCCAGATCCGCCATTTTTAAAAAGTAAAAAGTTCTTTATTCCATCACTCCCATTGGTTGGCAGTGATCCCAGAAGACATACATCACAGTTGTTTACATGTATCTGTCATATTCTGGAAATCACCCAAAGTTCCTCGGGTTATTCTAAGTTCACACACCTGCATCCGACCAGTGCATGGCCCTTAAAGACTTATAATCAGTATGGCCAGTGGATGGCACTCCAAGACCCATAATCAGTAGTTAGACATCCAGTATAATAGTAATTAATATTAGGATATCACACTTTGCATAGAATAGTACATGGATTACATTTTTAAACATGTCTAACATTTTGAATAAGATAATGCTATAGTGAGTAAACAAAATTATACAATACTATCATGTTTCACCAAGGCATCAACCCTTGCCCATCATCGTCTCCACTTCCTTTGGTACTCAGGACATATTTTGCAAATCTAAAATTACAAAATATTTTTAAAGCAGTTACTGAAAACATCAACGTTCAAATTCATTTACAGACTTCAGCACATGTCATTATTCAGACCTTCCTACATTTACTTAACATTTCAGTCTCTTTCACATAATTTACTTTCTGAAATAAACTTTGAAAACACGACATCTAACAGTAATAGCGTTTACTGGATCATTAAACAATGCAATGATATTATCTCCTACCTTTCATAGCTACTACAATAATTACATATCCATTTTTTTGAGTTAACAAACACGTTTATTTATTTTTTTAATAAAAAAAAAGTTGTTTCACTAAACATACTTCTCATTTTAAATTCCAATTCTGGCAGTTACAACAGCACCTACTAAATGAATTATAAGCTACATTTTCACCTACCCCACTCCAACCTCACTTCTGATTGACCGAACACACTTTTTTCAATTTCAACACTACAATACAACATTATATAACATGTTATGTGGCTTCTTGACTAAAAACGTGTGCTTCTAATCTACATGTAAATAGACATAATGCATCTGACCCTCAACATTATCACAAAACCAAATTTTACAATTAATGATTACAATACAAAAAACCTCTACATCCTCTCCCTTTCATATCTTGGATACTATCAACACTTCTGACTTTTACAACATAATTTAGCTTATTTTGGTAATATCTGCTTTAAACACAATATATTCTACATCCCTGAATAAACAAAATGTCAACTCATTCTTCAAAAAAAAAAAAAAAAAAAAAACAACTCTGCAATGGACTACATATTAGACAACATCATTTAAATTGTTCCTTACCATATTGACATTACATCTGATGTAATCCAAGGTCACATACTCTATACAAAACAAACATTATTCTTTCTAACAAACAACCATTTTATGTGTCAGCAAAACTGATTTTCATAACAAAAAATGCACGTTTACGTCATTTTGTCAAAACTCACAATTTAATTTTCCACCACCCTGACAAGAGTTGCAAACAAATAAAAATGTATGTATACATACACATAACTCACAGAAAAAGTAAATATTGTTCATTTACACATAACAAACATTCCACAAAGCGAGATGAAAATCATCAAACTTACCTTAAAAAGCAGTATAAACATAATGTGTGTCAATGTTGTATATCCACGAATAGTTCGCATCATCTAAAGTCCTTTTGACTGTATCTAAGTCAACATCATTTTGTACTGAAAAACTATTTCTAATAACCAACAATTATTTTGGTAATATCTGCTTTCTCTCCCTGTGAGAAATTGAATTTCAGTGAAGACAGCGCATTAAAAGAACAGAAAACAAAAAACAGTATGCCTGAGAGCACTTGGTTGCCTTGTATTTCTTTGAACGTTATTTTACATTTTTAATCAATTAAATTCCTAATTTCCTGGCCTTTTCAACACTCACATATATACTCTTGTTACATACATGTAAAAAAAATAATACTAAGATGTCATTAATTAATCTTTTTAAATTCAACATTTCAAAATATTAAAACTTATGAAAACTAACTGTTTCAAAATGTCTAAATATACAATTCAAAACATTAAATAAATATAAATAAGCTACTAAACCCAGTACAACTCTTGATGGCAACTACAGTACAACTAAACATATGCAGGCTATACAGCCCTACCGACATCTAGTGGTTAAACCATGGCATTACATAAGAATATGATTTTTCTGGCCACGAAATGCCTCTAAATGGCCTCTTTGCACTAAAATTTCAAACCATTTTGTCTATTTGAAACCTAAATACTAGGCTAATTGCAATGAGAATGAAAACCATATTAAAAAAAAATATTAATACTGTCTCTTCATCACTCCCCACAATAAAATACCATACTAAAACGTAGTCAGCGTGCATATCGATACACAATCAACCCACAAGATCTGTTAATAATCACTACAAATTGCTGCAAATACACCAAAAGTACTGTCAATTCTGCTTAAACCCATTCACACATATTGACAACGCCGACTTGTTCTGGCCCATACCATAGACATAATAGAGAGTAGACGCAGCATCGACCGATACTCACTACTGGGGCTGACGAGACGTGGGGCCGCCATCTTGGACCGGTCACCCGCTCCACTCAGTGTAATCTGTTTGGCAGGTGTAATGAGCCGTCAAGGCATTTAATTAATCATACCTCACGGAATACAGAACTGATTTTCACGCGGGTTTTTTTTGCTGCAATGGTCATAAATGTAGCTGTGATACATGACACATGGTTTGGCGTATTTTAATATTGATAGTGAGCTTAACAGTAATATAATGAATATCTCCGTTCCTGATAGTATTGGGTCTTTTAAGAGGGTCTAAAGACTTACAACATGGACTTAGTTCATTAAGCACTTCTAATGCGTTATGGTTTGTATAGTTTTATTCTATTTTCATTTGGCTGTTTATTAATTTGACATTGTTGTTCATTACTGATATTCTCCTTAATGTAGTCTTACCATGCTGTTATTATATTTAGCTTTAATTGACATTGTTTATTATTGCTGTTTTCCCTCATTTTCATTGTTTATTTCATTATGCTATTGACTGAATTGACATTGTTTATTATTGCTATTCTCCTTATTAGCTATAATCTGACCAACATCTCAATCTGTTCCCTGTTAAATTTAAGTATTATATTGTTTTGTATTTATGTCACTTTGGACAAAAGCGCAACCATAACCATATGAGGTGTAGGCTATGATAGGAATTTTGCAAATCACACACTATAAATATGATAGAGAAGCAGAAACAGATAGTGACGGTAAAGGTATTTTAATAAATTGAAGAAACACTATATGAATATTACATTAGAGTCTACTTGGAGTATTTCATTCTCTCTCGCTCACACACACACACACACACACACACACACTAAAAACCCTGAAAAAGGACTGTTTTGCAGAGCTTTTTTCTCGTGCTCCCTTTCTGAAGTTCAAGAGAGGTGAGCTTGGCAATGTGGTGCAGCCTTATCTTGAGAAACACAGACACAACCAATGACAACAGGTCGAAATGATGGCTGTCAATCCCAAACTGTGTGTCCTCAATGTGTTCCCCAAGTAGAAAAACATCCTCTGTTCCAATCTCCTCCCGGACGATGTGTGTGACTGTCGACACCTTCGGAGCTTGATTTGTTGAAGATTGGCGGATCACCCTCTCTGCAGCTTTCAGCACCTTATAATAATAATAATAAATAAATTATATTTATAATTATATAGCGCTTTACACAGTGTTCAAAATAAGAACAAATCAACCTTAATATACAAAGATGAAAAAAACAAGATAATAAAATCAAACCTTCACTGTGCCTTGTGATGGAATCACTAGGCCGCCGTTATTTTTCAGGGTTAGAAGGTGGTAGCTCTTGTCAAATGAAGATGGTACAGCATCACTGACCAAGCTTACACGACACACGTCACAGGACAGCTTTCGTAGAACCTGCCGGACTACAAACCCTGCTATGTAGACCAGAGCATTTTCCACCAGACCACCAAACCTAGTGGGGAGATAACTGTGGTCACACACAAGGGCTGAAATGTTGGTGAATGGAGATGGGTGCTCTTCAGCAGTTTCAGCAGAGGACATCTCCACAGCAGACAGGGACACAGTGCTATCTTGGGCAGCCACATTGCCCGTCTCACCAGGTGAGACACCACACCGAACCATCAGACGGCGGAAGATGGCCTGGAACTGGCGTGCCGATGGATTGTTATTCCAACCGCCTTGTATGGAAAACAGGCACACAATACATACATTACTCACAAGATATAACAAAGATATTCATTAAGTATATTTTCAGAATGTATTGTAATTAAAAGAACACCAACCCTACCTGATGCTCTGATTGAATTAAATAGGAGCTCCAAGTGATCCTGGCTGAACCTGTATGTGAGCACATGCCGCTGAACTTGGAGCAGTTCAGGAATCATCCGCATCAATGTGTCGATATTGATGACAAATCCAATGACGAATCCATTGTTAACTGGCATTAGCTTAGCATCGTTAACGTTACGGTAACATCAAAGATCCTTGCTACTTCTCAACTCTGGTAATATTCTATTCACAAAATACAACCAACAGTATAGTAATGTTAAATCTTACTTGTGAAAAGTAATCCCCCGAGCCCTGCTTTCGATGGTCCGCCGATTGGAGCAGGAATATCCTACACAGTGTTCAGGCATGTTCTCTCACTTCTGCTGCTGCTACGCAATGTAATCAATTCCAGAGTATGCCCGGTCCAAGATGGCGGCCGCATTTCTCGTTTCCAGCAGCCAATGGGGCGTCTCTTTATGTCTATGGTCTCTTCACTGTGTGTGAGGTACTCTGATGGTTGAGAGGTAAGCACAGTAAGATAGGTGGAAATGCATGGTTTTATGATAGTATGTTTGTCATTGGTGGGATTGTAACATTTTTAAAAGTTAACTAATTTTAAACAGTTTTACCCGACTATATTTTGCAGCACCGTGTTTTGTCGTCTATTTGGAGTTAGCAACAGAGATAGCCTAACATATACTCCCAAATCAACTCCGATACACAAATGCATAGCAAAATTCTTAATTTAAATAATATATATATTTTTTTAAATTTACATGTATGCAATACTATAAATCCATTAAATTCCAAACCCATGTGACCTAAAGACTTCAAAGCATGTGCAAATTATTAAGAAAGTTATTCACTAAGCCTTGTGCAATATAGAATATTAAGAATAATAATAATATTTATTGCATTTTGCTATGAAAGGGACATTTTCTTGAATATTTCTTAATGAAGACATTAAAGGGATCATTATTAAAAAAAAAACTAGCATCCTGCATCTCTGATTTGCCCGATTCAAAAAAAAAAAAAAAAAATATATATATATATATAAATTGCTTTGATTTATAGGGATTAAACTAATAAACTATTTTGACTAGTGACTTTAGCATTTGTTTTAATAATGTTTATTTAGAGTGTAATTTATTCTGCTTACCTGACTCGTGCAGAATTCTGTCCTGATGTTTGGCTGTGGTTCCTCCATCATCACTCTTCAGCAAATGGTCTTTGTATGGAGGCCACCATGATCTATAAAGATCTAGATGTCTCTTCTCCCACAAACTCCTCTTTCAGGTATGTTTTTTCTTTGTTGTTGTTTTTTCAACAACATTGACTGTATTTTTGCATGCCAAAACTTAGGGCTGCGTGATATTGAAGAAAAATGCATTATGCGATTGAGATAACTTGTAAAATAATTAGATATTCGATATGCAATTCAATAATGCTTAAATTGTGTAAAATAAACATAAACAAGTAACTATATATAGCGTGCAATAACTGCATGACTTTAATGCTTCAAAAGATTACAAAAAGTCCAAAAAAGATTTAGGTCGACGCAGAGAGCAGACTATATTGGATCTGACAGTAATGACACAACACACAAGTGTGAGTAATTGTTTTCATTACGTGGTCACTATTGCTTTATCTGTTATTACAGATCATTTGATATGAGTATTTATGCGTTTTTAATCGAAATCACTGCAGAGACTGTGAAGGACGTGTACTGTCAAACATACACAACTCTTAGCCAATCATAGCAGTGGGTGTTTACTTCTGAGTCTACAATCCTCCACAGCTATTCAGACAGAGCGCCCTGATGAGGGGGGTTAAAAACAGGACAGAAAATAGCCTATTACTTCTACATTATGATGTTTTTTTATTTAAAAATCTTGATAACATTGTAAGTGGACCTCAGAGAACAGTACAAAATAATAAAAAAACAAAGGCAGTTCATGACCCTTTTAAGCATTATAGTATTGAATATTGCATTATTTAGTGAGTTATCATGTTGCATTTTTCTTCATTATCGTGTAGCCATACTTATAATTGCAATCTTACAAACTACTCCAACTCAAACTTTCAGGAAAGATGTTTTTAGATAAAAACTGACAATGAATCAAGGGACGTGAATCAATGGACTTGATTCATTTCTGACAATGAATCAAGTTATGTTGAGCTTTGAAGATTATCTTGGACAAAATGTGTGAATACAATAAAACTTCATTGATCACAAAACTCCTTTTTTTTTAGATTTATTTTTGGCATTTTTGCCTTTATTGTGACAGATTGCAAAGTGGGTGGGTGGGGGGGGGGGTTGGGAAAGGTCCTCGAGTCGGGACTCGAACACGTGCTGACCTGAAGCGCTACAGTGCCGTATGTCGGCACGCTGCCCACAAGGCTAACAGCGTTGACACAGCTTATTTTTTGCAATTATCCAAAAGACCATGGTTCCTGGCTCAATTTTTTATTTTTATTTTTTTCTGAAGAAAAATAAATTAAATAAAGTATATTTATTGAATAATACATTTTTGTAGGGGGGTGAAAATGATGTTTTAGATTAATTGAATAAAATGACACATTTTCTATAAATGTATTTTATAATGCTAAATTATAAAATAAAGTTTGTCCAGAGTTGAATAGTAGAAGACAGTTTAACCCAATTCATTATAAAAAATAAAGAAAAGTAAAGAAAAACAAAAGGACAAACTGTTCAGACTCAGGTAGGCTGTGTTCACACTGTCACTATTTGGGAGTAACAACTGCATTCACTTACAGATGTGAGTCTCAGTGTTCTCTAACCCTAACTGAAGTCAAGCAGTATTCTATTTGTGATTATTACCTCTAATTATAGCAACAGTGAGTAAAGTATTATCAAAGATGGCGACAGCCGTACTACTAAAAGTCTTAACACAATTGGCACAACAAGAGTCCAGTCAAGGCATGACTTCATCTGTTAAATCTGCACCAGCAGCATCTTTTATAACTGACTCGAATAATCCTATCTACTCCAAACACAGAGCACAAAACTTGAGAAAGTGCTTCAATAAACACATTGTGTGTGGTTTTCCCTGTCAGATGCTTCGACAGATGCGTGTTTCTCCAGTGCATAACTTACATTTGATGGTTGTGTCCTTCTCTACTTTTGGAAATAATTGAAGAGAATAGGAGTGTAATAATTCTGACTAAAACTGACATTTTTCTAAAATATTTCATTTAAATGTAGGTTTAATATTCTACATGTTGTATTTATGAGAGCAGTAACTGTAAAGGGGGTATACATGTAATTACTACAGTTGATGCATGTAAAACAATTGCTTAGCAGCTATGTTAATTTACTATATTCAGAAAATACATGTTATATACATGTGAATACCAGTTAACCAGTCTGTTTTATTTTTAGCATTTTAAATGTCTTATGTTTTAAAATGGCGGGCAAATAACTTTTTGTTTTAGAATCTGATGTTTATATTTTAACCCTTTTTTTGCGAGCCTACATAAATACATTCACTATGTTTGTTTTCTTTGACTTCAGTTTTCACGTTGTTTGGAGGACAAAATTGGGCAAGATATAGGGTCCCACTGAAATTCTTAATCTTTAATTTGTAAACAGAATTTGCTGATTGCTCATTACAGGATTAAGTCCCTTGTACCTGCATCAGTCTAGCAGTTGGAACAATCCTTTAACGGTTGCATACTTTTTTTTTTTTTTTTAGTTATGAGCTAAATGGGAGAGCCAAAATCTGTTTATTTCTGCTTGTCTTAGATCAGTTTGGAGGACACATACGCGGGGCAGCTTTGGATTATTTTGTGTGCTGTTTAATGTATGATAGTTGGAATGTTGTTCAGTTTTGTTCATTACTGTCAGCTTTCACCGCAATACTGTTAAATGAGCGATTATCTCTATCAAACCATCAAACATGGACCTTAAAGGGATGGTCAAATAAATGAATATTGTGACAATCATGTTCATCAGTCTGATCTAGTACAGAGGTTGTTGACAGTATTGTGTGCATGTTGCTGCATTGTACATAGTGTTCACTGCCCAATATGGTGTGATTGTTTACACCTTCAGTAACTTGTTTATTATTTCCTTATAAAATGCTCTAACATCTTTTTCCATTTCTTTTCTCCACCAGACACCCTAGGAAATGGTTCATCCTAAGATGCACAGATCTACCGTCATTCCCACACCCATCTTGCAAGAAAGTTTCATTAAGTGCAGTCTATAACCAGTGTTTGCCATGCACGGTCTGCTTCTTGTTTATTGCAGATGTTATGGATTATTCTATTAGAGATCTTTATACTCTTTATTTGAGACTGTTATTATGTAGAGACTGTTATGTTGTGAATAAAGTCAACTCACCTCGGTGCTTTTAGCAGTTAATACATTAAAGTGTGTCCTTATGTGTTTTATTATTTAAAGATTGTTATAAAGTTTATTACAGGCTCAGTGAATTTTCTTTAGAAAATAAAGTGTACTGTAAACTGTCATAATCCAGTCTGGGACATTTGTCAGTATTACTAATTCTGAGAGTCATCAAATCAAATTTGTGTAGTGTTTCATCCAAAGGCTTCTTCCTCATTCAGTTAAACATCAAGGGTTTTCTGTGCTTTTGTCACCTTTAACTTACTCATTGGAGAGCATAATTTGCAACAAAATATGAATTATATGTATTACTCTATATTTCAATGCACAGAATGGAGTCAAAGAACCACCTGACACAAACCGTTCACCTTCATACAGACCATGGTATAAATTGAAGTGTTACTCAAATTTTCAAGCTTGTAATGTTAAACAGTTGAAATTGTAAGCAGCAGTCAAGCTTGGTCTAATTTATGCTTTCTGCAAGATGACAGACAAGGACTGTAAACCAACGATAAAGTAGGTATAATTACAGTTAGCTTGAAACAAGGGTCACTTTTTAAGAAACTGGGCTGACATTTTTTGCATGTATTTTTGTCTATGGAGGGATCAAGCAAACAAAGGGATAGATGATCAAACAAACAGATTTAAAGGCTGGTTGTGCATGATGGGTTTCAAAGAGTTTTTCTGTGTGAGTTTGTTGTTGTATTTGTATTTTATTATAATGTCTTTGGACGCGAGCGGTGCGATGCACGCTACAAAAGAGAAACCCCATAATCACTATCGTCTGGATGCGACGCGACTCCTCGTTATATTTCTAGCATAATCCAAGCTCTTTGCAACAACGGTTGCGTCTGGTGTTACATTAAAAACCCAAGTTCTACTGATTCGTCTGCTTGACTTGATCCATCGCTGAGTGCACGGCAGGACGTACTTTCAAATGTTGAATATTCATCGTATAGACGTCCTATAGAGGTAAAGGCGACGACTCATTAACAACAAAAAATGTTCGATCGAATGCGACGTTTATCAGATGCTACGATCTTTCACAGACGTCTCCGCGACGTACCTGTGCTGTCTGGGTGGTTGCTATGGCTACCCATGTCCAGGATATTTGACTTTCAACCCAGTTAAAGAGGCTCATGGTATCAATTTCTACATCTCTCAAAGAAGCAAGTGAGTCTATCTCTACTTTAATCTAAACAATTGCAACAACTCAAAGGCCAGGCAAGCACATTTTCATAAAGCAGATGCTTCTTCAGATAAAAACATAAAATAACAGTTAGCAAGAAATTCCATTTCGCAACAATATATTGCCAAATGCATCTCCTTACAAAACCATTCTACAACAGATAAAAACATGAAATAACAGTTAGCAAGAAGTTCCATTTCCCAACAATATATTGCCAAATGCATCTCCTTACAAAACCATTCTACAACAGATAAAAACATAAAATAACAGTTAGCAAGAAGTTCCATTTCCCAACAATATATTGCCAAATGCATCTTCTTACAAAACCATTCTACAACAGATAAAAACATAAAATAACAGTTAGCAAGAAGTTCCATTTCGCAACAATATAGTGCCAAATGCATCTTCTTACAAAACCATTCTACAACAGATAAAAACATAAAATAACAGTTAGCAAGAAGTTCCATTTCGCAACAATATATTGCCAAATGCATCTTCTTACAAAACCATTCTACAACAGATAAAAACATAAAATAACAGTTAGCAAGAAGTTCCATTTCGCAACAATATATTGCCAAATGCATCTTCTTACAAAACCATTGTAAAACAGATAAAAATATAAAATAACAATTAGCAAGAAGTTCCATTTCGCAACAATATATTGCCAAATGCATCTTCTTACAAAACCATTCTACAACAGAGACAAGATACAGATACATGGCAGTTCCCTTCCAGGAACTTCGAGCTGCGTCGAAACGCATATGGGAACGCCTTCAGCATGACCAGGCTCTGAATATGATGTGTAATCAGTCAAACAAGGGCGAGGCGTCACGGGCGGGGTGACGTCACGACCAGGAAGCATATAAGCACGTGCGGCGGAGCCGGCTTCAGCTTTTTGTCATTCAGCGAAGCGCTCTGTGTGTGTCAGTTTTATTTACTGTTGTTTGTCCTAGTTTTAAGTGGAAAGCATTCAGTATCATGCCAAAGCCAAGGGCAAGCTCAGGGGTGAAGCTTTCAGACCACGTTTTGAGTCGTGTGTGCATCCTTGCCCTCGCTATATCACGAGCGAGGACACACACGATTTTTGCGTGGTCTGTCTGGGTGCGGAGCACGCAGAATCGGTCTCTGCACCCGGGGAGCCTTCGCGAACTCCCCATGCGGTGCCGGTCCCGCTGCTGCCGAGGCAGAGCGGCGGTGCACTCGTGGGGCTCGCAGGCTGATCTGGCTGGCGAGTGTGAGACGGGCATGTCCTTATCTCCTCCCGTATCCGCCAGATCTGGCGCCCCGTCTCTCGGTGTGGAAGCTGTCTCTTCCCCCGAGACGAGGGCTCAATGCTTCGTCTCTCTTCCTCTGAGGAGGTTGATGTGACGAGCGTTCACGGGGTTTCGCCGCCTCTGTCACCCCAATATGATATAACTATGAGCTTTGTAAGCTGCAGTGTTTCCACAAGCATAAAATGAATAAAGCCGGTCCCGCTTCTGCCTTTAAATCAGAGAGAAAAAAAGGCAGAGCGGCGGCTGCGCTCGCGGGGCTTGCAGAGAGAAAAAAAAGAGAAAAAGGCTGATCTGGCTGGCGAGAGTCAGACGGGCATGTCCCTATCTCCTCCCGCGCCTGATCTGGCGCCCCGTCTCTCGGTTCGGAAGCGGTCTCTTCTCTTCCCCCGAGACGAGGGCTTGACGCTGCGTCCTCCGAGGAGGTTGATGTGACGAGCGTTGACGAGGTTTCGCCGCCTCTCTCGCCCCAGAGAGCTACTTCTACACAGGAGCCTTCCGTTTTCCCCGATCTCCTCACCGAGGTGTCGAGATCGCGGGTGAAATCTTTTCGTCCCGGCCATTCGTTCCCGCGGGAACTGAAAGAGCGCGGGTATGCGGCGATGCCGCGGGTTGAACAGACGCTTGCGAGCTATCTGTCTCCCTCTACGGCATCGCCTTAGAAGGCTCCTGCTCTGCTTACAACATCTTTGGTGGGCAGAGGGTATGCGCGCTCTCTAAACTCAGGTGGCTGCTGGGCGGGCGCAGCCTCCTCTGCATACCAGCTCCTCGCGCAAAAGGTCCTGACGGGCGAGCCCCAGGACCGCGGAGGGCGACCCCTACTGGGGTGGAGTGGCTTGAACCGCGGCACTCGGTGACCACTTCACCTCGGTGCCCTCCAGGGACTTGTCTGCTGACCCTGCCGCTGTTCCAGGGCACAGCCGGTCCCAGCGAGTATATTTCTCAGGTTTGTCCGCCCGGCAGCGCGGAGCCGAGAAACTCGCCTCAGCCGCTGGATTACGCGTCTCATTCCGGTGCGCCGCATCGAGACAGCGGTCTGGCCGCTTCTCTGAACCCAGAGGTCAGTCTCGAGAGACTGATTCCCTTAGTAGAGCATTTGACAGCATGGCAGCGGCTACAGAATGTGTCTCCTTGGGTCCTGCAGACCGTAGCAAGAGGCTATCGTATTCAGTTCGGCGGGCCACCCCCGCCGTTCTGCGGGGTTGTTACGACTGCGGTGCTCTGGTTTTGGAACAGGAAGTTGGTACTCTGCTGAGGAAGGAAGCCATCGAGTTGGTTCCTCCTCACGAGACCCAGTCCGGTTTCTACAGCCGGTACTTCATTGTTCCGAAGAAGGATGGAGGGCTGAGGCCCATACCGGATCTGCGTCTACTGAACCGCTCACTCAGAAAGCTGAAGTTCAGGATGCTTACTATCAAGCAGGTCGTGACTCAAATCAGGTCCGAGGACTGGTTTGTCCTGATAGATCTCAAAGACGCATATTTCCATGTTTCCTTCCTTCTCACAAGAAGTTCCTGAGGTTCGCCTTTAGGGGCAAAGCGTACCAATATCGGGTTCTTCCCTTCGGCCTAGCACTTTCACCCCGCAGTTTCACCAAGTGTGTGGATGCGGCACTGGCCCCGTTGCGGCTTCAGGGCATCCGCATACTCAATTATATCGACGATTGGTTGATCTTCGCTCAATCAGAGCGGTTGGCGGTTCGGCATCGAGATGTCGTTCTCGCCCACATGAAAGAACTGGGGTTGAGACTGAACGCCAAGAAAAGTGTGCTTTCTCCGGTTCTGAGAATCACTTATCTAGGCGTGGTGTGGGATTCAACCACGATGCAGGCACGATTGTCCCCTGCTCGGATCGAGTCGATCCTTACTACAGTCAGGAGAGTGCGAGAAGGCCAGTCACTCACTGTCAAGCAGTTTCAGAGACTGCTGGGGCTCATGGCAGCTGCGTCCAGCGTGATACCTTCTGGCCTGCTGTACATGAGACCCCTACAGTGGTGGCTCAAGACCAAGGGGGTCTCCCTGAGGGGAAACTCACTCCGCGCTGTCAAAGTGTCACGCCGTTGTGTCCGTGCCTTCGACATGTGGAGGAATCCTTGGTTCTTGTCCCAGGGCCCGGTGTTGGGAGCTCCTTGTCGCCGCGTCTCGCTAGCGACGGACGCTTCCCTCACCGGTTGGGGTGCGGTCATGAGTGGCCACCCTGCCCGCGGTCTGTGGAGAGGTTGACACCTGACGTGGCATATCAATCGGCTAGAGATGTTAGCGGTGTTCCGTGCACTCAAGCACTTCCTCCCAGACCTGAGAGATCACCACGTGCTGGTGCGCACCGACAGCACGGCAGTGGTCTCTTACATCAACCACCAAGGAGGTCTGCGGTCGCGCCCCTTGTACAAGCTGGCACACCAGATCCTTGTGTGGTCCCAGGGCAAGCTCTTATCTCTGAGAGCTATGCACATACCTGGGCATCTCAATGTGGGAGCAGACATCCTGTCGAGGCAGGGGCTGAGGCCCGGGGAATGGAGGCTTCACCCCGAGGTGGTGAAGCAGATTTGGGGTATTTTCGGCCAGGCCCAGGTGGACACAATGTCCTCTCTGGTTCTCGCTGACCCCTCCAGCTCCTCCGGGACTGGACGCTATGGTACAGATGTGGCCGAGGCTCCGTCTGTACGCCTTACCCCGATCGCTCTGCTCCCTGGAGTTCTGGCGAGAGTGCGCCGAGACGAGGTCAGTCTACTGTTAGTAGCACCGTTCAGGCCTTCTGTCCTTCTCCCTTCGGGGAGCCAGACCAGGAGAAGCACAACCGTATGTGTCCAGTGCGAGCACTAGACGCATACATCCACAGGTCCTCCCTGTGGAGAAAGCGGACCAGCTGCCCGTGTGCTATGGTCCGCCTAAGAGGGGTCTTCCTGCTACGAAGCCCTCCTCTTAGTAGGTGGATTGTGGGTGCCATGGCATGGCATAAGAGGCCTCTGAGCTCCCCCCGCCGGTGGGAGTCAGAGCGCACTCAACCCGAGGTGTGGCGGCCTCCGAGGCCTTCTGGGCAGGTGTTCCATGCAGGACATCTGCAACGCAGCTGGGTGGTCCACGCCCCTGACTTTCGTTAGGTTCTATGACCTCGACATCCGAGCCACTCCCGGCTCCTCTGTCCTTTCGTACTGACACCAGGCAGGGACTTGT
Source organism: Barbus barbus (assembly GCF_936440315.1). Taxonomy (NCBI): domain Eukaryota; kingdom Metazoa; phylum Chordata; class Actinopteri; order Cypriniformes; family Cyprinidae; genus Barbus; species Barbus barbus. The sequence continues at coordinate 10,720,644 of NC_136731.1, forward strand.
CAGTCTGGCGGCGTTGGTATCTCGTTCCCATATGCGTTTTCGACACAGCTCGAAGTTCCTGAAAGGGAACGTCTCAGGTTACGTATGTAACCATGGTTCCCTGAAGGGAACGAGACGCTGCGTCGCGTTGCCACACTTCCGGCATCCCTGCCAGCGCTTGCTTCATGACTTGAAGCTGAAGCCGGCTCCGCCGCACGTGCTTATATGCTTCCTGGTCGTGACGTCACCCCGCCCGTGACGCCTCGCCCTTGTTTGACTGATTACACATCATATTCAGAGCCTGGTCACGCTGAAGACGTTCCCATATGCGTTTTCGACGCAGCGTCTTGTTCCCTTCAGGGAACCATGGTTACATACATAACCTGAGACGTTTCTGGGTAATTTTAGCCACACACACACACACACACACACACATCCTCAGACTTTTACAAACTTTTACCGTTCTCATTCTGGTTTTACCACTATGGTTATTAAAAAGTAAACAAAGTAAAAAGTAAAGAATAGCATTAAATGATCATTTATTAAAATTATTCTACTGTTTTTATGTGATTATTTTGACAATTTTGAATGCATGTTGTACATCTAAATGTAATGACTTGTAATAATGTGGCTTGTAGTGCATGTTTTTCTTTTCAGGTGGAAGGAATATCACTTTTCTAGTTTTGATTTACCAACAGTTGATGAGATAAGTGTGTTCAAAAATCAAGACCACAGCTTGTCAGTCAGATCTTATTCCCACATATCTGGTTAAGTCTGGTTTACCTTCTCTTTTAGCCATAACCCCTATATGAAGAAATCTGGCATGGATTATAATCACTCAGAAAACTCTCAACCCATCTCTAACTTACCCTTTTTTGTTCTAAATGATCAGAAAATATAGTTGCTCGACAGGTACATGCTCATCTTGCAGTGAATGACTTGTTTCAGCAACTTCAGTCTGCCTATTGTCCATTTCATAGCATGGATTATTACATTAACATATTCATTTGAGCACAGAATTTAACCAGCTTGCAGTTTAATACTGGATATCAACATCTGTATCATTTGCATCATGTTCATCAAAATTATAAGTTTTTATTTTGTTGAGATTAGGAGTTGTTTATTGTTTTGCTTCCTGATTTATAAATTTTTTCTTTAAATTTACATGCATGAGAACATTTGCCATTTTACACTGGTTTTACCATTGTGCTTTCATATGTGGGAGACAAAAAATACAAACTAAACCTAGCCCTACACCAAAGAAGAGCACTGGGTAATTTTTATTGGGCCCCAATAACGTTACACTGTTAACTTAGCTGGGGACACTTAATTTCCAGCGATATCGTCGACTTGATTGCACAGACATTATTTAAACTGAACTGAGCTGGACGATCACATCACTGAATTCAATAATGAAATGCCTTTAACTGAAAATTGAGTGTTTAATCTTGTCATTTTACATTATTGACACTATTTTCCTATTTTGATATTGTGCAGTTGCTTTGACGCAATCTGTATTGTTAAAAGCTCTATAGAAATAAAGGTGACTTGACTTGTTCTTGAGCTTGTGTAAATGAAAGAGCCTCGTAGAGTCTGATCTGGAGTTCAGTGTTTGAGACACTCATTAGATCGATGTAGGGCTGCACGATTAATCGAAAAAAATCGCGATCTCGATTCATACATAAATGCGATCTCATTTCTGAATGACGGCGATTCACTTCCGTGTATTTCCCTGCATTCAGATCATGCTGCATTCACGCGTTATTGGTCACTCACACAATAACAAAACACTGTTAATTCACCAATCAATGATAAATCTCGATCACTTTTCTCCTCGGCAGACCTAAACGGAGTTAATAGGCGCTGTGCAGAATGATCACCGTATGACATCAAAGTACCACGAGAGCGGTAAGAAAGCAGTCGGATCCTATGCATTCAATTCAAGAGAGCACTTCTAGTGTGTCATTCAGCATGGCTGCGTCCGAAACCGCCTACTCAATGAGTACGTACTTATTTTCAAGAAGTACTTAGCGAGCGCTAAAAGCGAACGTACTCTACAGCCAAATCTCGTTGAGTATGAATGAGATCCGCCATGTTTACGTTATCATGTGATCTATGACGTTATAACAAGCGCAAAAACAAAAGATATGAGTGACAGGTTTAATTCATCTCTCTGTAAATATGTTGAGGCTGATGAAATTTGCTCATTTTTGGTCTTGTTGAAGAAACAGCTGCCCTTATGATTGTAGTATAACCAACAAATTTAGGGTTGATTTAAGTTTTTATATTTTTAACTCAACTAATATAACCCCACAGTTTCATCCTTAAAGATATAATTTTTTATTATGAAAAACCAAAATCGTTCATCCACATGCAAAACTGGCTTAAATCTCCTTTGTTTTCCTCTTTTTCTTTCGTTTCATCCCTGAGGCTTATAAATAACAAAAACAAATGCAATTTTAATGCATTATGATTATATTAATTTTATGATTATTCAAAGATATTTAATCTATTTGTCCCTGTGTATATAATCTCATACTATGATGTACGCAAACCAATTGTTTTCTTTTTCTTTTGTGTCAGTATGATTGTTCATTGTTAAAGCTACTACCATCTTTCCCAGAGCTTGTATATTCTGCAGAAATAATAAATAATAATAAAAATAAAATAAGAGCGACAGGCACACAAACATCTCAAAGCATCAATAAATCCACAACCCTCCCTAGTATGTTTTCCTCCATGTTTATAATTTCTGTGCAGCCAAGGTGAATACATCTCAATTTTCAGTCAAGTCATGAATTAATGCATATGTTAATGAAACAATTATATTTAATTTACTGACAACAGGAAACATGAACAAATTAGTAAAATGTAAATAAAAGTAACCATGACAATAAATAAACAAGTCAACAACACATGAAAAAGCTTTGTTCTAACAATCATGTATTTATAGGCAGTGAACCACATCTACTGCATCTCAACACAGCTGAGCCAGTTCTGCAGCTTTATTCTGATGAAGAGCACTGTGTCCAGCTTCACCTGTCTCTGCTGTCCATCACGTCCCTCACTGCAGCAGTCAGACTTTATATTTGTGTTATCCTTTTTTCCCACAAATACCGCTGTCACCTGCTCCAGCACAAAAGCTCTGCATCAAATGCACAGAAATCAAGAATCAGAAAAGCGCTGCAACAGCTTCGTTTGAAATTACAATAATTAAAATAAACTAAACCTTAAGATTTAAAATCATTTGTTATTAATTTCAGTAACTGAAAGGTTTTCAGCTCACTGAGAGCCTTTGAGTATACTTTTAGAATATGTTATTAAATATTAATAACATATTAATATTTGTCTCTTATTAAATAGACATTTAATGGTCTTTAAGTGTATGAGGTTTATGTAAATGCAGTTTGGAGATGCGAGTGTTTACTGGAGCTGTTCACTATAAAAATACACTGTAACGTCACTGTCTAGCATCTACACCTTCAGCAAATCAACAGTTTACTATACAGTAGCTCAAGAAATGCGATTTTAACCGTGTTTTTGATCGATAATACTCACATTTGTAAACACCCGCGTCGCTGATCTCCGTCAGGTTCGATGATGACGTATCCTCTCGCGAGGGCTTCTGGGATAGAAAAGTGTCCATCGGATGAACACTCGAGAATCTGGGCTGAAGCAGTAGGACATCCGGGAACTTCTCGACTACTCCTCTATGAATACTGAGGTTTCGGACATACTTATTCGCTCACCTTCTGCTTTTCCCCTACTATATAGTAGAGAAGTAGGCATATTCGGACGCACTTAAGTAGACGCACGTCCGAATCTCGTGAGAATTAGTACGTCACCCAGGTACTTCCTGCCTACTCTTTTATGAATCCGAAGGATTCCGACATACTTATCCGCTCGCCTACTGCATTTCCCCTACTATATAGTAGAGAAGTAGGCAGTTTCGGATGCAGCCAGAGTTTTCACTTAGCTTTTCACTTAGCTCTCCCTACCATGCAAGAAATCATTCCTTGACAAAGGCTTCTTGCCGAAACATTGGTGGTTAAGTAAATAAAGTAGTTTTTATTTGCAAGTGAGTGTGCGGTCGTATTTTCCTCTCCATGCAACTTTGGCGTCTCCTGACCTGCACCTTGTAAGGTGTGCATGTGCTTGTTTATTTCATTAAATTCTCAAATTCAAATCAGCAAGCTCTCGAGTTTTGCTACTCTTTTACCTTCATATATAATTCACTCCCTGGTTGTAATGCTGCCTTCACGTGCTATTGGAAATTTCCTATTTCCCATTTATGAAGTCATGATTACGAGCTTGTCGTATTCAAGTGCTTTGTTGTTGGAAAGAATCAAATGTAAGCATCCCATTGGTTGACAATCATATAAACATTCACCGCGCTATACATGCAGTTTGCTGACAATTCCGGAATTTTGGTCAAATACATGCTTATTTCACTGTTTTTGAAACATTCAATTTGCTTCGAATGATCGTACATATCTAGCCTATAAATACACTACTTTAGTGACAAGACAAAGGGATGTAGTTGTTGTGAGAACAACACTGACATCAGCAATGGTTGTCCCCTCCACCATGTTTAAAGTTTATGACCCGCCCAACTCGGAAACTCAGGTATCAAAATTATTTCAGAATTTCCCAGTAGTAAATATAGTAAATATGACTTGAGAGGCCGTTCATGTCCAATTTCCGATTAGGAAACTTGTATTTACGATAATTCAGATAACACATGAAGGCAGCATTAGACACACATTTAAAATCCAGCCACTGTTTTTAATTATTTTCAAGTTTATGCCTAATGCTTCTAATTTTGTTTGTTGGTTTTCGACATAAAACTTGAAATTATTTAATTGAGTAGCATCAGTACTTTTTGAACATTTTCAACACATTTTAACAATACCATGATAACCATGGTCATTTTTGTCACTAATCATTATATGAAATGTTCATACTGTTTTATCTCTAGTTAAGATGCACTATAAAAACAACTACTAGTTATGTGTAGACAACTACAGTATGATATGCAGAGTACTTTTTTCCATAAAGACCTGTATTCTCTGATTCTGTTCTTTTCTCTAACATTAAAGGGTGACGTGTATACAAAAAACTCTTTCAGGTTTATATCGGTTTGTATTGTTCAATAGAGATTTATGATACATTGTTTCAGAGATTTATGTATGGTATGAGCAGCTCTCAGACACTTTTTAATATATATATATATATATATATATATATATATGTATATATATTTATTTATTTATTTTTTAAGTAACACATAAAATAAATAAGGTTAGTGATCCTCACTCTATTTTGTGTTAAATCGAGTTTTCTTTACATGCAAGTTCTAAAATGAATCCCATAAGCATATCCAATCATATTGCTCATTTCTTCTCATTTGTTAATTTCAGTCACACCCTCAGCAACATCTTTGACTCTGACTGTATTTAAAGCAGCTGCACTTCTGGTGTCTGTGCTCTATAACACAAGAGCAGCTTCACACCATGTTTGCTCTGGGTCTGCTCATCTGTGTTGTGCTGAGAGCACTCGGTGCTCAGGCAAAAGTATTCGATGACTTTGAATGTAAAGAGTATTTCTACAAAGGCATAGAACCAACAGGAATGGATCAAAATGCCAAGAAAATCTGTCAGTGGACGTCAAAATCATGTTATTATTACGCTACGCTGTACTCGGTTCATCACAGGATTCCTCTCTACAGCGCCTATACATTTGACCCTGCATGCTCAAGCGACAGTGGAAGTCAAAACATCTGGCATTTAGAGCCACAGGTAACTATGTACTTCACTGTCTAACAAAAGACTTTCATTAGCAGTGTAAGCTCTGCTTTCCATTTTGCTTTGTCATTCAGAATAATACATAAAATACATTATATGAATGGTAAACATATCCACTGAGAGACAACGTAGACAGTAAGAGCATAACCTTTTTTCCACACAACATTTGAAACAAACAAGTCTTTTCTCACAAATAATAAAACATCGAACTAAACATCTTGCACAATATTTCTTCTGTAGATTTCCCAACCTACATCCACAACCTATTACATGGTCCGTGAAAATAAAAATTATCAAAACACTTTTAAACAAAGTCAAGCCATCAGCAGTGACTACTCTGACTCTGGATATGATCGTGGACACCTGAACCCCAACAGCTTCCAATGCAGTGATGGCCGTACAGCAACATTTACACTGACCAACGCTGCACCTATGGACCGGTGTTTCAACCGGATCCACTGGAAGGATTGGGAGAGCACTTTGAGAAGTTTTTTAGAAGGCAAGTTTAAAAGTAATAATGCTTCTGCAACAGCCTACATTGTCACAGGAACTGTACCCAGTGCAACTGAACGGATCACTAAAAGGGTGACAGTGCCCTCTCACATCTGGACAGCCGTCTGTTATAAACACAAGAATGACACAAAGTCTTTCTCCTTCGGCTATATGGGCAAAAACAAGCCAGAGCCTGACATACGCCTGATGAGAGTCTCAGCCCTGAACAAGAAGCTCAGTGAACTTTATAGTGCGCACATTAACATTTTTAAGGATGATTGTTTTGGTGACAATAAATCAGATGAGGTTGAGGCCAAATTTCAGAAATTAATGAGCTCGGATCTGCAAAACAAACGGAAAAGAACCATGAGTAGTGGCAGCCTATCTTCTAACACCAAGATGAAGAAGAATTAATTAGCCTTTGACAATTAATACTAAAACATGACTTTGGAAATTGATTGTGATTGTACTTACTAACCTACAGACTTTCTAGTATAGGAATGTCTTTAATATTTGCTTCTGAAATTAAAAGCAGCTGAAAATGTATTTTTTCCCCTGATGATTTGTATCCAAAAACAAAAAGCTCAATAAAAACATTTATGCATCTATAAATCATTTGCAATTATTTTTTTTTACACAAAGTAGTAACTTAGTTTTTCATCAAATCGGACATTTATGATCGTAGACTGTAATGAATGTACATCAAAGCTTACAAAATGGTGTGATTTAAATGAAGGATAAATCAAACTTTATCCACACTCATGTGCCCAGAGACACAGCAAATGCACAGACATCTCCATCCACTCACTTCCACTCCTCAGCAGATAACAGTCAGCCCAAGAAATGTTCATTTAAGTTCACATTTCACATTTATTAATGAAAAAATGTTTGAAACTGTTCAAAAACAATGTGCTTTAAACTTTAAAATGTGTGACAATGTATCGGGGTGACCAACACGGTAATCAAAGTAAAGTCTTTATTAAAGAAAGTTTTTCACATACTTTTCATGTACAACTTTAAAAACACCAATACAGAAGGCTAAAAACACAAAGGTGTAGAACAATATATTGTGTGATAAAAAAAAAGAGAAAGTTTTCACATTCAACTTTTAAAAAACGTTAAAGGGCATATTGCAGGTTAGAGACTCCAGTGAGTCGATGTATAGAGAAATACTGTAGGAACTAGATTTTCTTTAAAATATACTATTAAGGCTTCTGGAGTCGTTTTTGTGAGAGAATTTTACTTCTGCATCTGAAACGCGCCAAAACCGGAAGTGACACATCAAAAGGGAGAGCGGTCCATTTAAATCACAGGAAAACAATGGATCACAATGACAGTTCGGACGCTGAGGAAATTTTAACACTAGTGTGGGGGTCACATTCTCCACTAAGACCCAGTATGTAATGTATCTAACTCCCTGATGCACTGACTGTCCTCAGCTGTGACCATGGCCTCGCATCTCCCACACAAGCACATATAAATCAAAAACCTGTTTATCTCTCTCTCTCTCCTGCGGTGATAAGAAACCACTATCACGTAACGTGATAGTGTGAAATTTCTTGTGTTGTTTAAGAATACCCTTATAATATATTATAAATACAGGCTTCATAGAAAGTGCTACCAAATAGAGGCTGACATTTTTTCGGGAATCCCGCGGGAATCCCACGGGATGGGAAACAAAATCACTATTAATAACGTGATTGGGACGGGACTGGAAAAAATGTAAGCGGGAGTGGGTGGGACCGGGAATCGTAATAACACTATGATAATTATAACTATACAGAAATATACCTTTTAAATAAATAAACTAATTTTGAACTCAATACTAGTTGTCCTGTCTCTTTATGCTCTCCTCCTGTTTGCTTTGGTGTAGCCGGTTAAGTGAATGGCGTGCTCCACACACCCGTAACAGTTGGTGGCGATAGTGCCAACCACCAATAATGGTAGAGAAGAAGTAGGCTTCTTCACGCACTTTTTAGCCGCGAAAATCATAACCAAAATGGAGGCAGACGTGAAAGCTACACTGCAACGACTACTGTCTGAAAATAATACGTCAGTTGTGCTCACGGATATTTCTGGGCGGTCTGAAATAACTAAAAAAATTTTACGCGTTGACAAAGATGGCGTGAAAACGCCATACGCCAGCTGCAAGACTTGTAGACAACTGATTAAGTACTTTTCAGACTCAGGCACGAGTGGCCTTCAGCGTCACACATGCAAAGCAGCCCTCTCGAGGCAACCGACAATTTCTTCCTTCCTTATATAATGTGTGTGTGTGTGTGTGTGTATGGATGGATGGATGATTTGCATAAAATTCAACATGAAACACACTGTGCATTAAGATGACTTTCAGTTCAATAAAATAAAATACAATTTGGATTTTTATTCAACTAAGCTGGGCATGCTGTGATCTGTACTGTATTTTTTTTTTTACTGTAACTGACAGATTCCAGCCAAAAAAAAAAACAACAACACGGGAGTGGGAGGGAATGGGAGTCATTCTTCTGGGATTGGGACGGGACGGGATTTCCCCCCTTTTTTTTATGGGATTGGGATGGGACGGGATTTTTTTTTGTGGGAGTGGGACGGGAGAGGTTTGAAAATGGACTCCCGTGTCACCCTCTACTACCAAAATGTATTCTGATCTTAGATCTAAGATGGCGCCGCGCACAGCAGACATGGTGCTTCGCTATCCAGTTGTTTGAGTGTTTTTGTTAGTTTTTCCTGTTTTTTGTTTCTCAAACTCGATCAGTTTTACCAAAGAACTGCTGAACATTCTGCAGAACACGCCACAAAATCTCCTACCAGTTGATTATTCGGATGTTTTGCTGGACATAGTAGTCGGCGCAGCGCCGCTCATTGTTTAGAACGGCGTTGCCTTGCATCCATCTAGCGACTCTCTGCTCTCTACCCAACAAAACGGACAAACTCCTTCTGCTCTCCCGGACAAATAAGGATTTTTCAAACTCTGCTGCTTTGTGTTTCACGGAAACCTAGCCGAACGATACCATTCCAGTACGTTACAACTTTCAGCTGATCAGAGCAGATCGCGACGCAGAATCAACGGGGAAATCATGCGGCGACGGGACGTGCTTCTACATCAATGAAAGGTGGTGTCAGGTGTTAACAGTGTTAAAGAAGATGTGCTGTTCAGATCTAGAAACGCTTTTCATCAACTGTAGGCCTTTCTATTTGCTGTGGGAGATTTGCTCGATCATTCTCGTGAGTGTCTACATTCCACCGCAAGCGCACGTGAGCTCAGCTTTACAGAAACTCGCTGATCTGATCACAGACACAGAACAACACCACCCAGGCTATGTTTTAATGATTCTTGGGGACTTTAACCAAGCAAATCTCTCATGTGAACTGCCAAAATACAGACAGCATGTTACATGTCCCACCAGAGAAAGTAATATATTGGATCACTGATACACCACAATAAAGGATGCGTATCACTCTGTTCCACGGGCAGCTTTCGGGCTCTCTGATCACTGCCTGGTTCATCTTATACCAAAAACTTAAATCTTTAAACCTGTGGTAAAGACTGTAAAGAGATGGACCAACGAGACAGAGCGGGTTTTACAACCCTGTCTCAAACTTACTGATTGGAGTGTTTTTGAAGCTGCTGCCACCGATATGGACGAGCTCACAGAGACCGGATCCTATTGGGGAGAGTGTGGCAGGCTCTGATTGGTCTTCCCAGTGTTAATTGTTAATTAGTAGCATATATAAGTTTGTTATTTGAGGCGGGCACTATGTGGGGATGTTTTCTCCAGAGTGTCTCTTTCTGATTCTTTACATATTTGTTCTTTTGGCATTTCTTATATCTTGTAGTTAATGTTTTGTTGTTATATTTATTTATTTAATTTCTTTATTATCCCTAGACTTATGCTTATAGTCATTACTGACTGCTGTTGTTTTAGTTTAATTAAATAAAACAATTAGCATTGATATCTTTTGTTATTTGACCTTTTTTGTTGCGTCTTTTAAACGAGCTGGTCGTAACAACTGTAACTTCATATATCAGTTACTGCGAGGATATATGCATTCCCACCAGGACTTATGTAACGTACAACAATGATAAGCCATGGTTTACAGCAAAACTCAGACATCTTTGTCAGGCCAAAGAGGACGCCAACAGAAATGGAGACAGAGTCTTGTCCCATTGCAGGAATCTCATTTTTCATGGTATCTTCTTCAAATTTGAAATATGAACTCATGAGACACATGGTTTTCGATCCATTACTTTTCTGGATTGCTCCAGGACTTATTTCATGTATTTGTATATGAAATAAAAAAACATTCAGTGTGGAAAAATATTTTTCAAGGCACGTCAGTGCCTATAACAACAATCAGGCCAGGAACACACTGAATAAGGAGATTAGAGTGGCTAAAAGGACCTACGCTAAAAACCTGGAAGATCAGTTAAATTCCAATGACTACACTTCAGTGTGGAAAGGCATGAAAGCCACCACCAAGTACAGGAAACCATCCCCCAGCACTGAGGTGAATCAACAACTTGCTGAAGATCTGAATGAGTTTTATTGTAGATTTGAAACCCCCCACACCCGTCCTGACCATCTCTCTACACAACCGTTAGTTAAGACCTCCTGCAATCCCCCTCTCCTGTACTTCAGATCAGTGAAGAAGATGTGCGCCAGGTCTTCAGGAGGAACAAGAGAAGGAAGGCACCAAGCCCAGATGGTGTGACACCAACCTGCTTGAAAACCTGTGCTGACCAGCTGGCCCCATCTTCACACAGATCTTCAACAGATCACTGGAGCTGTGTGAAGTCCCTTCCTGCTTCAAACGCACCATCATCCCTGTTCCAAAGAAACCAAAGATAGCAGGACTTAATGACTACAGACCTGTGGCTCTAACATCTGTCGTCATGAAGTCATGTGAAAAACTGGTTCTGGCTTATTTATACATGTTCCTGCATAGTTTTTCAATTATAAAATAATAGACAGATTTATTTGAGCACTAAAAAATACAAAAATAATTATTTGAGTAATAAAAAAGGAAAAAAAAATAGAAAAAAAATGCTTTGTATATAGTATGTATACTGAAGTATTCTTCGTTATTCGTTATTACAATGATAAATATCACTGCCAGACGTGAAGTGATATTGCCAGACATGGTCATAGAGTCAGTAAACACACGCTGATGTGTTTCCATTCAGATTATAATCAAACAGATGGGCCATATAATCAGTAATAGCTGATCAATGAATCACAATGATAGCCGTCATAGAGTCGCTAATAAACACGCTGATGTGCGTCCATACAGATTATAATCATGCAGACACGGCCACATTCCCCACACAATACACACACACACACATATAAAAAATGTAGAAGAAAAAAAAAACATTTTTTTATGGATAAAGCAGATCGCTAAGTTATGCCCCGCTCAGATGACAGCGTGCGTCACAGAAGCGTCACTGCCGGCAGGAGGGAGCGCCAAATTCAAATAATCTATATTCCGCTTTTCTGAGACTTTTTTTTCCGTAGACGGTCTCATTATTTTTGTAAAACCGTATGCTGTAACATCGTTTTGTTTTTTTACCACCAAGACGCTGTTTTTGAGCGTAATTTATTCCATAACGGACGCGAACAATAACTCTCTGAAGAAATGAAACGTAAACAAAGGAATATTCATCCTTATTACAACGTTAGTGTTTCGCTGGACTAAAAGTGCTCGCTGGGATGTTTTTCTGTGGACCCTTACCTCTCTAACTAAACTGGGATTTCAGCAGTGGACGCGTTTGTGGCTCGTTATTACAATGATAAAGGTACGTACGGCTTTTTTACTCTGCGTGTTTGGATGTGTACTGCTTACACAAATGTAGCAAATTTGTGCCACTCATTCCTTATAAGCTTTCCATCGAAAAACAGCGATCTGTCGTCGATGCTTGAGGCTTAGACCCTCAGAATGATATATAGTTTGACAAGATTAACTTTGTCCCGTTTCATTTATTCTATTAGAAAACAATGACACATGCAAACAAAGATCGTTCAGTGCGAGGTCGCTCTGGTGCAGGCTAACAGGTTAAAGGACATCACTGGACCCCCTGCAGTTTGCTTACCGAGCAAACAGGTCCGTGGATGATGCAGTCAACATGGGACTGCATTTCATCCTGCACCACCTGGACAAATCAGGGACTTATGTGAGGATCCTGTTTGTGGGCTTTAGTTCGGCCTTCAACACCATCATTCCTACACTCCTCCAGACCAAACTAACCCAGCTCTCTGTCCCTAGCTCTATCTGTCAGTGGATCATCAGCTTTCTGACAGATAGGCAGCAACTAGTGCGATTGGGGAAATCCATGTCAAACAGCCCCTCCACCAACACTGGTGCCCCTCAGGGCTGCGTTCTCTCCCCACTGCTCTTCTCCCTCTACACCAACGACTGCACCTCTAAAGACCCCTCTGTCAAGCTCCTGAAGTTTGCAGACGACACCACACTGATCGTTCTCATCCAGGACGGTGACGAGTCTGCCTACAGACAGCTGACTGTCTGGTGCAGTCTAAACAACCTAGAGCTCAACACGATGAAAACAGTGGAGATGATCGTGGACATCAGGAGATACCCCCCTGCACTCCCCCCAATCACCATCATAGACAGCACTGTGACTGCAGTGGAGTCATTCAAGTTCCTGGGATCCATCATTTCTCAGGACCTGAATTGGGACACTCACATCAACAAAGGTTGTACTTCCTTCGCCAGTTAAGTAAGTTTAACCTGCCACAGGAGATGCTGAAACAGTTCTACTCAGCCATCATTGAGTCTGCCCTGTGCACTTCAATAACTGTCTGGTTTGGTCCGGCTACAAAATCAGGGATCAGAAGACTACAGAGAATGGTTTGGACTGCTGAACGGATTATCGGTGCCTCCCTACCCACCCTCCAAGAATTGAATACATCTAGAGTGAGGAAAAGGGCTCAGAAAATCACTCTGGATCCCTCACATCCAAGTCATCTCTTTTTTGAACTTTTGCCATCTGGCCGGCGCTACAGAGCCACAATTACCAGGACAGCCAGTTACCCATTATGCAATAACAATGTGCAATAACCTTATATTTATTTGCTACCACCTCCATCCTTGTACATCCCTGCAAATCCTTCTGTTCTTTCCCATTCTATCATCACTTGCACAGCTGTATATACAATCATTTATGTTTCAATTATTATTATTATTGTTATTTTATATATATATATATATATATATATATATATATATATATAAAATAACAATAATAATATGAGAATTATAAGATGAGAATAAAAAGTACACACATATATATATATATATATATATATATATGTGTGTGTACTTTTTATTCTCATCTTATTTTTATTGTCTGTGTGTCGTTGTTGTCTCTGTGAACTGGAAGCTTATGACACTAAAACAAATTCCTTGTATGCGCAAGCATATGTGGCAATAAAAGCTCTTTCTGATTTTGATGATCTCCTTGTCCAATGAATCTCCTGGACATGGCGCCAGCGGCAGCACCAATACTACAGCGAGAATAAAACTTCTGCCTTTTTTCTTTGCATATACGTTTGGGCAGTGTTTTGCAAATTTCCCCACACCGTGACGTAGACATGTGGGGGCGTGTTTAAATGAGCCGTTTTAGGAGGGTGTGGTCGAGTCTTAACTTTTATAAAGAATATCTCTTTGGTTTTGAGACTTTAGTCTTTGCAACTTCAGGGATCTTATCAGTGCACAAACAGCTTGTAACACTCCAAAGAGAAAGGAAAACTTGAAAGCATCATATGACCCCTTTAAGAAAATGATGAGATTGTTAAAGGAAATGATTGTTTTGAGTAATTTTCATTTTGAATTAGAATCGTTAACAAAAGATTTAAAAACTTTAAGAACACAGACTTCTACTCTAACATCCAAAAAGTGTTAGATGCAGTTTGAGCATACACCCTGTCAGAAATAAAAACAGGTGTCGCTCAACTTATAGTTAGCAACAGTTAAAACGGCCATGTATCTGTATCTTGTCTCTGTTGTAGAATGGTTTTGTAAGAAGATGCATTTGGCAATATATTGTTGCGAAATGGAACTTCTTGCTAACTGTTATTTTATGTTTTTATCTGTTGTAGAATGGTTTTGTAAGAAGATGCATTTGGCAATATATTGTTGGGAAATGGAACTTCTTGCTAACTGTTATTTTATGTTTTTATCTGTTGTAGAATGGTTTTGTAAGAAGATGCATTTGGCAATATATTGTTGCGAAATGGAACTTCTTGCTAACTGTTATTTTATGTTTTTATCTGTTGTAGAATGGTTTTGTAAGGAGATGCATTTGGCAATATATTGTTGCGAAATGGAACTTCTTGCTAACTGTTATTTTATGTTTTTATCTGAAGAAGCATCTGCTTTATGAAAATGTGCTTGCCTGGTCTTTGAGTTGTTGCAATTGTTTAGATTAAAGTAGAGATAGACTCACTTGCTTCTTTGAGAGATGTAGAAATTGATACCATGAGCCTCTGTAACTGGATTGAAAGTCATATATCCTGGACATGGGTAGCCATAGCAACCAAGCCTCTGCTTACATAGAGAGTTTTTCTCCAATACATTTCTCCGAGGCATATTCGTTACATACTAGAAAATAAAGTGGGAAGAACACAGGCCGAAAGCAAGCAGGTTTGATGAATCAGTGTTCTGGCGTTTGCAAGTTAGACTCCTAAAACACCTTTGCTCATGTGCAAACAGCTGCAGATGAATTCATTTTACACTCAATTCGAGGCTGGGGTGTGCTGTGTGATATACAGAATATAGTCTGCTTTAAGATGGTAAGTGTTGTTTTAATGATGTGCGATCTGACATAATCAGAGTACACAACTTCATTACTTGAGTGAAAGTACAGGTACTACTGCAGATTAGACTTTTAGTTATTGAAATATGTTCTCAGGGCAGCATTGCATTTTATTGGTTCTCTCAGTCGTCCAATCAGCGACAGCAGGAGGCGGGACATGGATTATTAGATTTTTTTTCTCTCAGGACGCGGGAGACATCACGCAAAGGAGATTGAGATCGTTGCAGTTAAGGTAATGTTGTGTTTTATGTTGAACTATATTACATTATTACATAAAAATGTCAAGATAATGAAGTATTTGGATTTTAAGTAAAGCTTGTTTTTCTGTTATTTAATTAGCTAACTTTAGCTAACTAATGTAAATAAGCTAACTCGCAACATTAGCTAGCTAGCTCTAAGAAAGGATAATAGCTAATGTTAGTTTATATTCTATTATAACTTTTACTGGCTATAATAGCAAGTTACGCTGCTGTCATTGCACACTTTTGCTGTGGTAGTGTTGCTGCTTCCAGGGCATTTTGTCATAGCTACATACAACAAAAAGCTGAACTGCCCTTTAGTGCATTTTTGATGCATATATTCTAATACTGGTCTTAGAGCACCGTTTCGTATTTAAGCGCAACATTCATTTGCTGCTCTAAAGACATTTTTGCAGCATAAATTCTAACACTGCCCTCAGGGCACCTTACCGTATCTCCATGCAACATTCTAATACTGCCCTCAGGGCACCTTACCGTATCTCCATGCAACATTCTAATACTGCCCTCAGGGCACCTTACCGTATCTCCATGTAACATTCTAATACTGCCCTCAGGGCACCTTACCGTATCTCCATGCAACATTTAATACTGCCCTCAGGGCACCTTACCGTATCTCCATGCAAAATTCTAATACTGCTCTCAGGGCACCTTGCCGTATCTCCATGCAGCATTCTAATACTGCTCTCAGGGCACCTTACTGTATCTCCATGCAGCATTCTAATACTGCTCTTAGGGCACATTACCGTATCTCCATGCAACATTCTAATACTGCCCTCAGGGCACCTTACCGTATCTCCATGCAACATTCTAATACTGCTCTCAGGGCACCTTACCGTATCTCCATGCAACATTCTAATACTGCTCTTAGGGCACCTTACCGTATCTCCATGCAACATTCTAATACTGCCCTCAGGGCACCTTACCGTATCTCCATGCAACATTCTAATACTGCCCTCAGGGCACCTTACCGTATCTCTATGCAACATTCTAATACTGCCCTCAGGGCACCTTACCGTATCTCCATGCAACATTTAATACTGCCCTCAGGGCACCTTACCGTATCTCCATGCAACATTCTAATACTGCCCTCAGGGCACCTTACCGTATCTCCATGCAACATTCTAATACTGCCCTCAGGGCACCTTACCGTATCTCCATGCAACATTCTAATACTGCCCTCAGGGCACCTTACCGTATCTCCATGCAACATTCTAATACTGCCCTCAGGGCACCTTACCGTATCTCCATGCAACATTCATTTGCTGCTCTTAGCACATTTTGTTGCAGATATTCTAATGCTGCCCTGAGGGTATCTTATGACATTAGATCTAGAATTGGCTGCTGTAAGGACATTTTTGCTGCATAAATTCTAATACTGCTCTCAGGGCACCTTACCGTATCTCCATGCGACATTCATTTGCTGCTATTAGCGCATTTGTTTCGCCTCAGGTATGTAAGTATCATAGTCATAAGTACCCTTACAAAAAATAAGTTTATTCAAGTGTGCTATTAGTATACTAATTTTAAACTAAGAATAAGAGAGTATGCTTTCAGTCTACTTTTTATACATTTATCAGAGATATACAGAGAAGTACAAGTATATTTGACCTATACTTGCACTTGCATCTTTTGATCAAGATACACTTTCCGTATACAGAACGTTTAAGTATAATTGGCTTGTAGCTGTGCTTACTCTTGTAGTAGAGTAGCCTATTAAATAATTTTCAGACATATATGCTATTTGCTACATATTGCATGTTATGCCAAGCAAGCCACTGCAAAGAAGACCATATGAAAATAACAATTATTTTCAATCCGGAGTATGTCTTTTGAGTATGTATATGTGTAGTCCAGTGGTAGTGTACATGTGAGTTAACGTCAAGTCTACTTAAATTACAAGGTATATTTCAAGTATAAAAACTAATACCTAAATAGAAACCTAGTAGTATACTTTGAAGTGCCAAAAAATATATAAATAGTAAACTATAAGTATGATATTAAGTTCACTTTAAAAAAACTTGCAAGTATAAAAACTATTAAACCAGCAGTTTACTGAATACACTTAGAAGTGTACTGTACTTTCATAAACAAAAAAGTGGGCTAGAAGTATATAACTAGTAAACTAGCAGTATATCTATAAGTTCACTTATAGTATAGTTGCAGTACAAAATAAAACTTAAATATAAACTATTTGTGTACTCAAACTTTACTACTTTTACACTAAAAGTATACATAAAAGTATACTTTTATATACTACAAAGTGGGCCAATTTAGTCCCAAGAAGTATTAAAGTAGTACACTTATAAGTATACCACTAGTGCATTGGTATAAGTATACTTACTATGTAAAGAATACTTGGGAAATATACTTGAACTTTACTGAAGTTTACTTAATAAAATGAAACTTGAAGTATACTTTTTTTTTTTTTTGGTGAGGATAAGTATCCCATTTACTGCTTCAGGAGAAATACATGTTTTTAATTTTTGTCTTTTGTCTAGTTTGGAAAACTTGACCAAGCCAAATGAACAGTAAGTTATTCTTATACTATTTCTTTCCTAATCTATGTTAGTCATTTGCATCATCTGCATACATAATTATATTGTTTGCATAATTCGCATATTTACATCTGACCAGGTTTGGGACTTAATTTCTTTATCCATGCAGACTTAGAAACACTGAAGTCCCAAGGACTTCATCGTGAAGATGTCCTTGGGACAATTGGGCCTTTTAAAATCTTTCTGGGCAGTTTGGAGGCACTTGTAGGCCCATCTGAACTTCCAGATGAGGTAATTTTCTATTTCTTTTCAAAAATTATTCTCTTCCACTTCTAGGCTATATAACTTTGTCAGCTTTTCACTTCACCTTGACTCTATTGTGTTTTATTGTAGTTTATATATTTGTCTATGTATTACTTCCTCAGGTAATGGATGTCCTTTTACATAATCAGCAGGGTAACCCATACCTTTATAATACTCTCTCACACACGCACACACACACATATACATACATCAGATATAGATATAACATCATTTAATGACTTAAACCATTTCTCTCCCTCGCTTAGAGCCAGCCTGGGACAGAGCCCATAAATAGCCAGGCTATGCGCTTGATTTTGGAAGGCAGCTCCAGGGCCAGGAGCACTTATTTTCTAAAAGTAAGAGTTATGTGCATGTTTAAGGTTATTGTTGAGTGCTACAGAATACATTGGGTGTCAAGTTTATTTGTTTGTTCATCAATGTTTTCTTCATTTCCTGTCAGAAAAACATTCTTAGAGGAGCCAGTGCCGTCTTCGGGCCCTACTTGGTGGGAGAGTGCCACTGGACCCTCTTTGTAGGTTGCTGTTAGGTTATATAGAGACTATTAGGCCGTTTCACACCAGGTGCGTGGTGTGAGCGTGTCAGCTGCGTGGCGTGTCCGTTTTTATTTCGGCTCCCATTTTAACAGATTAGACCTTGCACACCGCCTGCGTGACACACACATCTCAAACGCGTGCATGATAGGAATAGGACTCACGCCTATTTTTCACGCCACACGCAAGCGTGTTGGAAGTGTTTCCATTCAAAACAGTGAAGAAAAAAATGATGTGAGAAAAAAAAACGTTTTAATTGGCAGAGAGGCTGCCGCACGAGACACGCTTCTGGTAAGCAAAGACATAGAAAACGCCACGCAGCTGCCACGCAACTGACACGCAACAGACACGCGACGTTCATGGGCCTTATGCGCAAAATAGCATCACACATTAGTTATCATTATTGTTGCTGTCGTGCCATTCTCATTTGTGTTGTTTGAGCTGTTAGTGCTTCACATTTTAAAAGTTTCAATGATTTTCAACACAGTCATTTCAAGATTGGTTGAAACTGCCCTTCAAACCTTTCTCATACGTTTTCCCATCTTCTGTATAGTATTGCAACTTGAAAGAGGGAACTATTACATACATTGACTCATTGGGGGAGCATCCACAGCGTTGTTCCAAAATCATCGAAAATTGGAGGTACACGGTTTTTGTATTGCTCTATAAAATGAGGTAATGAAACCTCAGAAGAGATCTCCTTCATAATTATATTCTCTAATCTTTCAGCTTATTTGCTGCTAGCAGAGGCTGCCAAAGGCCCTGGAAGTTCAAAAACAGGGACCATGACTTGCAAAATGACTCTGTGTCCTGTGGAGTGTTCTCAATAATGGTACAATTTGGTCATTTTCTGCACAATGTTTCTGTTGTCTTTTGAAAATATAGATATTTTTAGTTTTTAACTTTAACTAGTTGAGCAATTTGAATGAAAGTTGCAGATCAAATATTAATGGCTCTTGGACATGGACATAGTGCTACCTTCAGCATATGATACAGGAGTCATGATAGTATAATTATCAAATGAGCACCATCATTTTCTCTTGTAATAGTCCCTTGACATTTTTTTACCACAATTTGTTGCCTGCTCTATAAGGTTCAGTTATTATAAGTGATGTTATTTCATTAAAATAGACTTTCTGTTGCTCTTTTAGTTTGCAGAAATGATCCTCCAGGGACAACAAGGTCACCTCCAATGCCTCCCCATCTCCCAAGAGCGGGAGAGACTTGGGACTTTGTTGTTTAAGTCCCTTGGTAAGTAGCATACATTTGTACGGTATGTGTGCTCCTTATTGAGCTCTGCTGGCTACCTGTTGCTGTCACTGATGATTTGGAGTGGTAGCTTTAACTAGTAAATTCGGAGGATGGTCATACTTTGGACTGGTTATGGCTCTTGAAATATGTGAAGGTTATGGTTGCTTTTAATGTGTTTGTGTTATCCAGAATATCATTGTATTATACAAAGCATTTGTTTTTTCAGATAGTTCAGGCATTTGTACAGTCTGCTACAAGAAGATGTCAGGGAAGAAAAAGTCAAGTACTAATGATATTTTATCTAAAGCAACATTCCGCTGTCAGATTAAAGCCAAGTACACAGCAGACGATTCTTTTGTCACTGATTGGTCTCTAGGGAGTCATTAACATAATCCTTGGGTGAGGAGTGTATCGGCAGTTAAATCTGTGATGACGAGGGGTCACATGTGACGTGTCATGATGTGTTGATAACCCAGACTCCACCTCATCAGGGACTGGGACTTAATTTGAATGACTCCCATGACTGGTCTGTGACAAAAGAATCGTTTGATGTGTACTTGGCATAACTATTTATCATGCAAAATCTTTTGCAGGAGACATGCTCATTCTGCTCTACAGAAAAGAGTTCAAAACCAGGTAGGACAACACACACACAAACAGGTTTGTTTACGGAGGCTACTCTTAGTTGGCCCCAGCGTTGTTACTAGGGATGCACCGAATCCCGATTTTTGGGGTTCGGCCGAATACCGAATCCACTGTTTAAGATTCGGCCGAATACCGAATCCTACTCGCATCCTTAGTTTTAACATCAGCAATGTTGTGTACTGCTTAGGGTCCTTGCCACCACGAGACAAATTGGCATTGCAAATTGAACATAAAGCTCGACTTGAATCGCCTTCTTTTGGTTGAAAGTACTGTCAAACAAAACTTTTTTTGCTTACGAGTTCCATTTTCAGATTCTTACAGCCTACTACATTCGAACGGGTCCTATGTAAACACCTTCACGTAATCAACGGCAGTGTGACGTCGTAGCGCAAGTCTAGGGTTCGGTTTCGGTGGAAAATAAATCTAAGGTTCGGCCGAAACCGAACCCCGTCAAAAAGCCCAGGATTCGGCCGAATCCGAATCCGAATCCGAATCCTGGATTCGGTGCATCCCTAGTTGTTACTGATGTTAGTTAGATTGCAGTGGCTACACATACTGTATTTTATATTCTATTTATGCACGTTACATTACACAAGCAATGTAATGTTTCATACAGCACCCAACAAATTTGTAGGCACCCCTGTTAAAGGTGACTGAAAAACTTATTGAAAATCACAATTTGAGAACATATATCACATATTTCCAATGTAGATTCTTTTTATTTATTAACAGAGGCAGAAACATCTGAGATGGGGACTGCAGAGGCAGTTGAAGGTAAAACATGTATTTCTGAGATTTGATTCAGAGTTACACACACACCCTTTGTTTTTTCATGTGTCAATAGTAGCAAAAACGAAGGTGGAGGTTGTTGCAGGTAAACAATTAATTAGTTCTGTTGAGTTATACAGGATAATCATTTTTATTTATAAAATTTGAATGTCAATTTGACTTCCTGTCTGTTGCAGATACATCAGATGCAGAGGAAGAGGAGAAGGAGGAGGCATCAGAGAAAATGGGTACCAGTATATAATATTATGATACTGTACTTTATATGATATACTGTACTTTACATACTGGATTTTATATTCTATTTATGCACGTTACATTACACAAGCAATTTAATGTTCCATACAGCGCCCAACAAATTTGTAGGCACCCCTAAAGGTGACTGAAAAACTTATTGAAAATCACAATTTGAGAATGTCACATATTTCCAATGTAGATTATTTTTATTTTTTAACAGAGGCAGAAACGGCTCAGATGGGGACTGCAAAGGCAGTTGAAGGTAAAACATGTATTTCTGAGATTTTATTCAGAGTTAACAATTAATTAGTTCTGCTGAGTTATACAGGATAATAATTTTTATTTATAAAATTTGAATGTGTCAATTTGACTTCCTGTCTGTTGAAATTATGCAGATACATCAGATGCAGAGGAAGAGGAGAAGGAGGAGGCATCGGAGAAAAAGGGTATATAATATTATGATACTGTACTTTTATATTCTATCTATACATTTAAGGTGGATAGGATGGACTGATTGTTAACTTGCTGGCACACATATACAAAGTTGGGCTCAAATAAGATATTTTGTAGTCCGAGTGAGTATAGAAGGAGCAGAATACTCTATACTGTTTATACTTTATGTGGTGTTATATGGACCTGTGTCTGCAATGAAGCTCTATTATTATAATGTTGCCCTGCGAGCTATTTGGATTTTGCTCTACAGGTCAGCATGGATACCAAGACTGGTTCTATGCTCATGTTAAGCCCAATGTCTTTGGTCTGATTGGCTGTACAGTTTGCCCAATTGGTTCTTAGAGGCACAGGTAGCCTCCGCGATCGACAGTTGGAACAACAGCTCAATTTCCAATTCAGCTGATGTATATGCACGATTCCACGTCTCATTCCTGTAGTATTAATCATCTCTAGTATCTGCATTTAAAAAGAGCATGGGACTTATGTACAAAGCTTGCATACACTCAAAGCAGCTGCGCACGCCTCTTCTCATGCACACATTCAGATGTACAAAGACTACTTGAACGTGAGTGTGCAGTCATGTGATATAGGCCGTCTCGCTCCATGTTTTCAATGCCTAATGAAGATCCGATGGGATTGAAACGTTGCGTTGTTTTCAAGTAAATCAATTTCCTTTTGGAGCATAAACAGGGGGCAGACCACCTCTTGTACTATATTTGATACAATTGATTTTTTTGGATGTGCGCACCACTCTTCTCTCTAATTTATTGGGACCCTAATTTCAACAGGGGTGCCAATAAATATTTCATTATTACCATTGAAATGACATTTAACAACATGTGTATGTATTCTTTATTGAAGATGGATTCTATGTGGACAGCCTGTTGAAGGTGGCGTCTTCAAAGAAAGCTAAAAGGTTGGTAATGCTACGACTAGAGTTGGGTTGGGTGGGTGTGCCTTTTTATATGACAAATTGACTTGATAGAGGCAAGAGTGCAGATAACATCAGTAGAACATGTCTGTTATGTGCCTAATGCAACTAATGCAAAAAAACAGGTAAAACTACAAACTATGTAGAGTAGAGTAATGGTGGCTAGAGTAATGGATTATTTGTCAAACAATATGATGTTGTTCACTTAAGCCTCATGGTTTTATAGGTGATCTTTGTCTACAGATATGTTGGTTTTTGATGTTCACAAAAAATGATGTGTTATCATTGCACAGGCACTTTGTTTCAGTAGAGGAGCTGCAGAGGAGATGCTCTGCACCAGAAAAATTCTCTGGTCACCTCATGATGACTTATTTGAGGAAGGCAAAGGGGGAAAAAAAGGAACTTGTGAGGGAATTGAAAGAGGCAGGGGTGCAGCTGAGTCCGTATGGCTCAAACACTACAATGTGCACCAAACTAGTTGAAGGTAACATATATGCAGTCAGAACTAGGCGATTTCTTAAAGGTGTACATTCAAACAGATTCCCTTATTATTGAATTGGGTGTTCCCACCAAAGGTTGTAGAACTGCAAGTTTTAGAATGTCAGCCATGTTGGAGGCATAAGTAGCCTAGGTGAATGAATGAGGCATAGGCAAACAAATGTAAATGGCCATACAGTTTAACAAAATGTAAACTGTTTAGTAACTAAAATATAAACTACATTAGTAACATGTTAATGTCTCATTTACTCATTGGCTCCTTTTGTGTCACAGAGGAGTGCCAAGGTCTTGCTAAAGACCTAGGATATTTGACCAAGGAAATACCCTTCAAAATCATAGGCCAGCAGCTGGCCGAGCGAGGCTGCAGAAGAGAGGATCTTGACTTGAGGTAAAATATGCATACAGATATTCTTTTCCTTCCACTTTTTAAGTCTTTCTCCTTCTGAATTGGCATAATATTGTTATGCCAGTGCTTTCACTCAATTCGTAATTGTACTGTATACAAGGGTGTAAATCCCAGGGGGGTCAGGACCCCTCCCATCTAAGGGTTGTCCCTTTTTTATTTTATTCACATTAAACATCGGATGACGTTTTTCTTTTCTTAAATAGAAATGATGCTGACTAATGAATAAATTAGTGACAAAGTTCACTATGTTAGTGTAATATAATGTAACGTTACGTAGCTTGAATGCACCCACTACAACTAACGTGTACACGACGATAAGCCTAACGTTACGTGTGTGAACTGATATTAGGGTTAATATTGAAGATCTACAGTTGTGTTTTGCTCAATATGAAGTTAAGTGGCCGATCAGTTAAATATATATCCTCTGTCCCCGACGAAACCTAATATTTATGTGGAGGACACAAGATCATTTTATAATTATAATATGACCGCGTGGTGAAACTATGAATTTATATAAAGATTTGTGTTGTTGTTGCCCAGATAAAATGACAGAGAAAAGAAAAACGGACATCAGATCTTTTTTCAGTAGGCCTACACCAAAACGCCAAGTATATAACCTATATAACTATAACTTAAAACATGTATTTGTTACAAAAGCATTGTATTTCTTTTATATGGGGACACTTTTTCAAAATTAGTCATTATGTTTTAAGTTGTTTTTGTGGCTTGATTGTAAACAACTTAAAAATAAATAAATGGTATTTTTATTTATAATTTATTTAGCTTTTTCATTGAATCAAGAGAAACACTGAAAAGAAGGGTATTGGCACAGTCTCCATGCTACACTAATGATAGTATTAAGGCTTTCCGCTGTGTACACAAATCCTTTACAAGTATAATTGTGGCTGTATTATTTGTGTCCCCTTCAAAAATTGCTCTTCAGACATTTTGTTTATTGTCCCCCCCTACTGTTAGATCAGATTTACGCCCATGACTGTATATAATGTAACTTGTCTCAGAGATTTATTTTGTTTGTTTACAGAGCTGAACTCGACATAATCGAACAAGTGTTGGGCGACAACATGGACATGTATTAAAAGGTCACACACACACTTGGACCCCAAGTATGCCAGGTTGTGTTTCAGATCATCAGAGAGTGCCTTGTTGCAAAAGCAAGGGCTCTAGAAAATTGAATTTTGACACTATTTCTGACACAATTACACTATGTGCTGCAAACTGTTCACTGTACTGTACTATTCACTGTTACATCACTGCAAAAAATGCAATTAAACAATATTTTTTGGTTAAATCTGTTTATTATTATTATTTAGCGCTTGTATCTTCTTGTTTTGTGCTTTTTGTAAAGCTCTCGTTTGGCTTGCTCTATCCGCTGGCGATAAGCATGAAGTGCATGTATTTTTCGTTTTCTTGAAACAATGCCAAAACGATTGAAGGCCACTGTGTGTGCCCTCTTCACTGTAGTGTACAGGTCACTACTATACATGTAATTTTCTGATTTGCTCCACTCCAGTAAATCTGTCAACATAGACTGAAGTTGAACTTGTGCATTGACATCAACATCCTCCTTCATAGTGTCATCAAGCTTTGCCTTTGTTATTGTTTTGAAAATGCGACCTCTAGTGTCGAAATCTTACATATTGTGCCTTTAAAAGCTCTGAAAAGGGAGTCAAACTTGTCTGGTGTTTGTCACAATAGATGTCTAGCAGATGGTACGGCAGACCCAGACAGCACACGTACGTCTGGCCGACGTCGGCCCAATATCGAAACGTCGGCCTCACTACCTGAAACATCTAAAAATCATCGGCCAGGAGTAGGCTGGTATAATTCGGTCAGTGCTCTGTTTCTCAGCTCTGCAATCGTCGGCCCCGAGTCGGTTCCCGACCGCAGGCCGATACCGCGCTAATCTGTTTGCTCGCGAGCCCAGTTATTGGTTTCTTAGCAACCCACAGAGAGAAGAGACTCATACCGGCGACATCTGGGGCTTTCAGGTAAGATTTCACTTCAGCTAAATGACAAAAAAATACCATTTTGTTAATTCTGTGACACTTAAAAGGTACTAGTAAGGCACTCGGTGTGCTAAAGCACAGGTGAAGAGACTGTGCCTCATTTCCATCTAACTTGTTTAGCTAACGGTCACGCTAGCGATTTTTAAAATGAATGTTAACACCTTAATGCGTTTCCAGCAGTTTCTCTGAGGGGAAATATTAAAGCGGATTATTATAGAGAAGTCCTAGCTAACTGCTTTTTCGCCGTGTTTTTCTCTCTTTTACAGGCTGCCAGGGAAGAACCCGCCTCTATACGGTGAGCTATTGTTGCTGTTGCTTTTTGAACTCCAAATTGAGTTTTAAATTCATTATTGAATAATTATTGAACGAGACTGTAATTTATTAATGTAATGTTTTAATGTTAGATGTTTGCGTGAATGCTGTGTGTGCGCGTTGAGCTCTGCGCGAGGAGCAGAGCTGCCATGGAAACGGGGCGTCAACACAACCAGCAAGCAGTAAACTTCGTCTCTCGCTGCGGGTTTCACTGTTTTCAGGTAAATTTAGTCCCTAACATCACACAAATATTACCTACAAACGTTCCTGACACGTTTCTTACTTCTTATTGACATGTTTCAATTAAATATTTATTTTATAGAAATGGTTTAGTGTCTTCGAAAAAGTCCGTTAGCATCTTAGCAGTTTTCAGGTAACCTTAGGCTAACGTTAACTCTGTAGATTGAGCTCTTGTTTATGAAACTCTGGGCTTTTAATCAAATATTTGTGTATTATATGGGTAGTTGACAAATAAAAATTGGACTGTGTCCTATGGTGTGACATAGCAAAAATGTAGAAAAGAAAAACTACAAATAACTTGAGAAAAATGTATCTTCATTCTTAGTTACAAATAGCACGAGAGAGGATTATATTCAATGTTAGAGTTTATTTTTATTATTTTTTTTTTTTTACATTTTTGCTGTCACACCATAGGACACATTGATACGCCAACTACCCATATGAGAGATTTTGATAGCTCTGTAAAGGTTTTGCTGGTGATTTGTCAATATGTTATTGGAAAAGGCTTCTGTACTGAATCAATGACGTCACTTACATGGAGAGTGTAATCACTGAAAACAAGTTTTGATATTTCATGGTAAACAAATATTAATAAAAATTGTTCTGTGATTTCAGGAGGACAGAAAGAAACTACAGAACAGAAGGAAAGCGCCAATATTTAAACATTTCTGAAGGGAGCTACTGCCCAGACAGCACACGTACGTCTGGCCGACGTCGGCCCAATATCGAAACGTCGGCCTCACTACCTGAAACATCTAAAAAACATCGGCCAGGCGTAGGCTGGTATAATTCGGTCAGTGCTCTGTTTCTCAGCTCTTCAATCGTCGGCTCTGAGTCGGCTGACGACCGCAGGCCGATGAAGTGTTCATCTCTTTACTCGTGCCCAGAGAGAAACCCGGTGACATCTTTGGTTGACTGGTAAGTTTTGGCTTGAGCTAAAAAAAAAAAAAAGAAAAAGAAAAATACTACCGACGCGCAGATCACGTCTATATTGCGTCGTCCGTCAGAATAGCCTCTTATTTCAAAGGTGGAATCGTCAAATATGACTTCTAGAAGATCATAATGTAGTTATTTGAAATTTAACACGATAAAGTTTCAAGTTTGTTTTATTTATATAGCACATTTAAAAACAGCAAGCACAGCTGAACACTATTCTTTGTATTATTTTACCTTTTGCATCAAATTACAAAAAAATAGTTTACAGTGTTTATGGGAGGGACAGTAAATTTGATATAATTTGCCCTTCTGACTGCCATTATCAGACTTTATCAATTTATTTTACTTTTATTGAAAGTCATGAAAACACTATCATAGAGTTTTTATTTTGCTATTTGAGCAAATGGGAATGCAAAAAATATATTTGTGGTACTCTCATTCACTGCTCTTCAAGTGAACCCAACTATGATGACCTCCGCTGCTGAGAAACCCGGAAATGTGAAAAAGGTCCAGGGAATGGCAGCAAGGATCCAGGATCAAGAGATCATTCATCATGAAGACCGTTCCATAGGAAGCAGTGAATCCTGGGTGAAAAACTAAACCTGGTTGTTTCAGCATCACTCAGCTAAGACTAAATACATTTAAATTGATTTCATTTGGTTATATGTTTCAGATCATCCTGACCATTCTGTTGTCCTGGATTTGAAGACATGCTGGTTGATGGTTGAAAGATTTGTGCAGCAGTATCCAGACATATAAGCAACTTTCCTGGACCCACACGACTAAAGGCTCAGGAGGAGAGACAGGTAATCCACAAGGTTGGATTTCACAAATCAGTTACCCATAGCTATATATAATCGCTCATTCAGGGTTTCAAACTGTGGAAAACGTGTTAAGCTTGTAAACAATGTATCAATACAGTTACCTCAGCATAACATTCAGCGTTCATCAGTCAGCTAGAAAAATTTATAAAGAGGACCATTTATTCATGCTCCATATTGCATATTCATATTTTTACATGATAAAAGAATGCTAAAGATAAAATTCAACTCCTATATAAATGCATGTTACTAATGAAGAAAAACAGACTGGATATGCTCAAGACACAACATTTATAGGATACTTTGATGAGGAGCCCAAACTACACTCGGAGGCCAAGTGATGCTGACATAGTTATGGTCTGTGATATTGGCACAGATTCTGTGTAGTAAATAATTCTTGGTGACTATAGTTCTCAAGTTGGAAAAAAACTTTTAGTTCCTACTTTGTGAACCTTAGTTGCCAGGACGTCAACATTTGACAGATCTTTACCCTTTATGAATGTTTTCTTTATTTCTTTTATCTTCTGAGAAGCTCAAGAACTATGGTTCTCTGGTGATTGTAATATTGTTTAGGTTTATCTTCTGATAGTGAAGCAGTATTAAAGCACATCATCTGTAGCAGGTGCCTCATATAGGACACTCAGGAAACAGTTTAACTTATTTTTGCAAAGAAGTAATAATGAATTATCTACTGAATTGTTTCATATCTTTTTATCATGTCCTTATTTTAGTATTTGCACCAAATTATGGGGTGCTGTATCAATAACAGTGATAATTATTGATAAATAATGTTATCAGTAAAAATTATCTATACCCATCCTCAATGTGACATTTCAGCTTTTTCAGTTGATTATATTGCATAATCTATGAATTGATAGGTTTAATTTTCTGTGCTCATGACTTGGTAACACACTGCATGGTTCAAGAACAGGTGTAATGTTCAGAACACACTCACACACACAGTAATTAATATACACTGCCCTCTAAAAGTTTGGAAATACCCCTGGCAAAGTGTGGTTTTGGACAATATCAGCATAAATCCTTATAATTTTTTGGTGCAAATACATTAAAGTAACTTGACATTATTATTGAAGACCAGCAATAACACATAATAATGGCAATATATACATGTCAAAGTAGGGGTGGGCGATATGGGAAAAATATCATATCACAATTTTTTTTTAGAAATATCACGATTCACGATTTTATCACGATTCTTTGTCATGTTGGTTTTACTATTTTGGTTTTACAAGTTGTCTTAGACAAAGCCTTTCAAGGTAACAAAAAAAAAAAAAAAGACATGGCAGATATTTAGGCCAAAGTGGGCGAAGATCAAAATCTTTGTCATTATTTTATCTTTCTTATTAAAAAATAAGAACAAGGATACACATTACAAATACACATAATATACAAATAAAACAAACAGTGCTTTATTTTCAGGTACAATATGTGTATTTAGCAGAGCATTCAATGAGATTGAATGAACAAATATAAAAATAAAACACTATATAGACTGATTCCTAAAGCAACTGTATTAAAGATTTTCAGTCAAGTATAGGGAGTGATTTTTCTCTTTGTTTTTTGTTAACGTTAAATTAATAGTTCACCAAAAATAAATATTGTCATCTGTCTGTCAATTCTGTCATAATGTTTTATTTTTATACCATGATTTACTCAAAAGTTGTTTTAAACCGGAATGAGTTTCTTTCTTCTGCTGAACATAAATGCTATTTTGAAGAAGGTGGAAAACCAAACAGTTGCTGGTCCTCAGTGACTTCCACAGGATTTTTCTTTCCTGCTATCAAAGTCAATGTAGACCAGCAACTGTTTGGTTACCCTCATTCTTCAAAATATCTTATTTTGGATAGAGGTTTGGGACAACATGTGAGTGAGTAAACAATGACAGAAATTACATTTTAGGGTGAACTATCCCTTTAATGACAGTCGACAGCATGTTTAGTGTCCTGTCCCTTTAAGAGCTGCACGCATCTAATATACAGGCACACATCCGTTTCTCTCTTAACTATTTACTTTTATTTTAGACATAACCAACTGAGTCTGTATGTAAACCATGTGTGTTTTGACAGTATTAGCGCAAAAAAAAAGTTAGTTGAGTAATCAGGCGCTGTTAGACAGGCGTTTTAGTGCGCGTGCTTCAGGTGTATGTACGTCAGACCAGTGCGCAAATGAAACATTTAATCAGCAAGGCTTGTGTGCAAATAATGTACTTTTGTGATCGCGAATAAGTGCAGTGTCCTGTCAGAGTAACTCTACTGCTGTATGTTGTGTTGTACAGTATATAGAGACGGAGGCGCCAGAACTGTATTTAACAATGTGCGCTGTAGCACGATACTACGATATTTCTTCAAAAGCAGATCGTGGAGACATTTTTATCGTCCACGATCAAAAATCGTCATATCGCACACCCCTATGTCAAAGTCAGACATGCCCCTTTGCCAGCTGTGATGCCTGGTTACTGGTGTAAACTTGGCCCAGGTTTTCAAAAGATTTTTGGGTCAGCACACTTTAAAACTGTAGCTTCAACAATTGATTGCCAATTCAAAGTCAATGTTTGAATAAACTGACAGCTCGGATGCCCAGATTATGCAGAGCTGTAATAGCTGCTAAATTTTGATTAATCGAAAATTTAAGGTTTTTTTTTATGTATAAACTGTTTATGTACTGAAATAGACTATGTTTTCGTAGTTTGTGTTGTCCCTTATCAGTGCAAAATTATCACAAATTAAAAAAGGATTCATGCCAATATTGTCCAAGACCCCACTTTTCTAGGGCTTTTCCAAACTTTTTGGGAGGGCAGTGTGCACAAAGTTGATTACAATATACACCAGTTAATTAGGGAACCCCGTCACAGTTGTTTTTTTTTTTATTGTTTTATTATTTGTCCAGTAATTTAACACAATTAGTAGCACTATAATGCATTACATAAATGTACGTTATGTTTTCAAAATAAATAAATTATATTTACTTATTTATTTTTGGTCACAAATTAGTCGCGTGCAAAGCCCGCCAGATTTTGGCTTGGCACGTGAACCTGGCAGTGTGTATATAAGCTGGGGTCTGTGCCCACCGCGCGCACAGCTGGACTCACTTCCGAGTGCACCCCACAAAGCCTACTACGTTACTGTAAATATTCCTTGAGGTAAAGGTCTTTTTATTTAACTGTTTGATTTAGATTCAGTAAAATATAAATAAATACATAACCCCTCAACAAAACAAGATAAAATATAAAGAGAGGATAATAATTAAATCGAAGTAGATAAGGGAACTGAGGGGGACACTTCGTTTTTCTCTTAACGGTTGCTTTAACAATAAATTGTCATAAATTATTCGGATTGACTTTTTCAGTAAATATACATTTTCTTCTTACATAAACTGTCTTTCTGTCTTTTTCCGTGCTATCTAATAACCCGTCTTTGCCGTACACTGTTATGTTGTTGCCGTTAATTGCCGTTTGTCTGCGTGACGTCATTTGCACTGAAAGAAAGGATTATCAGAGAAGCTTTGTCGTTTCAGGGTTATTTGTGTCACGTTGACATTACTTAAATTGCTTGAAAAATTAACTAATTATACAATTATCAATAATATCACGTTTTATTGCAATTATCAATAATATCGGTCTTACAGGCTTGACTGTGCAATTAAAGAGAGACAGAAAAGACCCGCCATCCTCTTTTTATAATAATGAATAATAATAAAAAATGCCTACTGTGGCTTAATTACTTGTTGTGTTGATTTATGCAGACTCATCAGTGCATTTCAGATTTTATTGTGCATATTCATTAAGCAGAGTCTTTCTGGAATTTATATAATTAAAAAAAAATCTGTGATCAAATATCTGATTTTTGTAAGTGATCAATAGTAGTCATCCTGCATTTCTGATTTGCCATACTGATTAGTTAATAAAGATAAATTAAAACCAAGTACATCTTAATTCCTACAGACGTGTAATATCCCACTCATAATGTCATGTTTCTTCTTTTTCTCCCCTTTACTTGTGTCACTCTCAACAGCTGCTAAATACACCCCAAAGGCACTTTTAAGAGCCACAGAACAGAGCGGATGTTTGGCTTTGTAAGTATGTTTTGACTGTATATTAGACAGTTCGATTATTTACTTTAATTGCTTAAAGGATTAGTTCACTTTTAAAAGAACTTTTGCTGATAATTTACTCACCCCCATGTCATCCAAGATGACCATGTCTTTCTTTCTTCAGTCGAAAAGAAATTAAGGTTTTTGATGAAAACATTTCTCCATAAAATGGACTTCATTGAGACCCAAACGGTTCAAGGTCCAAATGACAGTTTCAGTGCAGCTTCAAAGGGCTTTAAATGATACCAGACGATGAATAAGGGTCTTATCTAGCGAAACGATCCGTCATTTAAAAAATAAATAAAAAAGTTTAAGTTTTATAAGCACAAATGCTCGCCTTGCTCTGTTCTGTGATGCGCGTTCGTGACGTCACGTAATACGCAATGACGTGGAAAAGATCACGGTTGACGTAAAATCCAAAATTTTCTTTTAGGCTTTTTAATATTAAAACACCCAGGATACGCACACGAAATGGGCATTTTAAACGATAAACTGACACAAAGACATTTGAATATGTGTATATGGTCCTCCTTCCGCACATTTGTAAACACTGACTCGGTACTTCCGCCTAAGTCAAGCGTGACCTTTTCCACGTAAATTGCGTATTACGTGACGTCACGAACGCGGTAACTGTGGTAACTATGACTATAGTAACCATAGTTTTTGAAATCATGGTAAATGTTGTAACTATGGTTTTACTGCAAATGCTGTAGTAAAGGTTAATTTGTACTTACTATGGTTTTACTGCAACAGTCATAGCTAAACCATGGTTACTGCAGTAAAACTATGGTTGATTTTGAGTTTACTATGGTTTTACTGCAAATGCTGTGGTAAAATAATGGTTCATTTTCAAAAGACTACAAATAATCGTGAATTAATAATGCTTTTGATCAAAGCATCTGATAAATGTATTTGTATATGTAATGTGTTAAATGAAAATATGAATAAAGTTGCAACAGTTCTTGAGAGTGGTGTGTATTGTTTTATTATAAACCAGCGGCAGCAAAACGCGGGTGAACCGCGCCCACGCAGAGCGGTCGGTATTTGCAGCTGCATCGTCCCAACATCGGCCGGAAGGCATTTCCGATCAGGGGCCGATGTCGCGGCGATGTATTCCCGATTAGCAAACGCTCCCTGAGCGACATCGTGCCGACGGAATTTTGTACATTGGATCGACGTCGGCCCGACGTATGTGTGCTATTAGGGAACATTTACAGATGGAGAATACCTGTGAAATGTCAGTTATGCATTTAGGAAAACAGCACATCTCGAAGACGTTAAACTATTTCTTTAAATTACATATTAATATTACTTTTTATTACGTTACACAAGCATTTTGGTCATCTCGTTAGCTGTCCCATCAATCATTCCATCTTCACCAGGGTTAGTCTTTGCGAGTCATTGCAATGGTCTTTCCCTCGTTGGCAAGGGAGGGTCGTTACTAGCACGCCCTTCATCCCTCGCTTAATGCTGTGTGGGGTTTGTTGAAGCTGGTTGTCGTATTTTAAGGTGAGAGATGTGGACCCAGGTGTCACTTTGCAACTATTTTTCTGATCAATGCAAGATTCTTCCTTGAGACCATAACTGCATAACTTACATTTCACTGCTGGTTATACTCTATAATTGTGTATGTGACAAATAAAAAAAAATCTTGCACACTCACTGGTTCTTAATGGCGGAGCAAACCAATCCATGGCCTTGACAGAACTTCTGTCACCTGTAAATGGAAACTTTGAGAGCTTTTGTTAGTGATATCAAGCATGCTCATTTGCTCATCTGGCCAGTCATCCTCTCCAGCTCTCACAAATCCATTGCTGTCAATACACTGAGTATAGGGCTAATACTCATTTTCAATAATATAATAAAGAATTTGTTTTTACTCAGTTATTTTCCTTACAATTTTTCAATTAATTTCAAATTTATTCTCCACAATTTGTTAATTCAGTTATCTCTTTGTTTTATGAACTGAGTTCCACTACATCTGTTGGAGCCAATCATTGTAAAGTTTTACTTGGCCACTGGGTGGTATAATTGTAGCACCGGTGCAAGAACCAGGTGTGTGAAATATGAAGCAAAAGCAGTAATTAAAGCATATACCACGAAGGAGTGGCAACATACATGGGACACAGTAAATACAGGACGTCATCTTTATGAAATACAACGAGAAGTAGGAGTAGTGAGGATAACTAAAAGAAGCACCAAAGAGGAAAATATTCTAACAAGATTAAGGGTTGGACATACTATGCTGAATAAAACCTTAAAAATAATAAATAAACATCCAACAGGATTATGTGAGCACTGTGGAACAGAGGAATCAGTAGAACATGTTATTTGTGTTTGTCAAAAGTATACTAATGAACGAGAAGTAATGAAAAATGAACTTAGAAAGATGGGAATAGATGAATTAAAGCTTAAAAATATAGTTACTTATGGTTTACTTAAAGTTTATTTCTTTATCTCAAGAGAACAGAGCTGATTAAGAGAATTTAGTTTTTTTTTTTTTATTATTACATAAAAAGGGTAAACTCTGGTTCACACTCCAATAGAGTAGGTGGCGATAATGCACCTCAATGTTGGTGCTACCCGCCATAAAATCGAAGAAGAAGAAGAACCAGGTGTGTGTGTTGGTAATTGGGAAGCACAGTTTTTGACCGCACAGCAGAGTAGCGTGCAGGAGAAACTATAAATTTATGCTGTTTTCAAGGTATGAACTCTGATTATATTGGTAAACAAGAAACGCTCCCAGCAAGATGTTTTGAGACATTCGTTATTCGAGCTAAAATAAAAAATTAGTTTGCATCTATTTTCCGCTTGCATCTTGCTCAGTAGCATAGGCATTTTGACCTGGAAAACACTCAACCCACTTTATTAATGTTAACAGTCAGAAAGACAATATTTTATCCCTTCAACACAGTATCAGCTCCATCATGATATCCTGAAAAGTGAAAGAAAGTGAAAAAAAGAAAGTTAAGTTAGATGTGGGGTGGACAGAGCAAGCTTGCTTGCTTTGTCTTCCCATGTTATGCGCTGCGCAAGTGTGGCACTGTTTTTCTTTCTGCCACAACAATAACCTAGGTACTAACCAGGAAATTTTACCAAAATCATCCATGGTCATTACACCATCATTCATACTTTTTCCACTCTTTCACCCCCCTTTTTGGCAAAAAAAGAGGGGTGAAATTTTTCTTGAGATTTCAGCTGATGGTGAATTTAATAGTTTTAGCTGTGGAATGCCACGGATTCTGAATAGGATAACATGAACTTTTTTCGTTAGACTCTACTGAGAGTAGACCTGGTAGCATTCCACATATACCCATTTTCCACCAAAGCAGTTCCAGGTGCTAGTTCAGAGCCAGTGCTATAGCCGGTTCTTAGTTGGTTCGACTGGCGAGCGCTTTAAGAACCGGTTGCTTTTCCACAGACTAGAGAGCCAATACAGAGCCAGGTCTTATGTCACTGAATACGTTTCATGTTTCGGTTCACGAGCGCGCCACAACAGGCTTGTTCGAGGTGCATCAGCGCCAAGCAGATCGATCGATCGGCACACAACACACTAAAGCACTGCTAGAGCGATCCAAAAGCATAAAGAGCCGTCTGCTTTCCAGTCGCTCCCGCAGCACCCCAATATGCCTCGCACCGAACGGTCCGCGCAGCGCCGATCCATCCCGGACAAGCCTAAACAAACTATCAACAATGGCGGACGTTGCGTTGCTATTGATGTTCATGGCTTTGCGAACCTACATCGGCATCCAAACACGGCGAATCAAACGTGTTAGCGTTTAGCTGCTATTTCAAATATGGCGGTCCAAGTTTCTGTTCGTCTTGTTGGTCACGGTAACCCCGACCCCAGCCCCTGACGCAAGCAGTTCTTCCTTCTAGCCCAGCAATCTTTTGGTGCTACTTACGAACCACTTTTACTGGTTCAGAGCTGGTGCTTTGGGTGTCAAAAGACAAAGAACCGGTTTGAAACTAGGCTCTGGCTCCGAACCAGCACTGGAACTGCCTTGGTGGAAAAGGGGTAATAGTGTCTAGATGTCATATTATGCAACTTGGACAACATCAGTCACCATAAAGTGTAATTTAATACTGCAGTATAAACCTATTTTTTCCTCTAATAAAATCTAATAGATTAATTGGTTTAGAATAATTGTCTGCATTGTGCATTTGAGAAAGACAATTATAATTTCTCAAATGTCACTTGTTTGTGTAATTTAAAGTTTAGTCATATATTTTTTGTTATTGCTCATGAGCTACTTTGAGAAGAGGATTGAGATCTCTGCATAATCTAGGATCCATAACCATCAACATTTCTATCTTGTTACTCCCAGTGATGACAGCATTTATGATTTCATGATTTTGGACCGTATGAATTACATTTATTTACTATTATTATTTAATTAATTCTAGCCCTTGTAAATTACCATTAAACAAAATGGAGTGACCAATATTTTTATTTTATCAGATATATTTTTTTCTATTAGACATCTTGTTTACCCTTTTGAGTTCAGCGTTGTTGTCAATAATTCAGTTGTGCATTTTCCCCTAGTTGGTTAATGAGAGAGCCCTCACTATGCCAAATCCAGCTCCATTTTTATCTGACTGGTGAGTCAAGCACCCACTTCTGTCTGTCAAAATTCCTTATTCTTTAAAGACACAAGGCTGGACTGGTACCAAAAAAAAAAAGCAGATTGAGAATGTTAGATAAACACAGAATTCAGAGAACTGCTGTGAGACCAGTGAATAATCAAGATTAATAAAAAGTTAATAAAATAATTAACAAAATTTGAAGCAGTCTCTTTAGTGATCATTAAATATGCAGCACCTGTGCACGCAATGGGAAGGGATGGAAGTGCTTCTGTTTAGATCATCAGTCTGTTGAAGCCGTTTAGCTGTTGCATTGGGTCGTCAGTCTGTGATGGCACTCAAACACCTGATGTTGTGGTGTATGATCTCCGTTGTTTCTCTGCGTCTCCTCAGTCTGGCTTTTGATTGATCCTGCCAGAGTTTTGCATTTCAGGATGTTCTCTTCACGCTCAGTAAAAGTCTCAAGTGAAAGATTCACCTTTTCCTGCTTTAAGTCTTTCTCCATGCTGAAGTGTAAACTTCAAAGGGTAGTTGAAAGTCCATCAGCCCCTCCCTCTTCTTTTCTCTGCATCTGTGTCTCTGCTTCTTCTCCACATTGTTAGACAGACTCCAGTTCTTTGCTTCTCTTTGCTTCTGTTCCAGAAGCCATCTGAAATTTTATCTAATTTTCGCTTTTCAACCATCTATTTCAATGGTCCCTTAATAAAACATTTTATCTGGTTAAAAACAGCAGTTCCCTTATTCTATTTTAGTCAAGCAAGTTCTTCATTGCAGAAAAACAGCAAGCAGTTTTCTTTGCATAGTGCAGAAAACAGCTACCTTTATTATCTAAATATACTACAATAAAACAAAAGAATCCTTTCTTCTACAACAGCATGACATGCGTATGGTAAACTAAAGACTTCAATCATAATTTTTTCTATATTTGCGTACATGGTTCAGAATAATCTAGTAATGGTGAATGAATTTTCCTAACCCACATAAAATAATTCCTTTTTATTTAATTGTATTATTTAATCAGCAAGTTCCATTATTACTGTAAAATGTCCTATAGCTTTTGAATTAAAATTTCTGTGAACTTGGTCATCCAATCTTGCTCTCATTCAACATTTCACTGCACAAGTAATCTTTAGTTAACTCAAACCTAAATCTCTGAAATTCTGTAATAGATTAACTTTCATACTGCCTCCCAGTGATAACAAGAAACAAATTTTAGAAGTCTTCAGATATTAGATATAAAGTTTTAAGCATGTGCAATATTTTTATTCATCTATTAAGATAACTCATTAAATAATGAATGTGTATCTTATTTTAATTAATGTATTATTATTTCAATATTCTGTAAAGTCCATATCTTGGAACATCTTTTTTTATTTTAAATAACATTCATACAAGTCCCTTTATTATTTAGGGCTCATAGAGCTTATTTTCTCATACAGCCACACTTACCCCTGGTTTAAGGCTTAAGCCTATTCCCAGACTAAAATGTAAGTCTGAGCTGTTTCAACTGAAATAAACTTGCACCTATTTTAAAATATATCAGTGACTTTGTTTTGTCTCAAGATACACCCCAGTAATGTTTTTTATAAACATGATCATAAAAATTACTTAAATGTCCTAATTGAACTATGGGCTAATCCTGGTTTAGTCTAAGCCCTGTCTAAGAAACCGGGCCTTATAGTCACAAATACAGTCACACAGACACATAAATTTACACTACACTCTTCCTGAGTGACCGGTCAGTTCTACTCGCTCTTTCTCTGATACACTTCCTCAACACAGTAAAAAGCACCCGGCAGGAATTTTTGCCTACCCGTGCAGACCTCTGTAACTTCTCTCTTTTTGTCTTTCTTTTTTCAAATAAACAGAGCGGTAGCCGTAGAATGTTTACGTCATCCATCAAGGCCCTCTTGACAGTAAACACACATATTTGCATACACAATCTGCCTTCATTTACCGCTATCCATCAAAGGCACTCTTAACAGTAAAACAGATCT
Source organism: Barbus barbus (assembly GCF_936440315.1). Lineage (NCBI taxonomy): Eukaryota > Metazoa > Chordata > Actinopteri > Cypriniformes > Cyprinidae > Barbus > Barbus barbus. The sequence goes on from NC_136731.1 coordinate 10,759,592, forward strand.
GTGCATGCAGTTATTTCTTCTGGAATCAAAACCTTTTTTCTTTTTGTTCTTTAAATTTGGAAGAGCAAATTTTTTAAGAGTCCTTACCACCAAGAGCCAACTGGCAAACAACTCAAACTACTTATATACTGCAAGCAAATACTGCTTACCTTTAGTGGCCATTTAATCTGTCATTTGCCAAACCAGCCCAAAGTGGTCTTTCACCCTCTGCTCCTTTCCAATCCTGTTTGTGACCCCAATATGTGGTGGCTTTTGCCGATAGTGTGAGGAATCATTCTCAAAGTCTTGGGGTTTTGATGCCAGAAGAGAGACTTTATTATCATTTAGACAATAAGGCCGAGACAACTCTGCAGAGCAAATCTCCAGAATGTTTTTCTGCATTCTCTTTTATACAGTTTTTTTTTTCTCCAGGCATGTTCAGTAGATTGTATACATGTTTGTCATGGGACCACGATGCAGTCAGGAGGCCTTAATTTTATGTTCCGTGAAAATAAGGGCCCCATTATATATTTTGCCTAAAGGAAAAACACGACAAGCAGCTTCCCTCTATGTCTGCACTTCTCATACAGGCCTCTACACACAGGCAGATACATGATTTTGATTATACTTGATTAATTTATATTTTGATTAATAAAACTCTTCGTCACGTCCTGCTCTTGAACATATTCAGGCAGTTCAACTGAGCTAGAGCTAGTATGAGCCAGTCGTCAAGGTATTTGAGAATGTGAACGCCCTGCTTTCTCAGGGGAACAAGGGCTGCCTCCACAACTTTTGTGAAGACACGGGGGAACAGGGACAGCCCGAATGGCAGGACCTTGTACTGATATGCTTGTCTTTTGAACACGAACTGCAGGAATGATCTGTGGCGTGGAAGGATCGAAACATGAAAGTATGTGTCCTTCTGGTCGATCGCTGCAAACCAGTCACGGGAACAGATGCATCTGAAGATGCGTTTCTGCGAGAGCAACTTGAACGGTAACTTGTGTTCTCCCGGTTCAAGACACACAGGTCCAAGATGGGTCGTAACCCATTGCCTTTCTTGGAAACAATGAAGTAAGGGCTGTAAAACCCCATCTTGATATCGGCTAGAGGTGCCGGCTCTATCGCATCCTTCGCCAGTAGGACTGCAATCTCCGCACACTAGACATGATCATCGGCTGCCTTCACTGATGTGAAGTGGATTCCCCTGAACTTGGGGGGACGCCAGGTGAACTGAATCACTTAGCTTAGTCTGATGGTCCGCAGGAGCCAATGAGACAGATTGGGTAGTGCTGTCTGACACGGGAAACCACCACTGATGGAGCACTGTACCGCCAACACCAAGAGCTCCAAAGAGTGCGCTGAACTTGTTCAGTCTTCTTCTCTCAGTAGAGTAGTCAGAAGCTAAATGATGTGATCACTCGGCTCCGAAGCAAAAAGCTGAGTATACACCATATATACATGATATATACATGGATATACTCACGCTGCAATCAGCAGCAGCTGAATGCAGTCATCGCATGCCAATGTGCATTAGCTCGTTTAGTTTACAATCGAAGTGCGGTCTCTAAGCGAGATCCCAATTAGTCAGTCACCAATGTGATTCGAAGTGACCAACTGAAAGGGACTGTTGGATAATGTTAGCGATGTTGTTCCACCTGCAGCGTCTTCACACACATGAATTGTTCATTTTGTCAGTTAATGTTATTCAATTTTTTTTTTTTTTTTGCCTGTCCATTTAATCATGAGAGTTAGAATAAATACATTTTTAATCTGGGAAAGTAAGTTCTTTATTTTAAAAAATCTTTTGTATTTTGCTGGGTAAAAAAAAAAAGCTATGGAAATATTGGAAACAAAATGTGGTAAATGATTCATATAATATACAAGGAACACGAGACGAGGAGTAAACTCAAATCAACAGTCTTTAATGAATCCAAACAGGGCAAGGCAAAGCAGGGCAGCCGGACAGGAACACTGGGAGTAACGAGTAGACCAGACGAAAACTAACTGAGCAGACAGGACTGTAAATACACAGGACAATCATAGCTAATTAGACAAACACAGCTGGACAAGAATTAACTAATAATGACACTAAATAAGGACAGGAAACAAACCAAATATGGACACAAGAGGTGGGAACACATGACACGATAGAGGACTGACAACAATGGTCAAATAAAACCAAAATTAAATTATTTGTGTAAGCAAAAGTGATTAATCTGATTAATAATATTCTAGTCTTTCAATACTTCAGATTCAGAATTGACTTCATTTTTTGACATTGATTCATTTACCCATAAATCACAAAAACAAATCTAAAACTCACCCAAATGAATGCTATAGAAAACAAAGTCTTATATATAGCAGAAATATAGAAGCTTATAGTACATTATAGTACAGAATGATCACAAAATCCTAACCCCGTACATCATTTTATTGTTGGGCTCAGTACAAGATCTTAGACATTGTTTTCTGTTTTTATTTTCATCATACAACCTCGTAGACAAATGAATATAATTATGCGTGAGTCTGACTGGTGGTGTACATATATCCGATCTTTTTCACACCTGGGCGATTTTCTCTTCTTTTCTTTAGAATTGACTCTCTTGTTTCTTTAATTCCATTCAAGAGAGCACACAGGTCTTTGTGTGTTTTTCTCATTTTTGCAATGGACTTGAGCATACTAGATTTGACCTTTTCTGGATCATCGATTTCTCCCTGCTGTCTAATCTCATGAATCTCTTGAGCATCTTTAAATATGAAGGCGCCGTCAGCAATGACTAACAGTCCACTTAACACACCTGAAGCTGCCACTGCTGCACGTCCTATCTTGGCAGCCTGTGCACCAATTCTTCCAACATTTACCAACAGACATGCAAGTTCTGCAGCAAACATTGCTGTACTTCTCCCTACCCTCCATGTCATTTGCACATTACTGAATGTTGAGTAACTGACAAAATCACAGAACTTTGAGATTTTTCTCAGATACCTCAGTGTTTTTGGTGAACTGAAAATTAGAGCGCCTTCCTTTTTGTACTTTTGCTCCATTATTTCAAGGCTCTTAAGGAGTGATTTTTGTTTTACTGTATCCGTTATGTTGGATGCAGCACCTGTTACACCACCTGCAACACTGACTCCGATACCAACACCTGTAACAATTAGAGATGCTCCAAGAGTAAAAGGTGCCAGAATTGCACCAACCACTGCAGTGATTCCTCCAGCTGCTCCAATCACTGCACCAGACAGACTACCTATAGTGCATTTGTGATGTATCTCCTCTAGAGAATCTGTTGTTTTTTTCATTTCATTCAGAAAGGCCTCTGAGTCTTTGTAGGCCTCATCGAAGTTCTCAGTGGATTTCATGAATTTTTCTTCAAGTTGGCCTGGAATTCTCTTATTTCTCTTTACTGCATCTCTCAGGAATGGTGTTGCCAAAATCTCATTAGCTGAAGGTCTGTTTTCAGGGTTACAGCTGAGCATTTGACTGATTATTTTCTGTAGATCTTCTGAATATGTCTCAGCAATTTTGGGGGTGGTTCCTGTCATGCTGGATACATGTAGAAAGCGACGCTGTATGGGATTTGACTGTCAGAGACAGGAAATAAAAAAGAAAATCTGGTTAAACTTGTATTAGGCTAATATGGTTAAAATCCTGCACACTTAGAATATATATAAATTTTTTATAATTATGTGAGGAATGTATATTTGGGGTGTGCGTTACTGACAAAATAAAGGAAATGTCTTTCTGAGATTTTGTCTAATAATAAATACATAATTTGCATCATCAATTTAGCAGCATCTCTGTAACTGAGCTATACAGAGTTTCCAGTCTTTTATTTATTTGTTTAAAAAGTCCGTTTTTTTCTTTGTGTGGTGCTGATGTGAGTTTATACTGAAGCAAGTAACAATATATTGCTGCTGGTGAAATGAACGTCCTAACTCAATCTGAGTAACTTCGTCTTTAGCCGTTTTCAAGACATGGCTAGAGACAGATCTTTTTCATCAACACTCGACCCACTAATACTAGCCCTTTCTGTTTTATTTATCTTCTATTTATAAAAAAACAAACAAAAAACTTGCCATGTATACTGTGTATACTTTCCATAGCAATATTTGGCAACACTGCATCGCCGACAGTTAAATTGACAGGCAGCAATCAAAAAAGGAGTGCGGATAGTTTATTGCTGAGGTGACCACATTCGGTAAGACAAACACAAGGATCATCATGATCTATCAGATTGAAATTATGATTTATCATCATGATATATCTGTATGAGTCTACGTCAAACGCTATCAAAAGAGTAGTATAATAACCCTCGTACAACAGGGGCCGTATGTTTAAAGCCACAGATTAAAATTTTAGTGTTAAGTGTGTCAAAATACTAAGAATGACGTAATTTTAATCGTAATTTTAAATTATTTAAGAGAGCTGGAGAGGTCTCCTAACCTAGTTAGGAGTAACAAGACGGCAGCAAAGAGGAGGTGATAAACTTTCCAACAAAGATATGACGTAATGGAGTTATTTGATGATATGGAGTTGATACAAACTTGATCTTCAAGATTGTCAATTCTTTTTGTAACTGACCAAGTAAGAAGAGTTCCACTCTATACAAATGTTAAAAGCGCGATAAAAAAATAAAGGTGACTTGACTTTTAAGCAACACTGAACAGTTGGAACTCATGTTCACATCATTGCTCCAACTGTAAATGAGGAGACATACCAATAGAAAACTATTTCAAAACATCAGTAAGAATTTGTGATATTTTTACAGAGGGCAAAGCACTTTTTTAAATACATTTAAATATTAAAATATTTCAGTGTCTTAATTAAAAAATTGAATTGTAGTTACATTAAATGACTGGTGTAATGCTGCTGTGACTTAACATGAGCAGGCTCACTGTTGGCTGTTTCAAAGGTCGAAGGTGGCCATTTTGGGTTGACATCATTGTAGTACTCTTAGAGAAGTCCTACTTTTTACTAAGAATTTTTTTACACTTAAGTCAAAGCTTAAGATTATTTTTAAGAGCATTTCTGATAAGTTTTATAAATACAGGCCCACATTTGTAGAACAACATAAATGAAAACACTGCCAGGATGAAGGCTATGCTATTTAATTAAGTTTAGTAGTTAGCTAACCATTTACAAAGTTAAGGCCTTTCCACACTGAGCGTGATGCGAATCACCCGCGAATGTTGCTTTCACACCGAGGACGAAACGAATGTTCACCTTGTGCTAATTCACGCCTGCACGCTAGGTGGCGCTGACCAACAATGCATTTTTCCTCAGATATGTATCTGCGTATATGGATTTAACATCTAAATTATGATAAACAAAGTTTGGTTCTACACTAGAAGCACAAGCTATCTATAATGCTTACAAGAATAGGCTACATCATAAAATATAATTAGAAGTACAATCAGCATCAAGCTACACTTGAAAATGTATTTAATTTATTCATGTTTTTGCTTACCCACTTTAAACCATCATCGAGTGCTTGTAATGACTTCCGATTGTGATTTATAGTTGATTTTGATTCTATAATGAGCAGACACATGCACTCTTTGTATGTTTAACAACGCTACACTGCAAACATTAGTCATATACATCCTTTATTGCTATAAAAAATAGTCTAGGGGTCTGAGGTCATTTTGGGGCCCTTGAGATGTGTTGACATGCCCTGATATTTGTGCTTATTTCAGCTTCTTAAATCATACTATTGACCAACATGTAATTTTTTTTTGTATTCAGCACAAACTATGCTACAATAATATGTGACCAAGGTGGATGTACATGTTTGCATTTGTTAGAAAAAAAATATCATGCGTGGTTAGTAGATACGGCTTTGGATGTGACTAGCTTAGCAAGTCTTGCTACATCGTTCAATGTACATTGTTCAATTGTTCAACCTGTTGCAGAGCCAACTCAGTTGTACTCAGTCAACAGCAAGAAGGGAGAGGCTCGCAAAATAGGAGCGAACCATACACTATATTGCCAAAAGTATTGAGACCCCTTTAAATCACTGAATTCAGGTGTTCCAATCACTTCCATGGCCACAGGTGTACAAAATCAAGCACCTAGGCATGTAGACTACTTCTATAAACATTTGTGAAAAAATGGGTCACTCTCAGGAGCCTACCTGTGCAATAAGTCCATTCATGAAATTTCCTCACTGATAAATATGCCATGGTCAACTGGTAGTGGTATCATAATACAACAGGGCAAAACAGCAACTCGGCCACAAAGTGGTAGGCCACGTGAAATCTCAGCGCATGCTGAGGCGCACAGTATGCGGAAGTTACCGACTCTCTGCAGAGTCAATACCTACAGACCTCCAAACTTCAAAAATAAAATAAGCAGAAACACTTAAATAACACACTTAAATATCAGGTGTCACTTGTTGAACAGAATCTGTTTTCAGGAATGACTCAAAGTCTGTTCACATCTCTGTGGTTATCAGTGTGCACAATAATGTGTCTGACCTTCATTATGTTTGTTTTGATTATATTGTGTTGTAAATAAAATACACATAATTAAAAAAATATATATATTTCAATTTCCTCACATTCTCTCTTACTCTCAAAGTCAGTCACACTGATGAGCCATTAGGGGAGGGCCCTTTGTCTCTCAGGTGAAAATCACTTAATATTCATGGCCATTGTCACTCCCTCGCATATAGGCTTTCATATAGGCTCCCTAAAACAGCACCATGGACCAGTTGAATTCCTTTGTCTATCTAACAAAGAGAGCCACACCCTGAAGGATTTTGTTTTAAAGAACAAAGTTAAACAAATTATACCCTGAAACAAAACACTATAGACAATATAGTTTATACATTAAAGGGTGTTTTTGTTTGTGACATTTATAAGCTGGTTGTGTGAACTTATGTAATCTTTTTCATGTAATCGTTTTTATATTCCTGATCACTAGTTGTTCATTTTCACATGATTAATATGTGTATTTAGAATTTAGGATCTGTTATCAATGTATCTAACCCAGTAATATCCTCTGTGGTCACGTGTATTTTTGTGTGCATATCAAAATATAAGTGTTTGGTTTCTTTAGAAAGCTAACCTTATGAAGAATATTATGGTTGAATGAAAATGATCCGTTTTATCAACCCATGGTTACAATAACGGATAGAAACTTGCTTGCAATAATTTGTTTCATGTGACCAATGACTGAACAAGATAATGTATGCAAAACACGCAACTGTGCAGGGCGGGAGTCCGCCCACAGGAACACTTGCGATTGGATCACGCGCAAAAAAAGGCGGACCCCAAATCGACTCGTTAAAAACGGATACTCAACCATGAAAGTTGAGTTGGAGTTTTGAAAACAACAGGAGGACACGCACGCCAGCGAGTCTCTCGTTCTGCACACGCTGCAAGCGCTTCAGGCCTCCAACATCACGGCGAAGCAAAGCAACTAACACAAAGACTCTTAACTTTCAAAGAACTTTAACCTTAAACTTCTAAGAACTGGATAGCCTTCCTGAAAGGTTCACCACGTCAGAAAGAGACAACCAACCACTGAAGAGTGCGCTAGTCACACGACCTCCCGAGCAGCCAATCCGAACGCAGCCACAGTTCGTCTCTACCAAAGCAAAGGAGGAAAAAGTCTCTTTGAACCGAAGAAAGCCTGAACTGAGTTCGATTGAAACAACTGAAAGACCAAGTAAGGCAAATCTCTTTATTGACTGAAACCGGGATATCTCTCCGCTGAGGGTAAAGATAAAATACTTCTTTGTCTATGAATTCCCTCAGGTTGAAAAGCTAGCATTAAAACCTAAGTCTCTCTCTCTTCAGATATAAACAACTCGCTCCCATTGCAACGTATGTGTGTGTTCATGTCTGTTTAAATTGTCTGTTAATGTTGTGTTAGAATAGCGAATAAAACTTTGACTTTATTAAGAACTCTTTTGTCTGTGTTATGTGATTTAACATGTCGTAACTATTTGCCAAAAAGATCGCGTTTTACCTACGCTCAGGAGCTAACTAAGTTGACTCAATTTAACTATTTGATTTATTTTAATCGTTGGCCACGAATGAAATAAACAACGTGTTAACACTTTAACCTTCAACCCCATTTAGGGCCTCGCAGGTGAAAATAACCTACCTGAATTAAAATGGTAACAGTTTGTGACAAAGTGTGCTTACACAAACAAATTAGGTATCTTTGGAAAGAAGAGACTCTGGGCTTTACTATCTATCATCCAGAGTTGATAATGCTCAAAAAGATAAAAAGTTATAGACACTGACGTGCCTTGAAAAATATTTTTCCACACTGAATGTTTTTTTATTTCATATACAAATACATGAAATAAGTCCTGGAGCAATCCAGAAAAGTAATGGATCGAAAGCCATGTGTCTCATCAGTTCATATTTCAAATTTGAAGAAGATACCATGAAAAATGAGATTCCTGCAATATTTTTTCTGAAACTATTTATAGTCCCCCCACCCCCCTGTTTGAGGAAAAATAACCACCAAATGGATTGCAGAATTATACAAGCTATTTTAGTCATTATACATGTTCCTGCATAGTTTTTCAATTATAAAATAATAGACAGATTTATTTGAGCACTAAAAAATACAAAAATAATTATTTGAGTAATAAAAAAGGAAAAAAAATAGAAAAAAATGCTTTGTATATAGTATGTATACTGAAGTATTCTTCGTTATTCGTTATTACAATGATAAATATCACTGCCAGACGTGAAGTGATATTGCCAGACATGGTCATAGAGTCAGTAAACACACGCTGATGTGCTTCCATTCAGATTATAATCAAACAGATGGGCCATATAATCAATAATAGCTGATCAATGAATCACAATGATAGCCGTCATAGAGTCGCTAATAAACACGCTGATGTGCGTCCATACAGATTATAATCATGCAGACACGGCCACATTCCCCACACAATACACACACACACATATAAAAAATGTAGAAGAAAAAAAAAACAGTTTTTTATGGATAAAGCAGATCGCTAAGTTATGCCCCGCTCAGATGACAGCGTGCGTCACAGAAGCGTCACTGCCGGCAGGAGGGAGCGCCAAATTCAAATAATCTATATTCCGCTTTTCTGAGACTTTTTTTTCCGTAGACGGTCTCATTATGTTTGTAAGACCGTATTCTACAAAATCGTTTTGTTTTTTTACCACCAAGACGCTGTTTTTGAGCGTAATTTATTCCATAACGGACGCGAACAATAACTCTCTGAAGAAATGAAACGTAAACAAAGGAATATTCATCCTTATTACAACGTTATTGTTTCGCTGGACTAAAAGTGCTCGCTGGGATGTTTTTCTGTGGACCCTTACCTCTCTAACTAAACTGGGATTTCAGCAGTGGACGCGTTTGTGGCTCGTTATTACAATGATAAAGGTACGTACGGCTTTTTTACTCTGCGTGTTTGGATGTGTACTGCTTACACAAATGTAGCAAATTTGTGCCACTCATTCCTTATAAGCTTTCCATCGAAAAACAGCGATCTGTCGTCGATGCTTGAGGCTTAGACCCTCAGAATGATATAGAGTTTGACAAGATTAACTTTGTCCCGTTTCATTTATTCTATTAGAAAACAATGACACATGCAAACAAAGAGCGTTCAGTGCGAGGTCGCTCTGGTGCAGGCTAACAGGTTAAAGACAACTTGCCGTTATTAATGCTTGCTGGACAAGTCGTTAACAAGGCATAAGTTGTACATTATGATTGATAACAATTAATCATATGAAGATCAACTCTTAAGAGTGATTCCCTAAAAGCTAAATAATAAAATAAATATATTTTTGTAGGATTCATTTTCTACAGCTCTATCCGATTGGCATGTTGGAGGAGCGGGCACTTGGGGGCGCTCAGGCAGCGTGGACACTCGGGGGGCGCTCAAGCAGCGTGGACACTCGGGAGCTGGACGGAACCAGCAGAGACGCAGGAGACGCAGGAGGGCGCTGTCGAGGAGCTGGCACTGGAGGGCACTCAGGAGGCGCAGGCACAGCATAGTGCTTTCGAGGGGCTGGCACTGGAGGGCGCTCTGAAAGCGCAGACTCTTGGGGGCGCTCGGGCAGCGCTGATTCTTGGGGGCACTCAGGCAGCACGGACACTTGGGGGCGCTCTGGAAGCGCGGAGCTGGACGGGACCAGCGGAGACGTGGGAGATGAAGGAGAGCTGGACGGGACCAGCGGAGACATAGGAGGGCACTTGCTAGGAGCTGGCACTGGAGGGCGCTTGTGAGGAGCGGGCACAGTAGGGCGCTGACGAGGAGCGTGCACAGGAGGGCGCCCAAGGGTCGAGTTGGCCACGAACAGCGGTGGGCATGGGAGAGCCACGGGTGGCTGACTTGGCAGAGCCGCGAACGGCAGGGGGCTTGGGAGAGCCGTGGACGACGGCGGGCTGGTTCTGGATCGGGGCTGGACTCTCTCCAGACACCGGAGGATCCCTTCCCTCCAGCTCAGTCCTGTGGTGTCTGGGAGGTCCACGGGGCGATGGTAATTTGCCCCGGTCCAGAACAGAGAGTTTATGGTGGCATCCTCCCATGCCGTCGCTGCGGTGAGCCTGCAGAATTCCAAGGCAAACTCGACGAAGGGGAGACCTCTAGCCTCCATCGTCGTGGGAAAAAACTGGAACAACAAAAAAACTATTTTAAAACTAAAACAAAACGGGAACGTGGGACGCTGATTACTTTGTTTGGTCCGGTCTTCTGTCACGTCACACTCAGGAGAAGGGAACGAGGAGGCGAGGAACTTCTTCCAAAAACTCAGACTTTATTTAACCAAACTCAGGGATCGTAGGAGGCACAGAACAACACAGAATGACGATAAATGACGATCAGACCGGACACAGAGGCAGGGAAACACAGGGCTTAAGAAGACTAAACTAGATAATTAATAGAACAGGGCTGGGGACTAATAAACTAATGATGACATCAAACGAGAACAGGAACAGGAAGACCAAATAAGGGCATGAGCGCAGGGGAAACACAAGACACTGAGACAAAGTCTTACATTACTTAATATCTTAATGATTTTTCACATAAAAGAAAAATCTTTAATTTTGGTTATGTGTGTATTTTTGGCTATTGCAACAAATATACCCATGCTACTTAAGTCTGGGTTTGTGGTCCAGGGTCAAATATGCATGTGAATATGGCAAAAAATCACACCCATTCCTCCAACCGCATGTGTTCTCAGGTAGAGTTTCTGAGTGAGTTTGAGAGCCTGCTTCAACGAGGGTTCAATCTCTCATTCACGGCTCATGATGAGGATGAGTTGTCTATCGCAGCATTGGAGGACAGATTGAAAGTAGATGACTCGACTAAACCGGCACGTCTGAGCTTGACGCTGAGATAGCAGCCATGCTTATCCAGGCAGCAGAAAGCATCGGCGTCAAATAGAGTCTTCCACCCTGTCCTGAGCACTCTCTTGGAAGATTGGTTCTTGGAGACACACGCCCCAGTTCCTTTCTTCCTGAAAGTGCATAATGACGTGATTAAATGTTGGAAGGCACCTTTCTACAATAACACGATACACTGTTCCTCCACTCTCAACTCCCTTGATAGTGTTCAAGTGAGGGAATACACGGGGGGTCCCCCGGGTGGAGAAAACAATTGCAATGCATTTCGCACATGAAACGCTGCCAACTGGAGGGGTCGTTTGAGACCTTGTCCCTTATGGTGAGAGCTTATACTGCTTCTGGACAAGCTGCATCTGCTCTGCATACCATAGCTGTCCTGCAAGTGTTCAGGCCAGGGTCTGCATAAGGGTGGTCCTAACCCAGAGCATGCAGGAACTGCATTCGGTGACTGACTATGCCCTCCGGGCTTTGAAGGACATGACACAGGCTCTGGGGAGGGTGATGTCCACATTAGTTGTCCTGCAGCGCTACCTGTGGTTCAACCTGCCTGAGAAAGTGAGTTTTATTGATGCCAACTCTCATTCTTGATGTCCCCATTTCTCAGGTTGGTCTCTTGGTGACACCGTTAGCTTAGCATGCTAATGTGGTCAACACTTTAAGTAAGCTTAAGCTTCCATATGCACATTCTCACACCGAAAGCTCTTCTTGCCAGTCTGTTGGATGTGTGTCAATTGGTGCACTCTGTTAAGCCACAAGCCATGAACCTTACAGGTCATGGGTTCATTGTGCCACATAAGATGCAGTGCTTTTATATACAAAATCTTAAGAGTGTTTTCACTTTTAAGATGCACATTGTAAAGTGTTTGACTGTTAATTGTGATGTACTTTGAGTATGCTGTGATTGTTATGCTTGCTGTACATGCTGTGCTTACTCTGCAGTGGTTATTATCAGGGGTGTGTCTACGTGGTGGCCAGGGGTGGCACCGGCCCCACCTGAAATCTGGTTGGCCACAGGTGCGGTCACTGCTAATTCGAGAGCGAATCCCGCATAAATATGCAGATGTCATTCCCAAATCTTTGCAACGTGTGTGAGGCCGAAAAACTAAAGTTCTACATTTTTAATGGATTATTGTCTAGAAAGCTTGCAAAGAGAGTTATTTTTATAACCACTAAAAAGCTGTCACTCTTTGTTCATTGCGATCTCACAAAGTTTTGTTATGACCAATGAATCTCACACTGTACAATTAATATATTATTAGCATTGTGTATACACTCGGAATGTTATAATGAAAGGATTGTGTAACACAGCACAGAACAAATACTGGTGTGTTGCAGCCTTTAGGTATGAGACAAAACCAGCATACATTCATGAGGATGATGGAAGTGTTTTCTTTTAAGTGTTTGTGGTAACAATTTATTTTATTTTATTCAACCCAAACGTATGAACTTAATCAATCTATACATTTGGGTTACATTGATAAAATTTAAAATTAATGGCTAAAACAGGTAGACATAACTGACTAAGAAATCATTTGCAGCTCTATTTGTGTCTGTGAGTGTGAGCTGTAAGAATGTGCTAGAGAACTACAACCGCACTATGTCTCTAGTAATTTGAATATGTAACTAATTTAATGCTTGAGCTAAGTGTATCATCACATCCCTAATGTTATTTAATGCACTTCTTTACAAATACACTCACCCACACTTTCAGCATGCAGAGATCATGGAGCAGCCATCCCAATGACCAGATATCACTAAACAAGTAAAAACATTGTTGAACTTTAAAGTTTTGGCCAACCATAAGTCTTCATCTGAACAGTGTTATCAGTGAGATAAAAATGTACCTTTTGGAATGGTATTTATTCTGAAACACATCTGGGCTGATATAGAGTTCTGCACCCACAACTGATTTAGAATAAGCATCAGCTCTAAATTAAAAAATCAAACATATGAACTGAAACTGGGAAAAAAGATATTTAAAAAATATATATTTTAAAAGCTTTTTTTTTCTTACTTTTCCAATGCTTTTGAGCAGCCAAAATCTCCTAGATTGATGTAATCATCTTCAGTCAGAAAAACATTCTGCAATAACAACATAAATTGTACACACTGAGAGACAAACTTTTTATTTTATTTTTTGGAAAATCAGGTGATCGTCTTATTTTCAACAGAGCCTACCTGGGGTTTTATATCTCCATGAAGGACATTGTTTCCATGAATATATTGGAGAGCCAGGCAAATCTGAACAAGCCAGTCAATGATCTACACACGGATGATATACATTGGAAAAAACTATTTTGGGGGGCGGGGGGTGGGGGCGCAAAGTTCTAGTTTTACAATGCATAGCCAACACTTCTGTAATTCCAGTAATAGAAACATAGCAGTTATTTTCTATTTCTGTACATTAAAAGGAATGAATTTCAGAGTTCATGTATGTTTACATTAGAAGTTCACCTGTTCTTCATTAAAAGCCCCTTTCTCTGTCTGTGCTTCCATCTTCTTATAAAGATCTCCTCCTGCACAATACTCCATCATCACATAAAAGAGTCCAGCTTTTTCATCTAAATAAATGAATAATCGAACAAATAATATTATATACATGCAAATGATTTAATTTCCAGCTGTTATTCATTTATAGCAGAGCTCTTGAACACTATTCCAGGGGACCCACTGTCCTGAAGAGTTAGCAACAACCCTAATCAAACACACCTGAAGCAGCTAATCAAGCTCCTCAAGACTGCTTGAAAATACACAGACAGGTGTTCTGAAGCAGGTTGGAAAGAAACTTTCCAGGAGAGTGGGTCCCCAGGAGCAGGGTTGAAAACCTCTGATTTATAGCATTCCTATAGGTGAAATAATCAGAGCTGTCATGACCATCAGCTGGTCCACCAAAGCGCACTGCTCCCTAGTCCTTTACCATTCTGTCACAAACTACATTTCCATTTATCCTTTGCTTTGACACATTATGAACTAATTTAATTTGCACTCCTGTTCCCAGTGTCATCTATGTTTCTGTTCCTGGTTGGATTATCTTTGTCTATGATTTTTCTTTAATAAACTTTTGCTGCATTTAGATCTTTGCATCACCTCACCCTTGCCAACAAAATAATAAGAGCATGGAACTAGCAATGCAAAGGTAATGGTTTTGATTCCAGGGAAATGCATTGACTTACTGTATAAAATGTACTATATACACTGTATTGAATAAAAGCATCAGCCAAATATGTTAATGTAAATGTGGCATTGACTCTCTATCTAAAATTTAAACAAACCTTCAAATGAATCTTCATAAGTAACAATATATCCATGCTTCAGTTTCTTCAGGATCTCAACTTCCTTCATGACTTTGTCCTGATCCTTCATCTGAAGGTAAAATTTAGCATTTATAGCATTTGCAAATAGCACATATTTAATAGAATTTTTAAGAGCAAACAAAATATACTGATTGTACTTACATCTCTGGAATATATCTCCTTGACTACATAGAGATCTCCTTCTGGACTCCTCACCAGAAATGCTATTCCTGACACCCCTCTTCCAAGTTCTTCCTTTATAGTGAGTTCATATTTTTTTAACACTCCTGTTCAAAATTAAGTGCAATTATTGCAAAGTACAATAACCATACCACCTTAAAAATAGGATGAAAAAATCATTCTGCTTAAATACAGTGTGAATTTACAGTATATGTTTGTATTGTACCACACTTATAAGCTGTACTTTTGCAGTAATTATGACAATATTCTAGTTTAGGTTTAGCTGCATACTGTGAATTGACAGAGAACAGGAGTGGAAAGTGTCAAATCACAATTTTTATCTGTTTGCACTACAGTAATCTCTTGTTAATTCACTCATTAACTGAACTTTTTTTGAACCAGTGCAACGAGTCAGTGATTTTAATGACTCAAAAATAGTCACATTTCCAAGCAACCAGAGTAATTGAAATCCTTCGCTAAATGAGGTTACTGACTATGTCACAGCATTTACTTACTTGCATACTGAATAAGAAGTTATAATTTCTTCCAGGGATGTTTCAGGGACGTTTTGTGTACTTAAAGGTCCCATGGCATGAACATTTCACTTTATGAGGTGTTTTAACATTAATATGAGTTCACCTAGCCTGCCTATGGTCTCCCAGTGGCTAGAAATGGCGATAGGTGCAAACCGAGCCCTGCTTCGCCTTTGTGAAAATGAAAGCTCAGATGGCCCGATCTGGAATCTTCCCCTTATGTCGTCATACGGGGAAAGGTTACCTCCCCTTTATCTGCTTTGCCCGCCCATGAGAAAATGAGCTACGACCGTGCGAGGCGAGCACAATATGTTTTTTTCTCAAGAGACATCATGGCTTGCAAACGAGCGAAGCATTGTTTTGCGTCTGAGTAATAAACTGCGCATATTAACAGACAAATTATGTTCATATTTAAAAGTCCAAACAGTCAATAAGCGACAAGTGCTTGTAAACGCTGTTTTGTAAATGATTTATTGATTGGATTTATTGATTGGAGTCTGCTGCTTTAAGGCAAACTGAAAGCACTGCTTCTCTGCCGCTCGCTGCTCAGAACAGACGCCGAGAGAGGCGACACTGCGCCGGGAGAGAGACCTCGCGCTCGCGGGGCAGTACTGGAGACATCTTACAACTGAATGATAAGGTTATTTATTTATTTTTTAAGTTTTAGGTTTGTTAGTATGTACCCGTTATGGAAAAAAGCCACCTAAAGGGTCTGAAAGTTACTAAATATTGTGCTAAAATCGCGCTCGTGTGTGTGTGTGTGAGACACGGGAGCTAATGGCAGGGGGCGGTGGATATTGTTGCGGTCCGCCCAGGTAAAGTCTATGTGTGGGAAACACTGACCGTATCCAGACACAATATTTTAAACGAACCATTTTGGAGACGTCCTGCTGTAGCCGCTGAGTTGCAACTTCTTCATTCGGTGCTTCTCCATCCGGATCAGATTCTGGGTCAAACTGAAAAGCTTGAATGACTGCGTGTCTACAAGCCATTGCCATACATCCACTGTCAACATTAGCGCATGGTACCGTAGAGCAAGCTGCAGGACACACACCCACCCTCCACATTGCCCAGCCTCTCTCCTCCTCATTAGCATTTAAAGCTACAGACACAGAAATGGCTCGTCCTAAGGAAAGCTCATTGTGGGACTGGCTTGTAGTGGCTGAGATTCTGCACCAAGGCTGAATTTCAGGAACGAGAAGCTTAGGCCTATATAAAAGCATCCAAAAAACAGCATGTCATGGGACCTTTAAGGTTTAAGTTTAAATCAATGTCATTACTGACCGGTTGTTCATTTTGTAATTAAAGATACACATAGTAACATATATTAACATAGCTGGCATCATTATAATAAGAAGTTGCACATTTTTACCCTTTGCTGATTTATTGTGCATTTTATTGTTGCGGTATCTGAGATTTATAACCTCTTTAACATTCTGCCTTGATAATATCTGTCTTCTGATCTCCAAACCAGCTCCTGATTCTCTTATACTCGCTTAATGACTGTTGAATCAAGTTTCCTGGTGTATTACTAGGTCATTTAGTACCAAAACAAGATCGGCAACACTTCAGACACCTTCAGATACTTGCAGACTTCAGAGACCTGCACATTATCTCTGATGCTAATGAGTGTGAATACTCACGGGCTCTGCACTCTTCAATCCTCAGGTTAGTGTTTTGGTTTGAATTGCTCATTTTAAACCTGTTAGGAAAATAGAAAAATACATTACAATAGAAAGCTTACTTTTTTACACAACACAAGTCTGTAGGGGAAGTCGTGGCCTAATGGTTAGAGAGTCGGACTCGTAATCCAAAGGTTGCGGGTTCGAGTCTCGGGCCGGCAGGGATTGTAGGTGGGGGGAGTGAATGTCCAGCACTCTCTCCTCCCTCAATACCACGACTGAGGTGCCATTGAGCAAGGCACCGAACCCCCAACTGCTCCCTGGGCGCCGCAGCATGAATGGCTGCCCACTGCTCCGGGTGTGTGTTCACTCTTGTGTGAGTGTGTGCACTATGGATGGGTTAAATGCAGAGCACGAATTCCGAGTATGGGTCACCATACTTGGCCGTATGTCACGTCACTTTCACTTTTTTTTCACAATAATTTTCTTCATTCTCAAAAACATTCAATTTAATACAGAATATTAGATAAAGTTGGGTACACTGTAAAACGTGCAGTTGTTGCCTTAAGGAGCTATTTATATGTGATTTTGAACAAAAAAAACTAAGGGGTGTCAAACTTTTTGTCACCTGAACAGTAGCTTGAGTTGGGATACATAGATAAATGTATTTTCATTAAAACAAACAGTAGCATCTTTTTGTTTTTAAATGAACATCCTCGGTGTTTAAAGAAAGGAACATTTGAATATTCTTCCTCAGGTAGAATGTGTTGCTAATAAAACCAGCTTTCACCCAACATCAAGTATTTGGCATACACAGAGTACATATACTAGCTTCTACTAAACGGGGTTAAGGCATAGATTAAAATATCCTACATTCTAATAACCACACCAAGCATATGAAAGACTTATTAAAAACAACATTAGTAGATGTTGTTTATTGAGTATATTGCTTTAATAAAAGCAGTAATTACTGATTGTCTTTTGACAAAGTCAATAAAAGTTTGTGTGTTCCTCGCTGTAAGAGACATAACGAGGTAAATTACACTGAACAAAATTATAAACGCAACACTTTTGTTTTTGCCCTCATTTTTAATGAGCTGAACTCAAAGATCTAAGACTTTTTCTATGTACACAAAAGGCCTATTTCTCTCAAATATTGTTCACAAATCTGTCTAAATCTGTGTTAGTGAGCACTTCTCCTTTGCCGAGATAATCCATCCACCTCACAGGTGTGGCATACCAAGATGCTGATTTGACCGCATGATTATTGCACAGGTGTGCCTTAGGCTGGCCACAATAAAAGGCCACTCTAAAATGTGCAGTTATACTGTATTGGGGGGGGTCCAAAAACCAGTCAGTATCTGGTGTGACCACCATTTGCCTCACGCAGTGCAACACATCTCCTTCACGTAGAGTTGATAAGGTGTTGATTGTGGCCTGTGGAATGTTGGTCCACTCCTCTTCAATGGCTGTGCAAAGTTTCTGGATATTGGCAGGAACTGGAACACGCTATCGTATATGCCGATCCAGAGCATCCCAAACATGCTCAATGGGTGACATGTCCGGGGAGTATGCTGGCCATGCAAAAACTGGGATGTTTTCAGCTTCCAGGAATTGTGTACAGATCCTTGCAACATGGAGCCGTGCATTATCATGCTGCAACATGAGGTGATGGTCGTGGATGAATGGCACAACAATGGGCCTCAGGATCTCATCACAGTATCTCTGTGCATTCAAAATGCCATCAATACAATGCACCTGTGTTCGTTGTCCATAACATACGCCTGCCCATAACATAACCCCACCGCCACCATGGGCCACTCGATCCACAACGCTGACATCAGCAAACCGCTCACCCACACGACGCCATACACGCTGTCTGCCATCTGCCCTGTACAGTGAAAACCGGGATTCATCCGTGAAGAGAACACCTCTCCAAAGTGCCAGATGCCATCGAATGTGAGCATTTGCCCACTCAAGTCGTTTACGATGACGAACTGCAGTCAGGTCGAGACCCCGATGAGGGCGACGAGCATGCAGATGAGCTTCCCTGAGACGGTTTCTGACAGTTTGTGCAGAAATTGTTTGGTTATGCAAACCGATTGTTGCAGCAGCTGTCCAGGTGGCTGGTCTCAGACAATCTTGGAGGTGAAGATGCTGGATGTGGAGGTCCTGGACTGGTGTGGTTACACGTAGTTGCGGTTGGCCCGTTGGATGTACTACCAAATTCTCTGAAACGCCTTTGGAGACGGCTTATGGTAGAGAAATTAACATTCAATTCACGGGCAACAGCTCTGGTGGACATTCCTGCAGTCAGCATGCCAATTGCACGCTCTTTGAGTTCAGCTCATGAAAAATGGGGGCAAAAACAAAAGTGTTGCGTTTAAAATTTTGTTCAGTGTAGAAACGCAGAAGAGACAGAGTGCGTCTCCTCTGGAATGCAGAAGGAGAGAAAGGAGGAGATGTCCGGAGGTCAGAAAGTCATTTCAGGTGTGTATCTGCGGTGCTTCAGCTCAGACATTTCCTAGTAAATCAGTCTTCCTTTGTTGATTAAATCATTAATTTATGGTTAAACGGTCATGGGATCCCAGAGTGTCTGTCGCTGGAGCATTTCCAGATACAACGTTCTTTGTACTGTTGTTTTTTTCAAATTTTATTTATGGTAAGTCAGTCAGGAACAACATGAGGGGGTGGTCCTTCTCTTCTCAAGTCTATCATGGTTTTTATGGGTCCCATGGGAAGATACGCAGAGCAGGGCAGGAAGCTAGTCAGACAATTGGGCGCAGTGTTGATAATTTATTACGACCACAGATGGCTGAGAGAAGACTTCTTTACTTCTTATAAGGACTGCGCTGATTCTGCAGTTTATTTTGTGTGTCCGTTCGACAAGGTCTTATAAATGCTAAGTTTATTAAAATTAACCTTTGGTCTTCCATAGTATCATACATTTAGATCAAGATAATGATAATAATAATAATCGTAATACATTTTATTTGACGGCTCCTTTCATAACACCCAAGGTCACCTTACAAGCGAACAAACAATAATATAAACAACTCTTCGGAAACAACTTAAAAGCACACATACATAATAGAAACAGTATAGTACAGGCTAGTAAAAGCAGGTCATAAAAAAAGCCTTGATAAAAAGGTAGGTCTTAAGACAGGATTTGAAAATATGCTGACCGTTACTATTACGAATTCTGAGAGGGAGAGAGTTCCATAGACGAGGGGCCGTGTGGCTAAAAATTCTAGCTCCCATGGTAGTTAAGAGTATACGTGGTGACACAAGGGAGAGTGAATGTGAAGATCTCAGAGAGCGTGGAGGGGTGTAGATATGAAGAAGATCAGTAAAGTATGGAGGAACAAGATTGTGAAATGCCTTGAATGTGAGAAGCAGAATTTTCATTGGAAGCCAGTGCAGTCGCTGGAGAAATGGTGAGAGGAGCACAATAGAAGGAGTTCTAGTAAGAACACGAGCCACAGAGTTCTGAACCAACTGAAGTTTATGGAGAAGTTTAGAAGGAAGACCAGTAAGTAGAGAGTTACAATAATCAATACGTGAAGTAATCAGTGAATGGATGAGAGTTGCAGTGTTATTCATTGTGTGGGAAGAACGCAGACGACTAATATTGCGCAGATGAAAGTATGCAGTATGTATAATATTATTAATATGGGGTTCAAACTAAAGTGTGCTATCCAGAATAACATGCAGACTCTTAAACTGTGGAGAAGGACAAATTACATATTTATCAATATCCACAGAAGAATAATCAGATTTGGTCAGAGTAGATCTTGTGCCTACAAGACCTCAGTTTTATTGCCTTTAAATTTTAAAAAGTTAGCTTAAAGCCAGTCTTTGATTTTAGCTAAACAGCTGGACAAAGAAGGCAGAGGAAAAGTGTCATGGGTTTTAGAAGACAGGTAGAGCTGGGTGTCATCGACATACCAGTGAAATTGAATACCATGTTTCCTGAAAATGTGACCAAGCGGGAGTAAGCAGAGAATGAATAAAAGCGGGCTCAAAACAGAACACCAAACTGTGGATGATCTTAATCGTAAGTTCTTGAGTTGGATGAACTGAGTGCGACCAGAGAGATATGACATAAACTAGAATAGGGGTGTGCCAGTGATCCCAATAGAAACTATCCTGTCAAGGTGTATCTTATGCGAGATGGTATCAAAGGCCACACTCAGGTCAAGTATGGTTAATAAACTAGAGTCAGCTGTCAAAAACAGATCATTAGTCATTTTAACAAGAGCAGTCTCCGTACTGTGGTGGAGACGAAAACACCAGATTGAAAATGCTCAAACAGTTTATTATTGGAAAGATGATCATGGACCTGTGTTGCAACACACTTTCTAAGATTTTAGAGATGAATGGCAAATTGGAAATCGGACTGTAATTATCTAGGTTAGATGGATCAGCCCCTGGTTAATTAAGGATGGTAGAAATTACAGCAGATTTAAGAAAGGAGGGTACAGAGCCAGAAACAAGAGAAGAGTGAATAATTTTTGTAATTAATGAACATAAAGATGGTAAACAGGCTTTAACCCTCTGGGGTCGACAAACGCGGATACGCGTTTTGCGGCATCTTCTCCTGATAACGCCGAAAAGAACTTAAATTACACTTTCAGTTTTGATTGTACAGATAAGAGCACATATACAAGAATACAGCAATCGAAACTGTTAAGTTTCTACTTTTATTTGTGTACACTCACAAGAACAACAATACTTTTGTGCTTTTGGAAATAAAGAAAAGAAACAGGGTGCGCTCTCTGTCTTCTCCTTCTCCGTCTCCGCGAACTGCTTTTAGAAACACGTCACTAAAATGAACTGTAACTCGGCGAATTCTCAACACACAGACATAGGAGATATATCTATAGAAAGCTTTTCAACTTTTAAATGAAGTCTTATCGAAAACAAACATTCTGTGGTGAAGTAATCCATGTGAAACCAACACGATGTTCAGTCTTTCCCGTCTAACTCATTATCTGTAATGCAATCCCGCCCTCTCGCGGCTCGTACCGTTCATATGTAAATATCCACGTGAGCCGCGTGTACATGGAGACCAACACAAAGAGTGAGGAGATCGTTCATCGCAGCTACTGTTCGTTTCTGGAAGAAGACGCACTGAGTAAAGGCAGGATTTCCCTCACAAGAAGAACAATATTTCATCTAGCAGAGGAGATCAATCTGATGAGTAAGTAATGTTTCTTTTTTGCATTAGTTAAAGTGTTATTGTGACAAACTTGAACACATTTAGTTGGGTTTTTCCCAAACTACAGCATGATGAATCCTACGAGTCTAAGAATGTTTAGACCATGTTTATTATTAATACTCTGTTCACAAATAGATTTTAATAGCGTGCTAAACAATAATAATAAGTTTCTCAGTTATAAAATATTCTTTTTTATAGTACAAAGTACGCCATTTTATAGTACAAAGCATGTGTGAGTCTATGGCTACAGAACCATATCATAGGCTACAATAAAATCATACATACTAGGCTATATGACTACAAAATCATAGTTGGGTTTTTCCCAAACTTGAATTCCTTAATACAATGTTTGAAATTGAGTAAAACATGTTGAACATTTTATTTAAATGTCTTACAGCGCGAGTGCTCTATATAAAACAAAAGTAATATGAGTGTACATTGTAACATGATGAATGCTACAAGTCTAAGTATGTTTCGAACATGTTTATTATTAATATACTCTGTTCAGAAATAGATTTTAATAACGTGCCAAACAATAATAATTAGTTTCTCAGATATAAAATGTATTTTTTACGATAGTACAAAGCATGCGAGTCTATGGCTACAAAACTATATATACATACATTATGTATATATATGTATATATATATATATATATATATACAGATGCTCATGATATTAAACCCTCTGGGGTCTGAGGGTGTTTTGGGGGCCTGGAGAAGTTTTGACATGCCCTGACATATATTATTTTTCAGTTGCTTATAAAATATAAATGGCTAATGTCTAATAACACTGTAAACAGCACATACTGGGCTACAATAACATGTTAGCTGAATTTATGTACATGATTGTGTTTTTGAGAAAGCAACGTTTACGCATGGTTAGTAAAAAACTACCATTTTGAAGTCACTGAAATAAGGCCATAAAACACATACAGAACAATTGTTCACAAGACCTTTGAGAACTGGATCTTGTAGCCTAGAATTTTTGCTTCAAAATTATGTGAAAATCATCTTGTTTACTCTCTCACAGAAAACAATATATTGATTTAAATTTTTAAAGACATGTTTTGTGATAGAAAGCGTATATGTGAGGGAGTGGTAATGGCCTTGAATATGAAGTGATTTTCACCTGAGAGACAAAGGGCCCTCCCCTAAAGCTGCTAATGGCCCATCAGTGTGACTGTGACTGAGGCAGGCGAGACAGAGAGTGTGAGGAGATTGAAAAAATGGGAATGATTACAATGGTGAAATGTAAATGACACGGGGCACAAAACTATATTAGTTTATTTTCTTTTTTAAATCCATCTAATTGGACCATAGAACGGGACTCTCATAGCCTTGACATCCGGGTATCCGGAAGAAAAGTCAGTAAATTCAAGTAAAATCACAGGTTTCGCTTACCCCGTGCGAATGCACCACACGAAATTCAGTTAATTCTATTAAATGCAATTGTATTTTCTAGTTTGTATTTTATTTGTTTAATTTATGACTTGTAATTTGAGGGCAAATAGGCCTTGTACATTTCTTTTCCAGTTTTGTTCATTCTTATTTTGGGTTTTTGTTGTTTAATTTAAATCGTCATAGGGCAATTCAGCGCTTTAATTATTCTGTGTGCTTTTTAGTGACTCTTAAAATTGTGCTGTTCTTGGGTTGCAGGATCTGGGTGCCAAAGGCAGGGAGGCCGGCTCTATTCCCTTCTAAGTGGTGGTGGTGTGTTGTTCACAGTGTGCCGTGTCCATCCGTGGAGTATGGTGTGAGTGTGTGTGTGTGTTTGCAGGCACTGGTGAAAGGAATGAGTTTTCTGCTATAGGCAGCCTAATCTCTGATAGCCTGACCCTGCTGGTAAGCCCCAGTTGGCCGGTGTCCCTGTGACCTTTTTGGAGTCCAACCCTTGTGATGAGCTGTGCTTGACTGAGGCCTGATATATTTTAATGATTGT
The DNA here is from genome assembly GCF_936440315.1 of Barbus barbus. Classification (NCBI taxonomy): domain Eukaryota; kingdom Metazoa; phylum Chordata; class Actinopteri; order Cypriniformes; family Cyprinidae; genus Barbus; species Barbus barbus. The sequence continues at coordinate 10,783,714 of NC_136731.1, forward strand.
TTTAAAGTGATTGTGTAACTTAATAAAGTCAACTGTTTTGTATTGTTACCCATGTCTCTGAGCGATTATTGGTGAACAAACTTGCGTGTCCTTTTAGAGACACTAAATTCTCTGGGTGTAACTCCCTGAGTGGCGTAGTTGGTAAATTATCCTTCAAATGCACCTCCGGGTTGCCACATTAGCTTGCATTGCTAACAAGTATTCACTATCGTTCATGCTTGTGGTTGCCAGACATGAAGCGCTATAGTCCCTCCTTTAAGGATACACTTTCTACCCTGTGTTTTCTTAATCTGTGCAATCTGTGCGAGCTGACTGATGGCGGAACAAGCGCTGATGATATGAAAACACACATGTGCTGGAGTTTAGCGAATAGCGATCCCTCCACAGCAATTTCTGCATACAAGAAAGTGACATGTACAGTCTATGTGCGTTTTTTCACAAGCATTTGTGCTGTTTGTGTAACCAAATCTGCCATGATCAAACTTTCACAGAGTTTCAATAATGGTTCTATTGTGTTACCTGTGGCAATACAATGGGAAAAAATTTACATAAATTGGAACTATTGGAAGTTATATTAGGAGTTTCTTAAGTTTTTGACCGTTTTCATAATGTTAATCAGTTGAAAACTGCATGGCAATGTTAGTTCAGCTGTCTCATTTGCGAGCAAATTGTCACTTAGAAAATCTAATGTGAATACAAATTACAAAACACTAACCAAAACCATGAGTCTTTGTATTATCATAGTTGGTTAAATGAAGTCTGTGTATAGTCCCTTTTTACAGAGTAATCGTTATTAATTATCGTGATTATAATTTTAATCAAAATAATCATGATTATCAGTTTAACCATTATCATGCAGCCCTATCAGAAATGGGGAAAAATGTATATTCTGCTTTTATTTCAGTTCATTCAGGTCAGTCTACCCAGGAGTTTTGTGCACTGCAAGTCTGATAACTTTATTTGCATGAGAGCGTAAAAAATGGCATGCATTGTCTACCTTGTCCGTCTCATCATTGCACTTCATGAATTATCGAGCTGTTTTGCTGCCGCTGGAACTGATGAAGTGGAGAAAGTAACAGTTATCCAATGACTAAATTATGATATTCGCTCAGGTGGGTTCTGGGGCCTTATCTATCAGATTGCAATATCCTTATTATTAATTAACATTACACATAGTGCGCGTCTAATTAGAGTTAAACCGGTTAGCGTGGTAGCCTAGGCTCACAGTCATAGGCCATTAGCGATAAGCCGGTAAGCATTGTAGCCCAAGCACACATAGCCATAGGCCACTAGCGTTAAGCCGGTCGGCGTGGTAGCCCAGGCACACATAGCAGCAGCAGCGTAGCAGATCTATTCTGCCAAGACCAAATCCATTAACATTGTCATGTACATTCCCATGCCAATCCCTCCGAGTGTTGTCGTGACAGAAATACAGAGTTCTGGTATGAAACTCTAGATGGCACAGTCTGAAATGTGTAATTCAATTTGATCTAATGACATCATTATCACATGGCATAGCTGATTGGTTCTCTCCTGTATCGGTAGCCAATGAGCTATCTGGTTTCAAGTATATGATTAGTGCTTGTTGTACCAGTTTGCAGCGTGCTTCAGAAACCCTCAACCTTCCCCAGTTCCATCTGTATAGATTTGCTACGAGGTGATACACATATGCTATAGGGGGCTATTTCATGTATGTTTATTTGCAGCAGCAGTTCTTCTTACATGCTCACAGCAGCATGTTGTGGATATATTGGCAGTAGCAAATCTCGGTACTTGCTCTGCAGCGTAGCAGATCTATTCCGCCAAAACCAAATACATTAAAGGGGTCATATAATGCCCATTTTCCACAAGTTCATATTATTCTTTAGGGTCTTAATGAAAAGTCTGTAACATAGTTGGGTTAAAATTTTTCATTTGTAGTGTAAAAAACACCTTTTTTACTGTGTCAAAAACAGATCTTGTTAGAGCAAGCCGTATTGTGTCATTCTCCTTTAAATGTTAATGAGCTCTGCTGACTCCGCCCCTCTCTGAGGGACTGTTTACTTTAGCCGCATTCATCTTGAAACTTGCTAATTAGCACATTAGTAGGAAAGACGATTTGCAAAGATTCATTTAAAAGACCTTGTACTCACTTCGCACGAACGATGATTCGCACAAACATAGATGCATTTAGGCAGATCGAGGGCGCATTCCCTTCAGAACCAAACGTAATCCTCTTCAGCCACTCAGATGTCGGGAGTAAATGATGACTGTTATGTTCATTATTACATCCAAGAACAGAACACCTCAATCGCTTAGGACTCATTCGTGTCTTCATCTGCTCCGGCGGTGAAACAACTGATGACACCTCACTCAGGGCAGGTCTGAGGTAAGACTGTGCTAAAATGCTACTGTCAGTCAAACTATTGTGGGAGCAGCCTTCGTCCGTGTGACGTCACACAGACAGGCGGCTCGGTTTGAGAAAGGGGTAAAGATTTTAGGAGACAAAAAAAAACTGGGTGGTTTATTATATTATATTTATGGTTTATTATGCTTGACCTGGGGAATGCGGCACCTGTAGCCCATTTCCTGCACACGCCTGTACACGGTGGCTCTGGATGTTTCTACTCCAGACTCAGTCCACTGCTTCCGCAGGTCCCCCAAGGTCTGGAATCGGTCCTTCTCCACAATCTTCCTCAGGGTCCGGTCACCTCTTCTCGTTGTGCTGCGTTTTCTGCCACACTTTTTCCTTCCCACAGACTTCACACTGAGGTGCCTTGATACAGCACTCTGGGAACAGCCTATTCGTTCAGAAATTTCTTTCTGTGTCTTACCCTCTTGCTTGAGGGTGTCAATGATGGCCTTCTGGACAGCAGTCAGGTCGGCAGTCTTACCCATGATTGCGGTTTTGAGTAATGAACCAGGCTGGGAGTTTTTAAAAGCCTCAGGAATCTTTTGCAGGTGTTTAGAGTTAATTAGTTGATTCAGATGATTAGGTTAAAAGCTCGTTTAGAGAACCTTTTCATGATATGCTAATTTTTTGAGATAGGAATTTTGGGTTTTCATGAGCTGTATGCCAAAATCATCAATATTAAAACAATAAAAGGCTTGAACTACTTCAGTTATGTGTAATGAATCTAAAATATATGAAAGTCTAATGTTTATCAGTACATTACAGAAAATAATGAACTTTATCACAATATGCAAATTTTTTGAGAAGGACCTGTATAAACCATGGACTTCCTCAGCATCGAGGCCGAGTATTGTTAGCGTTTATCACTCACCTAGCGATAGCAACTCTACAGAGCCATTGTTCTAGTCCTAGTCTTCCCTTGTTTATCTTGCTGTGTCTGACCCTGCCCGTGTTTCCTGGAATAACCCTTCGCCTTGCCGTTTGGACTCTGTTTGCTCCCCCGTTTGGATTATTGCTCTCGTCTCTGGATTATCTCTCTGCCTTGCCCCTTTGGATACTGTTCGCTGATCGTCGACCCACGCTTGCTCCACGGATTGCTCTGTCTTGCCCTTGCCATACCTGTTTGCCACTGTCTGACCCTGCCTGTTTTCTGACCATGTTCTACAATAAAACTTTGCATATGGATCCGCACGTCTCACATCTCGTCAGCCCCGTAACAGAATACTCGGTCCCACAAGGATCCAGCGGCTTTTCAAGAGGACATTGGCCAGGTATGAACTCTGCACGACTGTTATTAACCCTCGAGCAGGGCTCGCGGCCGCTCGAGGATTATATTCAGGAATACTTAGACCTCGCCTATTTTTCTGATCTGCCGGACTGTGCACTCATAGATTTTTTTTGCGAGGGCATTAATCAGCCGCTCCGGTCACAGTTAATCCGCGAGGGTCCCCGTTAATCTCTCAGTCAATTTATGGATTATGCTTTGCTGTGTGTGGGCTCTCCGTTCACTATGGGTGTCGCGGAGGAACGCGACACTGCACTCACTCGCGAAATGGCGGTAACAACAACACCCCTTCACGTCATCGCTGTCAAGCCAGTGTCTGCTCACGTCATCGCTGTCAAGCCAGAGTCTCTCCACGCCTCCGCTCCTCAACCCGAGCTGCCAGAGGCTGTCACCAGAGATTTAGGGTCAGTCCTTCGAGTTCCGTGTCTGGTTTCCAGCATAAGGGACCCACCACTGATATCAGTGCGAGCAGCTGGCCTTCCCAGGGCCTCAACCCGGGCTGTTACAGAGACTGTTCCCTTGACCTCAGTGCTTCCCGTTATGGCGGTCGCCATTTTGAGTGTGTGGGCTGCACACTGTGCTCCTGAGGCCTCTCCTGTCCACGAGTCTACTCCAGTGCCTCCAGAGGTTGCGGCTTCCGCTGCAGAACCTCCCAAAGTGGTGGCACCTATTCCTGAACTCACGGTCTGCCCTGTCACGGCCACGGAGGCCGTTCCTGTACTCACTGTCTACCTTGTCACGGCCACAGAGGCCGTTCCTGACCTCATGGTCTGCCCTGTCACGGCCACGGAGGCTGTTCCTGAGCTCACGGTGTGCCCTGTCACGGCCACGGAGGCCGTTCTTGAACTCACTGTCTGCCCCGTCACGGCCACGGAGACCGTTCCTGACCTCATGGTCTGCCCTGTCACGGCCACGGAGGCTGTTCTTGAACTCACTGTCTGCCCCGTTACGGCCATGGAGGCCGTTCCTGAACTCACTGTCTACCCTGTCACGGCCATGGAGGCTGTCCCTGAACTCACTGTCTGTCCTGTCACGGCCAAAGAGGCCGCCTGTGAGCTCACGGCCTGTTCTGTCACGGCTAAAGAGGCCGTCTGTGAGCTCTCGCCCTGTCCGGTCACGGCTAAAGAGGCCGTCTGTGAGCTCTCGCCCTGTCCTGTCACGGCTAAAAACGCCGTCTATGAATCCTCGTCCTGCCCTGCCACGCCCTCTGTGATCATGAATGCTCTCCCTGTATTGTCTGTCTCTGCTCTCCCTGTGTTGTCTGTCTCTGTTTACCCCAGATCTCAGACTCTGCCATGGTTTCCTGCCCAGTCTGCTTCCTGTCGAGGGTTTTCTGCTCAGGTCTGGTGGTCCTCTGCCCCGCCGTGGTGGTCTTCTGCTCGGGTCTGTTGGTCGTCTGCCCCGCCGTGGTGGTCTTCTGCTCGGGTCTGGTGGTCATCTGCCCCGCCGTGGTGGTCTTCTACTCCGGACTGGTGGTCGTCTGCTCCGCCGTGCTGGTCTTCTGCTAGGGTTTGGTGGTCTTCTGCTCGGGTCTGGTGGTCGTCTGCCCCGCCATGGTGGTTTTCTGCTTGGGTCTGGTGGTCGTCTGCTCCGCCGTGGTGGTCTTCTACTCCGGTCTGGTGGTCATCTACTCTGCCCTGGTGGGCTCCTGGTCCGTCTGCTCCGCCCTGGTGGGCTCTTGCTCTGTCCTGGTCTCCGGTTCCGCCTGGGTGTCCTGCTCTGCCGGTTCTGCCTCAGTCCCCGGTCTTCCCACTTCCTCACGGACCTGTCCCTCCGTCCCTCCCCCTGTTCCGCCTCCGCTCCTGGACTATATAGGAGCGTCTGGAAGCCGCTCCTTGGGGGGGGACTATGTCACGAATCCTGACCATGCACTTCCGTTCACTAGCCACCAGAGGTCACTCGTTCACCACACGGACTCATACACAGCTGTTCACAATGATCACGCCCACACCTGAGAACCATCTCGCAATCACCATCACCATCACACACACTATATAAGCCATGGACTTCCTCAGCATCGAGCCCGAGTATTGTTAGCGTTTATCACTCACCTAGCGATAGCAACTCTACAGAGCCATTGTTCTAGTCCTAGTCTTGCCTTGTTTATCTTGCTGTGTCTGACCCTGCCCGTGTTTCCTGGAATAACCCTTCGCCTTGCCGTTTGGACTCTGTTTGTTCCCCGTTTGGATTATTGCTCTCGTCTCTGGATTATCTCTCTGCCTTGCCCCTTTGGATACTGTTCGCTGATCGTCGACCCACGCTTGCTCCACGGATTGCTCTGTCTTGCCCTTGCCATACCTGTTTGCCACTGTCTGACCCAGCCTGTTTTCTGACCATGTTCTACAATAAAACTTTGCATATGGATCCGCACGTCTCACGTCTCGTCAGCCCCGTAACACTTGTATTTGTGATGACCCGAGCTGACCAAACAGTTCATTGTGAAATGTGTGCGCTATATAGAATACAGTACCGGCAGTTCAAGCATTTTCATAGGATCTAATTTGTAAAAAAAAAGACGTTGATTCTCGAATTAATTATTGTTCAGTACAGCCGCTGTTGTCACCGGAAAAACTTTTACCCTGCAAGCGCCAAACCGGAAGCCAGAAACGCGGAAGTGTGAAAAAGGCTAATTAAGCAGCGTTTGTGAGCTCAGCGCTGTTTTGTGTATAGCCGTTACCGAGGAAACCAATTTTGGTCACTACAAAAGCACCTCCTGCTGGCAGAGGATGCATTTGCATGTTTAGTAAGCCCGTCTGATTCACGAAGCAAACATATTTTGATTGTTATCAGAAATTATCTACTCAAGAGGGACATTGCTGTTTTTATTGATTCTTTGTGGAAGTCTACCGGAAGTTAGGTTAGCGCCACAAAAGCGTGTATGCACAGTAACGTTTGTTTATGTTCTTGCCCTTGAAACGTCTATATAAAACAGTTAGTTCCAGTCCTCAGTTCTAAATGGTCAGCAGCTGTGTTTTATTCATGATAAAGCAGGGCTATGACCACTCCACCCAACAGTTCTGTGCATCACTGAGCAACACCCTTAGCAACATAAACAATCAATAATATAGCATCAAACCTGTTTCATGTATTACGTATTTCGGCAGAATTAACTGTTTGTTATTTATTTTATGAAGTGTGAGTGACCCCTGCTGGCGTAATGTTGCATCTTTCATCTTTCCTTCCATCCTTCCCCGTCAAATAAACTCTTCTCACACAGAGAATTGTTTGTGTGTGTGCGTGTCTGTGTGGAAGCCCACAGTTTTCGAAGTGAGGAGGGAATATTACAGTATTTATAGTTTTCTGTTTCAGGTATGATTCTGTATGTCCACATGTCAATCAGTTACACTGTAATAATGCTTGCAAACTTGTGCTATGACGCAAATCGGTCTGTTTTAAAACAAAGACAGAAAATAGACGTTTTCTCATCCTAAGAGATGTATTCTCACCCTATTGAGTGTTGCCAACTATTTTTCAGGGGAAGTTGTTAAATGAGGTGAAAGTTGCTATTATGACGCCACTGTGTGGACATCATTATATATTTCACGATACAAAATTGTCTCTGCATCAAATCTACATCAAAAAATTTATTTTATATTTGTTCATTTTGATTTGTTCGTAAAACAATATAAATGCATAATATAATATTTAAATGTAAATACATTTAATTTTTGAAAACGTACACATTTTTGAACGATTACAATTTATAAGTGTTTTTTTTTTATTAGCTAAACAAGTAAAAGTTAGCATCTAACTTAATTCACGTGATGTGCGCACTACTAAGCATTTAGATTAGATTATATTAGATTCAACTTTATTGTCATTGCACATGTAAGGTACAGGGCAACGAAATGCAGTTAGCATCTAACCAGAAGTGCAATAAGCAGAGGTACAGGATATACAGTGCCTACAATATGTTACATATGTACAGAATATACAGATAAGGCAGTAGTACGTACAGATAAGGCAGTAGTACTTATGTACTTAAGCATCTTTGCTTCCTCGTTTTGTGTAGTTTAAATGGTAAATGTTCCTTTTTATCATTTGAGTCAAAAGTTGCCAAATACATTTTAAGAATAGCTACATTTGTTGCTAGGTGCTTTTGGAAGAATAAGTTGCTAGGGTAATCTGAAAAGTTACAAAATTTAGCAACAAAATTGAATTCTTGTTTTTTTGTATCAGGACATCATAAAAAAATATCTGGTCCATGTCAGCTCATAAAATTTGGAAAATAATACCTCAGATGAACAACATCATAAAATTATATTAAAAAAATCATTTTATACAGGGCACAGAATTTCATCCCTGTATGTTTTGTTGCATAAAATAAAATAATTTACAACATATTAACAACATTATAGATACAATAAAACTTATACAAAACTTGTGTTTCACAGGGAAATTGTACAAATTCCGCTGTGCTAAAGTCATGTTTTCACACAAAATGAAAAACTGCCTGCATGAGACTGTTAACTTTGCTTAATGCTGAGCAGTATTTACTGTGGATTTTTAAATCATGATAATCAAACACGGGTTTAATGATACTTAAAATACGAAACAGGGAAATTAAAATAACCTTACGGCTGATATATGTGCATATATGAAAAATCCTCTATAATGACCGTGCTTGCGGCACATCTACATTTGAAATAATGAACCTGAGCACGCAAAAGACGCGACCCGCTCTCACAATACATAATGCACGGATCCATAGCCTATACACATGCATTTTCTTTCTCAGCTGTTCACATTTACTTAAGAAAAAAACAGGATACTGGCCAGGACTGCCATTTTTGCGTAATTTTGTGTGTATTTGTCACACAGTTTGTCAGTGTCGGGCGCTTGCTTGGCCATTTGTTGTGATTAACAGGAAAGTGTTCAGCTGAATTACATTAGTTTTTTGTTAAATGGGTATTAAAAGAGTAGGTTACCGCGGCAGCCTTCGTGTGAAGACCGAAGAGTGTAAAGACCACCCACTCTACCGTGCGACTCCACTGGATAGGGACACCGGCAAAGGATATAATTATCGCTTTTTATTTTTCTTATAATTATCGCTTTACTTGTTTCTCTTCTGTTTCTATTTTTTATAACCATTTCTTACTATGTGTAAGTAAGTAAGGCTTTCCTGTAGCTCAAATAGTAGAGCATGGCACTAGCAACGCCAAGGTCATGGGTTCGATTCCCAGGGAAAGCAAGAGCTGATAAAATGTAAAACAAAAACTGTAACTTGAATGCAATCTAAGTCGCTTTGGATAAAAGCGTCTGATAAATGTAAGTAAGTTGTTGTTGTTTTTTTAGCATGTGTGTTTGGCTCAGTGTTTTTTTTTAGGATTATTGATAAACTAATATAGTTTGATTTGTATTATTAAGTCTGTATAGATTTTTTATTAAGTTTCAATTTTATTTAATTTGAGTTATTTTGGATGCGACTCTGAGCACGCAGCCTTGAAACCCCCTCTGGAGCGTGCGAGTACCGATTGATTTAAAAAGAATTATACAAATTATAAATTTTTGTGACGATGCAACAATGACCCGATTAAGCAAGTGACAATTCTGTCAACTGTCCTGAAATGCGAGCGAAAGTCTTGGATCAGTGTGCAGCAGCTCATTGCAGACGAGATGCGCTGATGTGAAGCCACTATGATAGAGTGAAAGAGAGAAGACGCGGTCCAGCTGAATCACTCGCACTGTTTTCAAATGACTGATTTAATCTGCTAGTTTGTGGGGATTTATTTAGGCTACTCATATAACCTACTAGCTATACTGAATAAATGTTTGCAGGAATTCCCCTCATTATAAACTTGAAAGCTGCGGGGATGAGTAAAACTGTGATATACACACAATCTCCCACGAAATTCTGGACATGATTAATTATAACTATTACAGAGATTTGAGAAATAAAATTCCATTATTTTTTAGTATTTTGAAAGTCGTTTTCCCCAGGCCTGGAAATTGATGTTTCAAAATGTCATGGCTTTTTCAGGTTTTTCATGTACAAACCCTAATAAAAGCAACTGATGTACACTGTTAATCACTTAAGCTGGCCCACCAATGTGATCGGCTGAATGCTCCGTTACCTCTGCCTCCTCTAATCACATACCGGTTCCGTCACCCCGCTTTGTTCCGGGACCTTGAAATTTACAAATTAAGAACTGGAGAGATGCGTCTCACTGCTCTTGACTGAATTACTTTGTACTTTTAACAATAATTAAACCACAGTCAAACCAAAAATTATTCAGACACCAGATATAATTTTTAATATATTTTTTTACTAGTGGGTGCAGGACACTACGATTTATGTAAGTGAGTATAGCAAAATAAACTGTGACATATTATACCCCAAAATCATTCATACAGTGGACTACCAGTAAAATTGATTTAAAAAATTGGTTCAACCAAAGATTATTCAGACACTTTTGACCTGAGCATGTTTTGTTTGTGTTCTTTCTTTAATTGCTAATGCAACCTTTTTACACCACAGACTGAACTAAATGAAGCATTGCTTGGTAATTGGTCAACAAAGTATTGATAGTTGTGTAAATATTGTCTGAATGTTTGGTTGATTGTAATCCATTACATACCTTTCTATCTAAGTTATCTGACATTATTAAGATTCATTTGTTCTGACACAGTTTAAGTCTGAGTTAAAACAGAGCCTAAGCCACACCTGTGCAATAATCATGCGGTCTAATCAGCTTCTTGATATGCCACACCTGTGAGGTGGATGGATTATCTCGGCAAAGGAGAAGTGCTCACTAACACAGATTTAGACAGATTTGTGAACAATATTTGAGAGAAATAGGCCTTTTGTGTACATAGAAAAAGTCTTAGATCTTTGAGTTCAGCTCATGAAAAATGGGGGCAAAAACAAAAGTGTTCTGTTTATAATTTTGTTCAATGTATATTGTAAAACATTGTTGACAAGAACACATAACAGATGCAATTGAAGACCATTAGAAATGCAAGTTTACCATTTTATAAACAATGTTTGAACTGGAAAGTATTTGGAATAGCAGTTGATAATTCAATCTCAACCAGCATGTTACTCTGTACTACACTTTCATTAATTCCATTTCTTGTCATTTCCAGGCTTCCCTACGCTTCTAAGACTCATGTATGAACAATTTCGAGAATCCATGTACAATTTGAGCTTTTTTCAAATCTCAACATGGAACTTTACGGAGCCCGGCACGAAAAAAAAAACAATCCGTGGCGACAGTTTTGCAATCCGTCCCCTCAGTTTATAAACTGTGCTCATGAATTCTTAAACTGTTCCCTCAATTTAACAAATCGTGCCCACGGATTAATAAAACCGTACCCAAAAGTTTCCAATCCGTGCGCTCAGATTTTGTAAACCGTACCCTCGGTTTTTGAATCCGTGCCCACAAATTCATAATCCGTGCACACATTTTTGCAATCCGTTCCCACGGGTTTGTAAACTCACGGATTTGTGACCCCGCCCCCACCGCCAGATTCAACCAGGCCACCTGTTTAGGTGCGGAATGTACTGTATTGTGTTTATTAAACATTATTTTTCATAGTAGCCTATAATGAGACCATGATCCTCACTCACAAAATAGTCTTCTTTTTAGCATATATTTTACATTAATCACCAATAGGATAAAACATCGCCGCCTGTGTTTTATCCTATAGCCTAAAATAAACGCTAAAAAGAAGAATAGAAAATATACTTATTTTTCTAAAAAAAACAAACAAAGAAACAACACTATACAAAACAAATAACGTACCATTATGTTGTCATTCCTTTGCTCTCTAACTGAATGCAATGTTATAATAGGCCTAGTTATTCAATAACAACATTAACAGTGAAACATGCATCTAACTCTGGATGGTAAAGTTTAGTATAATAAAATCACCAAAATAAGTCTTAGTGTTAAGTATGAATAGTACTCAAACACATTTCCAAAACTGTAAAAGGTAATTTAAAAAGAAAGCATTTTTGAATTATTTTGTGATAAACATTTTACTGTCTTAAGTGCACTCATTTATTTAACCTATAAATAATAATAATAACTAGGGTGAAGTCCGCTAAAATGGCCCACGTTTTGGTAAATGACTTATAATACCATCAAATAAGCTATGCAGGAGATCTAATGATCCTTACAAATTAGCATGGGTCTCTTAAATATATTTATATTTTTTAAATGTGAAAAAGTATAAAAGTTAAAAAATTATGAGAGTTAGAGAAGCAGCAGGTACCTTATTGAGCCACAACATTCAGGTAAAATGGGCCAAAAAAAAGAGAACAACACAGGTAATTTCAGCTTAAATAATTTTATTTTTAACAGTAAATTGACACTATTGTCTTTAGGTGCCATAGCAACACCATACATGTATTTAGCCATATTCCTAAAATGACCTTTTTCACAAAAATTAAAGATTCTTTTATAAATTAAACTTTTTTTATTTTAAAGATCATGTCAAAACATTGTTCATAAACCTTTGCTTTGTTGGTAAGCTTATACTTATAATTGCTTTAGTACCCTTATTAGTGATTAATGAAATTTTCTATGTCAATTACCTTACAATTTCTCTGACAAGCTTCAAATAAAACTCTGCCCTGCCTGCCTTAAAAATTATTGTTACATGTCAACAGTGCTGAAGCAACAATGCAACATCAGTTATTGTGATTTTCTGTAAAAATTTTAAAAGACTTAAGACAATTTGCTGTAGGCCTATTCCACATAATAATATGCAATAAAACAATAATAGGCTACAACATGGTTCGTTAACACGTAGGCTACCTAGTAGCTTGCTGTTCTTCTAAAATGAATCCGTGAGTACAGTTTACAAACCTGTGGGAACGGATTTCGAAAGTGTGCGTATGGATTGGAAATTCATGGGTACGGTTTATTAATCCGTGGGCACGATTTGTTAAACTGAGGGAACAGTTTAAGAATTCGTGAACACGGTTTGTAAACTGAGGGGACGGATTGCAAAACGGTCGCCACAGATTGTTTTGTTTTTTTCTCTCCTATAGGTGACGTGCCGGGTTCCATAGAAATTGGACTGAACATGCAGGAAAAAAAAAAAAAAGTAAAGTAGTTTTCTCAAACTGGCACATGATACTAAAAGCACACAAACACTTGGAGCCCTGCTCTTAATTCAGATTGTATAGTTCTCAGGCATGAGTGCATGAATCTTTGTTCCATATTTTCAAATTCTGTATCAAGTGTTTAATTTTTTTTTATTTTTTTCAATACCATGTCAGTTGTAGATGCTGATAATTTAGCATGAATTAGAGGTTAGTAATCTAACTTAAAGGGTTTGTTCACCCAAAATATTATATGAAAAATCTTGTTCCAATCCTGCTAGACTTTTGTTCATTTTTGGAACACTAATGAAGATCCCTATTAATGAAAACTGACAGCTATACATTATTGGACCTTGAAATGGTAGTTGCATAGGCTGTCAATGGAGGGACAGAAAGCACAGAGATTTCATTAAAATAATCTTCATTTGTGTTCCAAAGATGAATGAAAATCTTACGGATTTGGAACAGTATGAGGGTGAGTAACTGATGACAGAAGACACTTTTTTGAGTGAACTGTCCTTTTAAATATTATTGTGTTCTCCTATAGGAAAATTGTTTCAACACTGGAACATTTAACTTGACTAATGTCTATAGCAATTGTTATGAATGCCCTGTCTTTGTATTAATTTTTTCCCATGTATTTGAAAATGTTTTGAATCTTTCTTGACTGTTTCACAGTGACGTTTGTCTTTGTGACCACTATTTGGTGCAACACCAATATTTTAAAGTACCTGCTCACGTTTTTTTTTTTCTGCCTGTTGCTGTTTAAAACTAAAGTGTTCCACAATACAAGCATTTTCAATGGTGCTTTACACATTGTTAAATTAATTGATGTCATAATATTTGTCTTCATCTGTTTAAGGCAAACAAAAGCTACTGAACACACTTTTAAGAATGTTTACATGAGGTAAAAATAAACCATGTTCAATTTGTATATATTGTGCTTGATTTATTTCCTACTAAAGATAGGCCTATGCCATAATTCTTTTGAAATTTCTGCATAAAGGATTGTCCGTTTATGGGACAGAAGATTATGTAAATCTACAGAATTTTCCATTTTAATGTTGAAGGAAATGTCCGTAAATTTAACAGAAAATGTCCTGGTAATTTTCTGCCAGTACATTCTCAGTTTTTTTAAGGATTTTTTTTTTTACTGGACACACACACACACACACACACATACGTATTTGTTTTTATATTATTACATAGATATATAATATTTTTTACTCACCAGGAGTCAGTGAAGAGTATCTGGTTGAATTGTCAAAGAACTGCTCTGTTCATTATTTATTGAAGGATTAAGTCCCTCCCAACCAAATCTAATAGGTGAATTTGCTAGGAACAACATATCATCATGTATGTGCATGCTTTCAGAAATGTGCTCATGATACCCACAAGACCAAGAATGTGTGAAATGTACAACACCTTTTCACCTTGGATACATCTTTCAGAAAGTTGAGAATTCATGGTATAGACAGAATCTGATCTAAAATGTATCTGAAAAATGGCTTCAAAGTTTTGATTACATTTTGATATTAACGATTTTTCAGACATTTTCTCCAAATGTGATGATAGTTGAGTCAAACCTGTTTGACACCAGCCTTTTCAATATTTATTGATTAAATTATTTGATTGATTGTAATCAGACTCAGCTTTCATTGCAAGCTTCAAGCCATCAGATTTTAATATTATTAAATAATATTATTGTCATTAATAAATACAGTTTTAATGAAAAGTCAATGCCATTACTAGCACAACGTAATGTTTTATTCTGTGTAGAATGAAATGACATCCATTAGAATGATATTGATATAACTGGATCCTTCATGTAATGTTTGTTATTTATATGCACTCAAAGTGTTTAGTGTACCTCACCTCACCCACATTTTTCTGATTCTTATAAATCATGTGACTTTAAAAATGAAACTAAAATGCAGCGGAAAGTTTACTGACCCATAGAAATGAAATCCTGTTTACTCTGAACACATACCGGAACATGATTACTGATGAATGTGTGATAATACTGTTAGTGTATTATGTTGGCCACCTTTTTCTGATTCTTATAAATCATGTGACTTTAAAAATGAAACTAAAATGCAGCAGAAAGTTTACTGACCCATAGAAATTAAATCCTGTTTACTCTGAACACATACCGGATCATGATTACTGATGAATGTGTGATAATACTGTTAGTCTGTTATGTTAGGCTGAACTAGACAGTAAAACTAGTTTATTACACCTTGTGTAAGGCTTGAGTCAAAAAAAAAGCAAGAACACACACACAGGACTTTTAACAGGACGGCAACATTCATCTGTGGTCCTAAAGTTAATTAACTCCCAGCTCGATCTCCTACTAAATCTCCTTGTCTCAGGAGACCCATAAAAACCAGGATATATTGGAGAAGAACATCTGGATGTCTTTCGAGAATAAACTTTAAGTGCTTGGCTGAATTTATCATAAAGTCGGACAGGGCAAAATACCTTGTCATTTTGGAGAAACTCCACAGAAACACTCCCTAATCTCTCCCCATTAAGTTTGCAGTAATTCATGAAAAGTGTTTGGAAGAAGGTTTCACAGCCGACTCCAACTAAGAAAATCTCCAGATCCCCACGGAAGTGACCTTCCCCCGACCTCGCGCTTCTGCCCAAGGAGGGGGGAACGCGCTCTCTAACAGACAAAGAGACGCCACACTTTTGCTCTAGGATTTTAAAAAAGGAACGAGTTATACTAAGTTTCTGCTATTGAAACAATATACTCGGAAAAAAACACTATATACACTATATTTACAGCCTATGTGAAGGATGTTTTTGTGACATGTGAAAGCTTGTTGTGTTATTTTGAACTTATGGTAGTCTTTTTCCTGAATGTATAACTTTAACTGATCACTAGATGTTGAGTTCACATGCTCGATGTGTTTATATTTAGGATCTTTTAATAGATGCATTAACCACGTAATGAATACAAAGGATATATGTATTTTTGTGCATATCAAATACGTAGGTATTTGGTTTCGGATGAGAGCTGAGTTCATGAATAATAATATGGTGTGAATGAAAATTATCTTTTCTCATTAAGGTATGATCATAATATGAATAGAAATCTGCTGTCAATAAGTTCTTAACCTGTTAGCGTTCACCAGAGCGACCTTGCACTGAACGCTCTTTGTTTGCATGTGTCATTGTTTTCTAATAGAATAAATGAAACGGGACAAAGTTAATCTTGACAAACTATATATCATTCTGAGGGTCTAAGCCTCAAGCATCGACGACAGATCGCTGTTTTTCGATGGAAAGCTTATAAGGAATGAGTGGCACAAATTTGCTACATTTGTGTAAGCAGTACACATCCAAACACGCAGAGTAAAAAAGCAGTACGTACCTTTATCATTGTAATAACGAGCCACAAACGCGTCCACTGCTGAAATCCCAGTTTAGTTAGAGAGGTAAGGGTCCACAGAAAAACATCCCAGCGAGCACTTTTAGTCCAGCGAAACAATAACGTTGTAATAAGGATGAATATTCCTTTGTTTACGTTTCATTTCTTCAGAGAGTTATTGTTCGCGTCCGTTATGGAATAAATTACGCTCAAAAACAGCGTCTTGGTGGTAAAAAAACTAAACGATGTTACAGCATACGGTTTTACAAACATAATGAGGCCATCCACGGAAAAAAAAGTCTCAGAAAAGCTGAATATAGATTATTTGAATTTGGCGCTCCCTCCAGCCGGCAGTGACGCTTCTGTGACGCACGCTGTCATCTGAGCGGGGCACAACTTAGCGATCTGCTTTATCCATAAAAAACTGTTTTTTTTTTCTTCTACATTTTTTATATGTGTGTGTGTGTATTGTGTGGGGAATGTGGCCGTGTCTGCATGATTATAATATGTATGGACGCACATCAGCGTGTTTATTAGCGACTCTATGACGGCTATCATTGTGATTCATTGATCAGCTATTATTGATTATATGGCCCATCTGTTTGATTATAATCTGAATGGAAGCACATCAGCGTGTGTTTACTGACTCTATGACCATGTCTGGCAATATCACTTCACGTCTGGCAGTGATATTTATCATTGTAATAACGAATAACGAAGAATACTTCAGTATACATACTATATACAAAGCATTTTTTTTCCATTTTTTTTCCTTTTTTATTACTCAAATAATTATTTTTGTATTTTTTAGTGCTCAAATAAATCTGTCTATTATTTTATAATTGAAAAACTATGCAGGAACATGTATAATGACTAAAATAGCTTGTATAATTCTGCAATCCATTTGGTGGTTATTTTTCCTCAAACAGGGGGGTGGGGGGCACTATAAATAGTTTCAGAAAAAATATTGCAGGAATCTCATTTTTCATGGTATCTTCTTCAAATTTGAAATATGAACTGATGAGACACATGGCTTTCGATCCATTGCTTTTTTGGATTGCTCCAGGACTTATTTCATGTATTTGTATATGAAATAAAAAAAACATTCAGTGTGGAAAAATGTTTTTCAAGGCACGTCAGTGCCTATAACTTTTTATATTTTTGAGCATTATCAACTCTGGATGATAGATCGTAAAGCCCAGAGTGTCTTCTTTCCAAAGATACCTAATTTGTTTGTGTAAGCACACTTTGTCACAAACTGTTACCATTTTAATTTAGGTAGGTTATTTTCACCTGCGAGGCCACAAATGGCAGTGAAGGTTAACAGGTTAATGTGATAAAATGACTGAACACGATAATGTATGCACAAAACGCAGCTGTGCGGGGCGGAGCTTCTTGCCACTAACATCACGGCTGAGCATTACAATAGCGATCAAGACTTTGAAGACTAAACTTTGAAAGAAACTAACATCTGAAGCCAAAGAACTGAACGACTTCCTGAGAGCGTCAGCGAGTCAGAACGAAGCCAACCAACCACTGAAGAGTGCCCTCGTGACGACGACCTACCAAGCCACCAATCCGCGCACGGTCCGTCTTCAACCAGGAAAAGACTGAGCTTGATCGAAAGCACAGACGGTAAGGCAAAATCTCCTAAAATCTGCTGAAACTGGTTGTATTTATCTTTTAAGAGTAAAGATAAAAGAGTTCCATGCTTGTGAATCCCTCACGTTGAAGTAAAGCATTCGTGAGAATGACAAGTAGAACTTAAAACTCTCTTCAGATCAAAACAACTCATTACCTGTATGTATGTGTTTAACTCTTCTGTTTTGTGTTGTCTAGTTTAGTGTTAGTGTTAGTTTAGTGTCATTGTGTTAGAGTAGTAAATAAACTTTTCTATTAAGAAATCTCTTGTCCGTTGCTATGTGATTTTTCAAATCTTAATTACTTGCCATAAAGATTGCGTTACCTACGCTCATGAATTTGGTAATCAACTATTTTGATTGTGGACTCGTTGGGCGCGAAAAGATAAACAAAATTGTTAAAAAAATAACGTGCTGATTTTAATGCTTGCTGGACAAGTCGTTAACAAGGTATAAGTTGGACATTCTGATTAATATCAATTAATCAAATCAAATCAAATCAAATCACTTTAATTGTCACATCACCACAGCACATGTGCCTTCGTGAGTGAAATTCTTGAGAGCGTGCTCCAGACAGTGCAGAAACAATTTACATATAGACATTACCATACATACAGTACAACGCTGATAGCTCCTCGGGACGCTCGTCACCCCCCCCCCCCCCCCCCTAAGCGTTGTACTGGTCCTGGAGGAACAAAACGGTAACGACAAGGGGGAAACTGGGGGTGGGCGGGGAGTGACCCCCGACAGACCTGCAAACGCTGACCACATCCGTGATAGGCCGTCTGCGTTGGTATTTAGGGCCCCGGCTCGATGGCGCACTTCAAAGCAGAAGTCCTGGAGCGCGAGGAACCACCGCGTCACCCTGGCGTTGGTATCTTTGGCTCTCGCCATCCATTGTAGGGGAGCGTGGTCGGTATACAGGGTGAATTTGTGGCCGAGCAGGTAGTATCGCAGCTCCAGGACGGCCCACTTTATCGCCAGGGCCTCCTTTTCTACCGCCGCATAATTCCGTTCGGCCGGGGTCAGCTTCCTGCTAATAAATAAGACGGGGTGTTCCTCACCTTCCTGTACTTGGGACAGAACGGCTCCCAACCCCGTCTCAGAGGCGTCTGTCTGCAACAGAAAGGGGCAGCTGAAATCGGGGGCCCGTACCACCGGTTCCTCCGTGAGCGCCCTCTGGATTTGCCGGAACGCCTTTTCCTCCTCTGGGCCCCAGTGGACGGTGTCTGGCTGCCCCTTTCTGGTCAGGTCTGTCAGAGGGGCGGCTAGAGAGGAGAAGTTAGGGATGAAACATCGATAGTACCCCGCCAACCCTAAGAAAGCTCGTACCTGAGTCTTGGTGCGGGGTCTTGGGGCGGAGCGGACGGCCTTGACTTTCTGCACCTGGGGTTTTATGAGACCCCGCCCCACCTGATACCCGAGGTACTTGGTTTCGTAGTAGGCGAGGTGGCATTTAGCAGGGTTGGCGGTGAGCCCAGCCCGTCGGAGCTCCATTAGCACCCTCCGCAAACGGTCTAGATGGTCCTCCCAACGCTCCGAGTGGATTACTACATCGTCTATATAAGCGGCGGCGTAGTGCTGGTGGGGCCTGAGGAGGATGTCCATGAGTCTTTGGAAGGTGGCAGGTGCCCCGTGAAGGCCAAAGGGAAGGGTCCGATACTGCCAGTGGCCACTCGGGGTGGAGAAGGCGGTCTTTTCTTTGGCAGTATCGGTAAGGGGCACTTGCCAATACCCCTTTGTCAGGTCCAGGGTGGTGATGTAACGAGCCCTTCCTAGACGATCCAACAACTCATCCACCCGGGGCATTGGGTACCCGTCGAATGCCGATACTTCGTTGAGGCGTCTGAAGTCATTGCAAAAGCGGAGGGTGCCGTCCGGTTTGGGCACGAGGACAATGGGGCTCGACCACGGGCTGCGGGACGGTTCTATCACCCCTAACCTCAGCATGTGCTGGACCTCGTCCTCAATAGCCTGCCGACGAGCCTCAGGGATGCGGTAGGGCCGTTGTTTCACTACGACTCCGGGCGGGGTCCGGATATCGTGTTGCAGAATGTGAGTGCGGCCGGGCACCAGGGAGAACACATCTTGGAACTGACCGACCAGGTGCTGGAGTTCCCCCTTCTGCGCAGCGGAGAGTTCCGGGTTGGTGTCGACTAGGGCGGGTTCCACGGTAGCAAGGGCGACGGTCTGTTCGTTAGTCCCCACCCACTTCTTCAATAAGTTGATATGATAGAGTTGTTCGGGCTTCCGCTTGCCTGGTTGGCGGATCCTGTAGTTGACGGGGCCGACTCGTTCGACCACCGTGTAGGGGCCTTGCCAGGTGGCCAGGAACTTGCAAGCGGAGGTGGGGACTAGCACCATTACCCGGTCCCCCGCCTGGAACTCACAGGGCTGCGCCGGTCTATCGTAGTGGCGTTGTTGAGCCTGCTGCGCCTTGGCCATGTGTTCCCGCACGAGAGGGGTGACCCGGTCGATCCTCTGCCTCATCTCACTGACGTGCTCCACCAAGGACCTGTGCGGGGTGGGCTGCTGGTTTTCCCACGCCTCTTTGGCCACGTCTAGCAGTCCCCGGGGTTGTCTACCGAAGAGCAACTCAAAGGGGGTGAAGCCGGTGGACGCCTGCGGCACCTCTCGTATACCAAACAGTACATATGGGAGCATTTGGTCCCAATCCCTTCTGTCCTCGGCCGCCACTCGCCGTAACATCTGTTTCAGTGTTTGGTTGAAACGCTCCACCAAGCCATCTGTCTGGGGGTGGTATACGGAGGTGCGCAACTGCTTGACCCGGAGCAGGCTGCAGAGGTCTGCCATTATGCGGGACATGAAGGGGGTTCCCTGGTCGGTCAGAATTTCGGCTGGGATCCCCAGCCGACTGAACTGGAGGAACAGCTCGTGGGCAATGTTCTTGGCGGTTGCTTTCCTTAGGGGCACGGCTTCCGGATAGCGGGTGGCGTAGTCGACAATAACCAAGATGTGTTCATGGCCCCGGGCTGTCTTCGGCAACGGCCCTACCAGATCCATCCCGATGCGCTCGAAGGGCACCTCAATGACGGGCAGCGGTATGAGCGGAGAGGGGGGCGGCGAGTGGGGGGACGTTCTCTGACACGTCGGGCAGGCCTGGCAGAACTGCCTAACCTCGGCCTCCAGTCCGGGCCAATGAAACCGATCTCGGATCCGTTGGGTTGTGTTCCGTACGCCTAGGTGTCCTGCCGCCGGATGCGCGTGGGCTAATTGTATAACGGCTTGTGTCTTAGGGCGAGGCACCACCAGCAGGCGTTTTTCCTCCCCTCTCCGCTGGGCGACACAATAAAGCAGCCCGTTCTCCACGACAAAGTGAGGGAAGGGATGCGGCCCCGGCTGACAGTCCTTTCCTTCTAGCACTCGAATCTGTCGCCAGCAGTGTTTTAGCCGCTCATCGTCTCTCTGGGCCTGTCCAAACGAGCCCCCTCCCACGACATGTTGATACACATCAAAGTAAACGTTAGTATTTTGGGAGGGGGACTCACCTTCACGCCCACTGTCGGTGGCCAGGAGAACGGGGCGGCGACGCGATCCAGCCCGCGTCCGCCAACCGCGGCGCCCCCTTCTGGGACTGGCAGGCTGTGTCACTGCAGCTAGGAGAGCCTCAAAACCGGGCCAGTCTCTTCCCAGTAGTACGTCAACCGGCAATTTCGGCATGATCCCCACCTCAACGGGCCAGGTGCCAGGGTTCGCGGAGATCATCACCCGCCGCGTGGGGACTTCCTGGGTATCGCCATGGACGCACGCGATAGGCAGCCGGGTCTTTGCCTCACGGCGTGGCGGTAGGACCCTCGCATGAACGAGACTCACGGCGCTTCCGGAGTCGAGGAGGGCTCGGTGGGGACGGCCGTTGATTTTGACCTCGGCCTCCAGCGCGCCGCGGGGTAGCTCCTGATGTAAGACACAGCCTGCCAACCAAGGTCGTGGCGGAGGAGATGACGCGACGGTGGGCATGCTTACGTCCTGAGTTTCAGGGGGCGCCGCTCTGTTTACTGTTCGCCCGGTGCCCTCCGGCGCGCGTTGCTCCTGGCCCACCCTCCGGGGAAAAGGCGGTCCTCGCTCCCCAGCATCTCGCCGCTGGGCCGCCTCCGCCAGCTCGATCACCTCAACCAGTTCCAGGGTGGTGGCGGGATTCCTCATCGCGACGGCCTGACGGAACGTGCGGGGCAGAGCTTGTAGGAGGCGATCGATGGTGACTCGTTCCACTACCTGGGCGGCGGTTGGGGTCCCCTCCAGCAGCCAGTGTTGGGCGAGACGCGCCAGTTCTGTTGCTTGGGTCCGGGCGGGCTTTCGCGGCTGGTATTCCCAATCGTCAAACTTCTGCACCGCGCAAACCGGTGAGAGTCCCACTCGTGCGAGAATTTCCCACTTTACCTCTTGATAGTCCGTCACCGCTTCGGCCGGTAAACTGAAGTAAGCTCTCTGCGCTTCGCCAGTTAGTAGAGGTGCCAGCGCGCTCGCCCAATCTTCGGGGTCCCAGCCCTCCGTGACGGCGGTGGTTTCGAACAGCTGTAGGAATGCCTCCACGTCGTCGTGTGCAGACATCTTCTGTAACAACTGGGCCGCCTGCCACCGGGGATCAGGTAGTGGAATATGCTGGGGGGCGGCTGTCCGGAGGTCAGCGATCTCTCGGTCAGTCTGGCCCTGTCGAGTGGCCAAGTGCTCCACGATCTGATGTTGCCGCAGACTGACCTCTGCGAGCTGCCGAAGAAGTTCTTCCATCGTAGGGAGCGGGAGGAGGAGGATCCGCCTGGGGCACACAAAAAAACAAAACAAAAAAAAACCAGATTAAGCTTGTGGGGAATAGATGTGGGTCAGGGTTGAACACAGGACAACGGTTGCTCAAACTTAAAGCCCCGGAGGGTGGTTTATTTACAAAGCGTGCAGCAGAAGAAGTGAAGATCAGTGAATTCGTGCTCAGCGTGCGTTTTGGTGCTCTCGGTGTGTGAGGTGGACCGGCGTGGCTCTCTGGGGCTGGCTGGGTCGCCTACACACTGGTCTCTGTAAGAGTAGAGAGGAAACAAAACAGTCATTAGCACGGCGTCTTCAGGAAGTGCAACTTCCCCTTCCTCACTGGCTCACACGGCTTATCTGGCCGTGGCCTAATGGGCAACAGGTGCGGCTGAAGCAGCCGTAACGAGCGGGCACAGGTGTTTCTCTTGTGTATCCAGGGCAACGCTGATAGCTCCTCGGGACGCTCGTCACACTATATATATATATATATAAACCGGATGTGCAAATGTCATGGATGTGCATTGGATGGTATCCAGTGCTGGCAAAAAGATTGTTGTATTTGTGCAGTAGTGTACTGGTAGTCCAGTTTGAACTGTATGGAATTAAAGTGCAGTGCGTGGTATACTGTAGGGTGGGAGTATGCTGTAGGGTGTATTAGTTTTGACTGTTCATTAGCCTGATAGCCTGAGGAAAAAAGCTATCCCTCAGTCGGCTAGTGCGGGATCGGATGCTGCGGAGACGTCTTCCTGAGGGCAGCAGAGAGAGCAGTCTGTGGGACGGGTGGCTGGAGTCATTGATGATCCTCCGGCCTTTCTTTATACACCGCCTGGTGTAGATGTCCTGGAGGGAGGGAAGCTCACCTCCAACAATGTGACGGGCAGTTCGCACGACCCTTTGCAGAGCTTTGCGGTTGCCAGCAGTGCTGTTTCCAAACCAGGCGGTGATGCAGCCGGTCAGGATGCTCTCCACAGTGCAGGTGTAGAATGATCTGAGGATGCTGGGGCTCATTCCAAACTTCCTCAGCCGTCTCAGGAAGAAGAGGCATTGGTGTGTCTTCTTCAGCACTGCATCTGTGTGAGCGGACCATGTGAGATCCTCAGTGATGTGAACACCGAGGAATTTGAAGCTGTTTACTCGCTCC
The DNA here is from genome assembly GCF_936440315.1 of Barbus barbus. Lineage (NCBI taxonomy): Eukaryota > Metazoa > Chordata > Actinopteri > Cypriniformes > Cyprinidae > Barbus > Barbus barbus. Next base: position 10,807,358 of record NC_136731.1, read on the forward strand.
ACAGGTGTCATGTCGATGGTGATGGGTGTGTGTTCTCTGCTCTGTCTCCTGAAATCCACCACCAGCTCCTTGGTCTTGTCGATGTTGAGTGAGAGGTGGTTCTCTTGACACCATTTAGTCAGGGTTCTCACCTCCTCTCTGTAGGCCGTCTCATCGTTGTCAGTGATCAGGCCTATCACCGTTGTGTCGTCAGCAAATTTGACGATGACGTTGGAGCTGTGTGTTGCTGTACAGTCATGTGTGTACAGGGAGTACAGGAGTGGGCTGAGGATGCAGCCCTGAGGAGCACCAGTGTTGAGGGTCAGCGGGGATGAAGTGTTGTTGCCCATTCTGACCACCTGACATCTGCCTGTCAGGAAGTCCAGGATCCAGCTGCACAGAGATCCGTTTAGTCCCAGAGTCTGGAGCTTCTCAACCAGTGTGGCAGGCACTATGGTATTAAATGCTGAGCTGTAGTCCACAAACAGCATTCTCACATAGGTGTTCTTATTTTCCAGGTGGGAGAGAGCAGTGTGCAGGGTGAAGGCAATAGCATCGTCTGTGGAACGGTTTCTGCGATATGCAAATTGTAGAGGATCCAGTGAGTCAGGCAGCACAGAGCAGATGTAGTCTCTGATGAGTTTCTCAAAGCACTTGCTGAAGATGGGTGTCAGGGCAATGGGCCTCCAGTCATTCAAGCATGTGATTTTATTTTTCTTTGGTATGGGCACAATGGTGGATTTTTTGAAGCATGCGGGAACCACAGACAGAGAGAGGGAAAGGTTAAAAATGTCTGTGAAAACCCCGGCCAGTTGGAATGCGCATGCTCGGAGCACACGGCCTGGGATGCCATCGGGACCCGCAGCCTTGCGGATGTTCACCCGTCGGAAGGATCGGGTTACATCTGCGACAGAAAAGGAAAGTGCGCTCGCCTCTTCTGCTACAGCCGCGGGAGCGCGCTCTGTGTAGGCGGTGTTGTGAGCCTCGAAACGAGCATAAAAGTGATTAAGTTCGTCTGCTACAAAGGCGGCATTGTTCACAGTAGCTGGTTTATTCCCTCTGAAATCTGTAATGTTGTTGATACCCTGCCACATGCTTCTTGCGTTGTTGGTTTTGAATTGTTCTTCAACTTTGTTTTTATATTGTCGTTTGGCAGCTTTGATTGATTTCCTGAGATCGTAACGGGCTTGTTTGTGATCGTCAGAGTTTCCGGATTTAAAGGCAGATGTCCGCGCTGACAAGGCTGCTCGAACATCGCTGTTAATCCACGGTTTTTGGTTGGGGTAGATGCGGATTGTTTTTGTCGGTACTACATCCTCTACACACTTCCTGATGAAACACGTTACAGTATCTGAGTACGCCTCTATGTCGTCATCAGACGCTGCCCGGAACATGTCCCAGTCCACGTGATCAAAACAGTCCTGTAGTATAGCGTCTGATTGGTCCGACCAGCATTGAATTGTCCTGAGGGCGGGTGCTTCTCGTTTCAGTTTTTGCCTATAAGCAGGCAGGAGCAGAACGGAAGTGTGATCCGATTTGCCGAAAGGTGGGCGGGGGAGCGATTTGTAGGCGTCCCGGAATGGAGAGTAGCAGTGGTCAAGTACACGATCACCACGCGTGTTGATGGTGATGTGTTGAAAGTATTTTGGAGCTATTGTTCTGAAGTTGGCTTTGTTGAAGTCCCCCGTAACAATAAACGCCGCGTCTGGGTACGCGGTTTCCTGCTCACTTATATTCCCGTACAGTTCCTTGAGTGCCTGGTCTGTGTTGGCTTGAGGGGGAATGTACACAGCTGTGATTATGATCGCTGTAAATTCCCTCGGTAGCCAGAATGGTCGACACAGAAGCATATGAAATTCCAGATCAGGGGAGCAGGAGGATTTAATAGAGTGTAGGTTCCTTTCATCACACCACGAGTTGTTGATAAAGAAACAGACGCCCCCGCCTCTGCTTTTCCCTGTGAGCTCTTTCGTTCTGTCCGAGCGGTGCACGGAGAACCCCGTAAGCTCGATGGCTGAGTCTGGAACCACTGCAGACATCCAGGTTTCTGTGAGGCAAATAATGCAGCAGTCCCTTGTTTCCCGTTGGTATGAGATGCGTGCCCGCAGTTCACAGAGTTTGTTGTCCAGTGACTGAACTTTAGCCAGCAAAATAGTTGGGAGAGGAGGTCGGAGGGGACGGCGTCTGAGTCTGACAAGGACGCCGGCTCTCTTCCCCCTTTTCCGGCGGCGTTTCCTCGGTCGCGATCGTGCAGCCCAAACAAAGGGCTCTGATGCGGTGTCTGTAAACAAGGCGCCGGCGTTCAGGAACTCAAAGTCCGGTTTGCGTTGCGCGACGAAGGAACCAATGTTTAAAAGCGTGTGTCTATCGTAGACAGTTATACTGACAACATCTAACACGTGAAACAACAAAATAACAAATAAAACATAAGAAAAACTGCAGAGTTTTCTTGGAGCTCGCAACACGGCTGCCATGCTCGGCGCCATCTTGGTTACTTGGATGGGAGACCGCCTGGGAATACCAGGGGCTGTAAGCTTTTGGGTTTTCTTCACTTCTGATCTAATACACTGGCCTTTATGATGGCTGAGATGGTGGCTGATCTTTAAAAAGCCCACTCTTGGCAGCAACCCTCGCTTACGGCCATACCATCCTGAGGGCGCTAGTGAGTAGCATTTTCCAGGAAGTGGGTTGGTGAAAGCGTAAAAGAAGAGTGTTTGTTTTTGGAATAATATATCTGTTTGTTCTCTTATTTGGAATCAACCTTTATTTTTTATAAAGAGTTAAAGTTGATATTAGTTGATAGTGTCCCCCCCAACAGCCTTTGCTGTTTGGGGGACCCCTTGAAATAACTCTCCCGGGATGTCGGCTGAAAGCATGCCAGCCGGAAGCATGGCAGCCAACAAGGGCTTCAAAATGAAAGACGGACAAGCGGAGAATGGAAAAGTCAACGAAAAGGATAATGGAATAGGAAACCAAACGAATAGACAAGTGGACTGCGAACAAGTGGAAAAACCAAAGAACAGGAGTGAGGTATGTGGAGAGAGCAGAGAGAAATATTCCAAAGAATTGACAGTGGAAGTGGAGGTGGAAGGAGCTGTAAACATTTCTATGATGGATATATTGAGAAGGGTGAAGATGGAGTGTGGAGAAGTGGTGGGATGTAGGGTGAGAGGAGAAAGGACTTATGAATTAACAATGAAAGATGAAGATGCAAAGAAGAAATTAATTGATGGAGTGAGAATAAAGGGAGCAATGGTGCACGCTAGAGACATTGTGAATAATGAAATGGTTGTGTCATTTATCAACTTGCCAGTTTATTTAGAAGATGGAAAGATACTGGATAAATTGGAAGAGTGGGGAGTAAAACCATTGTCTGCAATTAAGCGGCGTGTATGGCCTGGAACAGACACCGCAGACGGAACAAGATTTCTGAAAGTGCGTTTTACCGATCAAGTGCGTTCGCTCCCTTATTCAACAAGATTTGAGACCTTAAGGGGCACAGAGTACTTCCGTGTTATACATGACAGACAGGTGCGTGTCTGCAGACTGTGTATTAAACCAGGACATTTATTCAGAGAATGCCCAGAGTTCAGATGTTTCCGATGTGGCGGAGTGGGTCACTACGCCAGAGAGTGTGGAGAGCAAGCAGAAAGAGTGACAGAGGAGGGGAGAGGACAAAAGGATGATGACGAGAGAAGGGAGAGAGATCAACCAGAGGAGCCAAACAAGGAGACTGGCAATGTCAAAGAGAGTACAGAGGACAGCGGCGACAGCGGTGAAGGAGAGGATAAAACTAAGTGGAGTTGGAGAGTGGAAACAACTAGTGAGGAGGCTGACGAGGACGAAAGGATGGAGCAAGAGAAGGAGGAGGAGGAAGAAGAGGATGGCAAGGAAGGGAGAACTGAGAAAGGGAGAGAGGTGATGCGAGAGGCAACTTTTCAAAAAAGGGACGATGGAAGAGAAAAGGGGAGAGAGACAAGTCCGCAAAGGAGGCGGACAGTAGCCCAGAGAATAAGCGCCAAAAGAAAGGCGGAGAAGGACAAGGATAGAATCGAGCAGATAAAAGAACAACGCTCTGGTATGTGAATTCTGCTTGGTATCCCACGTCATGATGAAATGTAAATCTCTATCTGTTTTATTTTTGATTTCTCTTATGATTACTGTTACCTCAGTAAATGTAAATGGACTGAGGAATATAAATAAGTTGAAAGAGTTAAAATATACATATCGGAGTGACATTATTTGTATTCAGGAAACTAATTGGGATGAGGAAAAAGTGGGAGAAGTAAGAGAGGTATGGAAGGAAGAAATATACTATAATAATGGTACAAGAAATGCAAGGGGTGTAGCAATGATGATAAGGAAGGATAAAGTTGAAAATATAAAAGAGGTGTACAGGGACCAGGTAGGGAGAATCTTAGTAATAGAATTTAGATATAAAGGAATTGAATTCAGATTAATTAACATATATGTTCCTAATGTGGAAAAGGATAAAAGGGGGTGCATAGAGGAGCTAAAAGGGTTAATTGTGGGGAGATGTTTAATAGTAGGAGATTTTAATATTAAATGTAGTAGATTAGATGTTGGTAAAGGAGTCAGTTTTAGGTGGGAGAAGTCAAGAGTAATGTTAATGGAAGTGATGAGAGAAAAGGGATTGCTGGATGTGTGGAGATATGAGAATCCTGAAAAAAGAGAGTTCACTAGGAGGCAGATGAAGGAGGGGAAGTTGAAACAGAGTAGGATTGATTTGATACTGGTACAAGGAGAAACCATAAGCTATGTTCATGGAATAAGACACCAGCAAAATGGTTTTAGTGACCATGACGGGGTACGGTTTGGAATCAAAGTCGGAAGGCGCGAGGTGGGTGGAGGGATGTGGATCCTAAATGCAGGATATATTGAGGAGGCGGTGTATAGGAAACAGATAGAAGATTTACTCCTTCAGGAAAAACAGAGGGTAGAGGAGTGTTTAGAACAGGACAGATTAAATAACGACATGGGTAAGAGATGGGAGGAGACAAAGAATACAATTAAATCTTTAAGCATAATGTATAGTAAAGAGAGGAAAAAAAATATGAGGAAAGAAGAGAGGGTGCTTAGAGAAAAATTGAAGATGGAACTTAGTAGAGCGGATGATGAAGAGGGGTATAGTATGGAAAAGTATATTGAGGTGAAAATGGAGTTAGAGAGATATGAGAGGGAAAAGTGTAGGGGAGCAATTTTAAGAAGTAAGGCAAAGTATGCACTGGAAGGGGAGAAGTGTACATCATATTTCCTGGGGTTAGAGAAGAGTAGACAAAGCAAGACATACATACATCAAATAAATACAAAGAAGGGAGAGATAATAACAGATTACGTGGAGATATTGGAGAGGGTGCAGGAGTTTTATGGTGAGTTGTATAAGAGGGGAGGAGTGAATGAGGCGAGCATGGATGAAGTTTTGGAGTGCGTGGAGAAAGAGTTGGGGGAGGAAGATAGGATATGGTGCGATAAAGAAATAGAGGAAAAAGAGGTAATAGCTGCAATAGAAGGTTTAAGAAGCGGGAAAAGCCCGGGAAGTGATGGGATAGGGATAGAGTGGTATAAAGTATATAAAAAAGAAGTAGCACCGATACTAGTAGAAGTATACAAGGCGATGGAGAGGACGGGGGAAGTACAAAATAGAATGGTAGAGGGAGTAATAACCTTAGTTTTCAAAAAGGGGAATAAGTTAGATTTGGAAAACTATAGGCCAATTAGCTTGCTTAACACAGATTATAAAATACTTACTAAGGTGTTAGCAAATAGGATGAAGAGAGTGGTAGGGGATATAATTCAGACAACACAAAGCTACAGTGTACCAGGAAGGGATATAGCAGACACAATTGGAACAATTAGAGATGTGATAGAGTATATGAAGAGGGATGGGAAGGGAGGTATAGTGCTAGGGTTAGACTGGAATAAGGCCTTTGATAGGGTCGAGCATGAATTTTTATTTAAGGTATTAGAGAAGTTTGGTTTTGGGGAGAGAATGGTAGGGTGGGTGAGGAGATTGTATGGTAGCGCAAGAAGTTGTGTGAAGGTGAATGGGATATTAACTGACACATTTGATGTGGGGAGGTCTGTGCGACAAGGGTGCCCCCTATCAGCTTTATTATATGCTATTTCTGTAGAACCCCTAGCCTCATTAATCAAGAGAGATAGAAGGATTACAGGAATTGAGTTGCCATATGGAGGAACATGTATAATTAACCAATATGCCGATGATACAACAGTAACAGTAAGGGATGGAGGCAGTGTGAGGAGGGTCGTAGAGTTAGTGGGAAAATATGGCAGGGCATCAGGGGCGAAAATAAACAGAGATAAATCAGAAATAATGTATATAGGAGATATAGAAAGAATTGACGTAGGGGTGAGGCTGGAGGAGAAGTATATGAAGGTTTTGGGTGTGTATCTAGGGGTCGATTCTATTGAGGCAAGGGATGTAACATGGGCTGGAGTGATAAACAAGATAAGAACCATCTGTACAGCATGGAGAGGGAGAAAATTAAGATTAAAAGGAAAAGTAATTGTGGTTAATAATCTGATGCTGTCAGTTTGTGTATATGTAATGAGTGTACTTGAAATGCCTGGGTGGGCGATGAATGAGTTAAATAAAATTGTGGGTGATTTTATTTGGGAAGGAAAAGGTGTGAAAATTGCACAGAAAACACTTGTGGGGAAGAGATGGAAAGGAGGTTTAAATTTAATTGATCTGGAAACTAAAAAGTTGGCAATACGAATAAAAACGGTGAAGAAATATATGGAAAGACAGTGGGATTATGGATGGAGAGAATTCTTAAAGAAATATGTAGATGAGGTGGGAGGAATGGGAGAGTATGGCTGGTATATGGGGTTTAAGCAGTCAATGACAGTGGGAATACCAGAGATATATAGAGAGGTGTTAGACTATGAGAGTAAAGAGGTAGAAACATTTATAAATTTACCATTGTTTTTAAATGAGAA